>NW_024609836.1:35779842-36294477 GCF_016920785.2 Ixodes scapularis | reverse complement strand
GGTTTTGCCCTAATCTCCGTGCGAGGTGACCAATAAAACAAGATTGTCGCGGGGATTCCCCGCTTTGAATGTAAAAAAAAAAAAAGGTGCCACCGCATGAGTGAAGGACATTTTCTTCGCGTGGGAAAGATGTTAGAGCTTTCAGCTTGCAATTTTGGGGCTGTCCTGAAGAAAACACTCTGTCACAACCTATTTAAGCCAGACACAACACGAATGTACGCTTCGCGCTATTTTTGAAAACGGGCAGTGTACAAAACTTTTAGAACATAGCTACGTCCAACTCTGTTCTTTATCAATCACATTCGTTTTGTTGTTGCCATTCCCCATTTCTCATCACTGTCTGGTCAGCGGCGTAGACTTACATTTTCCCGGGGGGGGGGGGGGGGGAGGGGGGAGGGGGGGTTCTCCTTTAGAAGAGCGGGGGGCGGGGGAGGCTGGGCGTTACCTTCTCACCAAAACTGGAAATTGAAGCTAACGAAAACACGCTGGGATTCCCTTTCCCATGTATTTTGTCATTAAGGGCAACGTGGGCGTTATTTTGTTTAGATGCCGCTACTGGAAGCTCGGTCACATGGCACGTATAAACAGCGTCTCGGTAAAGGATCATGGCCCGGGCCCGAAGGCTCTGCCCCCCCCCCTGGACGACTTCCCCCCCCCCCCCCCCCCCCCCCCCCCCCCCCCCCCCCCCCCCCTCCCCCCCCCCCCCCCCCCCCCCCCCCCCCCCCCCCCCCCCCCCCCCCCGCCCCCCCCCACCCATAGTTTACGCCTATGGTCTTGGTACCGTTTTGTCGAACAAGCGAGCTGGATAATCCCGTTAAGATCGTCTCCGGATGAAGAAACAAAAATAAAACTTCGAACCACGTTACTGCAACGTCAGTATGCTCTCGAAGAAGTCGATTGTGCACATGCAAATCTGACGCTATAACTAAAACTATTAAAAACTGAGCTACAAAAAAAAAAAAATGACTTTTTGCGCGTGCAAAATAAAAAGGAAAAGAGTGTCGTAGCGCAAATAAAGGTGTATTCAATTTCGATTGTTAGCGCCGGGACAACTAACGTCTTCGCGTCTTCTACGATCTCCTCCATTTTTCAAAGTTCACTTCCTTTTAAGTTTGAGGCTACGTTATGCCGGCGCGGGTCTCTCTTCCTTTTGATTTTATGCTTTTTTGTTTTTCTTTCTTTTCCTTTCTATTGTATTTAATTCACGCTGAAACTATCATGTATTTTTCCTTCCCTTGTTTGGCTTAGTTTTTACTCTCTTTCCTTCGCTTCGGCGCTTACTATGCCCGGACATTTTGACGGACGTCTGCAACTTTGGGGTTGTGGTTGTTGTTTTCTTTCACTGTCGTCTGCTCTTTCCGCCTTCGATCGAGTTTCTAATCGGAAACCTTCATGTGTGCTTTTTTGATATTTATTAAGTACATTGAAAAAGCGTAAGCTCGTTATATATTTCAATTCGGGTTTTATTTGTGTAAGCCGGCACACCAGCGATGAGTCATCGTTTGTTGATTAACCGCCCGTTTTTCGGGCATACACCAGCGCGTACTTGGAGGTGGCAGACATGCCCATGGGCCGACTACCACTGCAAAAACAAGTTTCCGTGATGTTTTCCTTCCTTCTTCCGTTTCCCGAAGACGAACAAACGTGAGCAATTAAGATATTTATTGCAGCATTCAAATTAAACTGCAAGAGCTATTCAAGTCTGGCTTCAAAATCGCTACTGACGCCTCTACAGACGATTTTGACAACTCTACGGAGGTCGCGGAGAACTGCACGGACGACAGACCAGACGCACAACTGAACGCCCATCCCTATGTAGCTGGGTGGCAGCCAGTCAGATCTGTCATCATGCTTGTCAAGTCCAACTGCAATCAGAAACAAGGGACACCTCGAAAGACATTTCGTTGAAGAATAAGAAATATTCGGATGCAAAAATGACACCATCTTCTGACTTAGCTCGGCGCCTAGCCGGTAACAATCAGCCGTGGCCTTCGACAGATCAGACAAGAGTTCAGGCTGAAGGCGGTCTTGAGGCCGCTGATCGACGAAGCAAAGGGCAACGAGTGTGCAAAGCTTGCCTGGACACGTACGTACGTCAACAAGGTACACTTGAATGTACTTTTGAACGGCTTCGTCAAGCGAGCAAACGAAAAACCTGCCCAAAGTCACTGGGAAAAGAAATGAGGAAGCAAAAAGGGTCACAAACTGCTTGAACGTACCAGATTGGAGCGTGCGGCTCTCATTTCACGGGCAGTGAGAGCTGGACTACGTTATTTCTTTCCCTATTTTGTTTCTAGTTCATACCAACGCCTCAAAAGCAAATATACAAACCCGTAACAAGCAGCTAAAAAAAAAAGTGAATCTCTTTTTTTTTTTTTTTCTTATTAGTTTCGTCGTGTTGCTTCCGCTTTGTTTCTTGTGGACTCAACCCCGACGGCGGCTACGACCTGCGCAACAATCGTCGTTGAAAGAGTTTCGTTGCTGGGTGATTTGTAATTTTGTATCGTCTGCTAACTTTGTTTTATTAACCCATTTCTGTTAATTAACGTCTGGAGATGGCGACCCTATATTTCCTGCAAGGTTCAGAAAGTGTTTGCACGGTCATTTTTATCGTTACTTTTCTTTTGCTTTTATGCTGCACCGGCTGGTGCGCTTGCTCTGGTAATCAGGCACGTAGCCAGAATTTTGGTTCGGGGGGGGGGGGGGGGGGGGGCGCCCATGACAGAATGCTGTATGAGGGGGAGGGGGGGAGAGGAGGTCCCAGCAAAATGGAAGATTTTTTGCTCCATGCCCCCCCCCCCCCCCCCGCCCCCCCCCCCCCCCCCCTGGCTACGTGCCTGCTGCTAGCAATAACATGTTTGCACACGTTTTAATTACCATTTATTCAACAGTAACCTTTTACGACGTAGTGCGAGTAGCTAAACGCCTTTTCTTCCGCTTCCCGGATGGGCTTCAAACGCGTGCGATTTTCTGAGTGGCGTTTTATACCGCTAAATAAACTGTTCTATCTTTGATTCTGCGCGCGTTGTTATTTGATTGTCGTTGCACTTGCGATCAGTTGATTGCGCTCTGCAAGCGGACTGACGTAATGAATTGTTTCTGCTGTTTGGGTGACGAAACGGCGCTCGCAAAGCTCGAGGACGTCGCGGAGGCCTATACTTTTCCATTGCTTCGTCTGCTTCCGTAAACTCCGAGTCCGCTAGAGGCGCCACTGTCGCGATCGCCGCCGCTTCTATCAGTTTTCGGAGGAGTTTCCAGTATTGGCGAAGCTATATCGTATGTGGCGGAGTACTTTGACCGCTCGTGCTTCTCAGAGCAGAAGACTGCTGTGGAAAGTTCAGTGAAAGACCACATGTTGAACTTTTCTGAGAAATGTTTAAGAAATGCGCGCAGCCGTCTGAACTTTCCTTAGTTTTTCTTTCGTAAGAAGTCAATCGTGTGTTGTTTTTTTCTCGACAAGTTTCTATTATCAACCAACTTTCTATTACAAACTTTTTATTTAAATATCATCTATAAAGTCCCTCCGCCACAGTTAACAGTTTCCGACTGGAATTCCTTCCCGGATGGCGAACTGGCAACCTTACAGGTCCCTACGTATTTTCGAAATTCACTCCATTTGCGTCGTTAATAACTAAAAAACCTGACAAATTTTTCATTCGTTTTGTATGTGTCAGTGCTAGTGTATTTTGACGTTTTCTCTCCCCTACACACAATGTAAGGGAAAAATAAAGTAAAAATAAAAATCACATCACTAACCCTCTGCAACGGGATTTACAAATGATTGTCTGCTTGAGATATCAGCAGACGATATTTAAAAGCAAATGTAGTCGACGCCGGCGACAACAGTGGCTTAAAAGTTTCACTCTCGGTGTTTCGGAATGGAATAAATTGGTAAAGCCCGGGTCGTACTTCTATATTACATCGTACGAAATGCAGTCTGCACACACTGCGTGAGGCGTTCGCTTGTATGACGTCACGCTGGTGACTGATAGTACAAAAAAGATACCTACAGGTGAAGCATACGAATGTATGAAGCAAACATAACTCGAGCGTGCGTAAGCCGTGTCCGCGGATACATCTGTCATGGTGTGTACAAAACACACAGGGTGATTTCATATGCTGTTGAGACCGGCTATAACGAAGTTAATGGAAATAGGAAATCACTTCGCTATAACCGCTATTTCGTTATAACTGATTTCGGTTGTAACGAAGTGCAAAAGAGAATGGGAGATCGTGATCGCTTCGCTGTGGCAGATATTTCGTTATAACCGACTTCGTTATATCCGGTCTTGACAGTATGATGTACGTGCTAGTTTTAGGCTGCGAGGCATTCGATTGGTTCTAAGACTACCTTATGTGATTGGTTGCCTACACGATCCAGAATGATGCTAAACCCAATGTAAGCAGCCGAAAAATGGACGCAGAGGTCCCGGATTGAGCTTGGACTTGGATATTCAGTGCCGCGATGCCATGCCCAGGACATCATCCTGCCTCTGGAGAACAACCTGCACGTTTGGCCCTCTTTGGCTCTGGAGTTTTTCACCCGCTGGCTCGTAAACTTGGGTCCCCTTACGGCTGTGGAGGAGTTTTTGCTAGGCCGCTGTGAGTGTGCAATCCTGTCTGTCGAGTTTGGTTGTGGTCGGGGCACACTCTCATCGTGGGGTCCAGGGGGACGGCAAGGGAAGTCGCCAGACGTTAGGAGTTCTTCTTCCCAGAGTTTGTTCGCAGATTGTCTAATGCATTATATATATATATATATATACATATATATATATAAATTTCTAATGTTCTTTATTGAATAAGCTGTTTTATTTGTATCAAAGTAATGAAATTAAGTAAAAAAAGACGATCAGAATCTTTCTCGTTACAATATCATGCACTTTGTTCAAAGAAACTAATGATAATTCACTGGGTCTTCAAAATCGCGCTAACGTTTCTCAAGATCAGGCCCACGGCACCCAACACCTCAAACACGGGACGGCCCGAGCCCAACGTAGTTTCTGTGCCAATCGATCCGAACCAACACCAGGCTCACAAAAGGCCGTAGCGCCGGATTTTTCACGTCACCAACGGAGGGCCGACATAGTTCACCGACATTACACGAGTGCTACGTAAGCTTGCCCCTATTTCTTGGCGCATCATAGGCTTAGTTGCTTTTGCGCCATAAAACCTCAATCTTCTACGTAAGCGTGCCCCGTGTCGGCCTCTTTTCGGTGACCCGTAAAATTCAGCATTACGGTAATCTGTCTAGGGCCTCGGTATTACCCGAACGCAAACTGAGACAAAAAAACATTTATCATAAATGGACCAGGCCAAGAGTCGGGTTGTGTTTTCGGGCCTTATTAACCCAACACCACCCATACAAATCGAAGCATCTGCACTAGAATTTCGGCATCATCGCAGTGAAATCGAGCGAAGTCACTGATTGGATGAGAGCGCTACGTCAGCACTCGGCTGGACCTCGCGTCCAATCAGCGAGTCGAAGGGCGCTCGGCATCGGGCTCGCGTTAAAATTGCGGAGTTGGCGCCACGTGACTTAGATAACGTTCCATAGAGGAAGAGTGGAGCGTACTTCACCCTTTTATCCCGTTAAAGCGGGTGCTACGAGTCATTCCAACCAATTCAGAGACGTCGATGAATCACGTGACTACGCTGCCCAAGCGTCGCGGCGCCCCTTCAGAAGGTCACGTGCCGCTCACACGCCATTGAACTGACTTCGATGGCTCGGAGCGCTTCCTCTGTGGTTGATCATAAGGTGACACGGGTACAGCAGCTATTTTTTCTAACAAGAAGACCCTTTCCAAAGTCACGTGACAATTGTTTGAAGATCGGAACCCCTGCACAATGCCGGAACACCCGACACCACAGAAGGTGATGGTTAACTATGTACGTGTGAGTGTAGCCAGCGGTAGGCGCTAACGAGGCAATCAAACAGCACCCAAAGCGCAAAATCATTGCAATCGTTGTTCTTTTCCCTATGGGCATGTAATCGCTCTAGCGTTGGGCCCCGGCTCGGGCCAACGACGCTAGACAGAGTCACGCTCCGAAGTCCAACCGAAAAGTCCCGTTGCTATTCGTCTTCCTTCCTATAGGCACCTGGGCGCCTGGAAACAGGCCGCGGTCTTTCTCGAACATCACGTCATCGTCAGTCGATACGACGAGGCCTTGTACTTTGACCGAGCGGCGCCTCAGCCCGCCGGCTAACCAACCAAACACCGTGAGACTCGAGGCGGCCGCGTCCGCTCGGTAACTCGAGGCGGTCGCATCCGCTGGTAACACCACAATCGCCTTCTAATCCAACGAAACGCTGAGTGTACCGTGAGACTGCGGTTTTACGTCTTTGTTTCCACCATTGTACAGAAGTTGAACAGCTTCATTCGGAGTGTGTAGGCTTCCAAAAGCAATCTCTACCTAAATAAAAAAAAAAAAAAAAGCATTTTGCGAGTGTAGGTAATAAAACTGGGTAGCTGTTTTTTTCTTTCTTACATCCGGATCTTCGCGACTGCGGTTCCTTATGTGGCTGTTACCGGTTAAGAACAGACGTTCGCCCCATCGCCCAATGCTTAGAAGAGAGATGCAGAGCGCGCAAAATGGAATGCTTGCGAGGACTCCAGCTAAGGCTCGTATATTTGTCTGCGCACATAGCTGGTACGTCTGGACTCCGCCTAGCTGTAGGATCCCTCTACTCCCACGGTGAGGGACGGGAAGGCTTCGAAGATGATCGCACCGCGAGAGAAACTTGACCCGAGACGACGCTGACTCTCATCGGCCAGAAGGATAAAGGGGGTGAGCAGCGAACGGCCAAGAAACAACAAAAAAGAGCGCTTGAAGCCTGGACAAACCCCACGCTACGCACCGAGGGAGACAATAAAGCGGCGTCAAAACTTGCACCGTCATGGCGCTCGTCGTCTTGTGTGCGTTCGCTTTTCACCGGGTAAAACAATCATGAGCACTAAAAGCACAGTGATTCCGGGCTTTTTGTTTTCCGTGATTGGTGTAATTGGGGATATCAAACGCACAAAGAAGACTACTATGCACCTTTTGAACCGCTTGACTGCCTGCCTCCGGGATACGGCCCATTCGTCACATGTCGATTCGTCATAGGGCAACTGGTAGCAGGCCCGTTCGTCACATCGGAACATTCGTCATAGGATGATTCGTCACGCTGGCAGTTCGTCACACAATGACCCCAAAATTGTTAAACGTTTTATTTCTATTTTGTTAAGGAAGTTACGAAGTCACCCAACCACATCTGTGCAAGGTCAGTGAGGTTGACCACTGTACGAACGGGGACAAAAGCATTTCCCAATGACCCCAAGATAAGGCGACGTGCAGCCTTTTGCCTGCATGTTGTCTTATCTGGGTAACCTTACTAACAGAATAACTTCGAGAACATAAAGATCACAATAAAAAAAAAAAACACTAAACCCCTTTTTTTTTTTTTTGTGCCCCGCTTTAGGGCTTACATGCCGGTTTCTCCTGGCTTATCAAAGACGGATCTCTTTTGCTTCCCATCTCTCTCTCGATTTCTAAATGGAGGTAGTTGCTACTATGAGAGGTGGCAATATGTTTCTTCACGAAGGACATTCGTATACACTTGCATTAAGGTTAACGAAACTATGTTGTAATATTCCTGCCGGCGAAGGAGAGTTTGTAAAACTAAGATAGTCAGCGATCACACCAAGACTCGTGAAATCTCTTATTCCAGTGACCATACGCATCCATTTGACCCCACTGAGATAAACGTGCTTCGGGTTCGTCATGAGATGAAGGAAAAGGCTGATATCTAGGAAAATCTGTTCCTGCTCTTATATCCCCAAAAGAAAATCACTAATGTCTTTATTCCCGTAAAACGGCGTCTAGCACCGTACCAAATATTTCTGGATGCGGCTGCCTGTGTCAGTCACGACACTGCATCGCAGATTCCCGCACTGTCAACACTTCGGCGCACAATCCGCAAGCAAAAGTAGCGGCGAATTTCGAATTCAGCGTACCATCTTACAGAGCCGACATACGAAGGCCCGCAGAGTTTAAGGTAAAGGGTATTGCAGTGCAAAATCACAGTGGGCGACATATTATGATAATAATGTCTGTTTTACCTGCATACAGACGGCGGGCGGCGGAGAAAAGCTCACCGGAGAAAAGCTCACCGGAGAAAAGCTCACCGGAGATAAGCTCACTGGAGAAAAGCTCACCGCGAAACAGGCAGATGCGGAGAAAAGCTCACCGATATTTTTTTAGCTTAGCTTGATTCTCCGTAAAATGTGGTAATTTAACACAATTCGCATTCGTCACTTCATTAAAAATATGTCCTCGTTTTTGTAATATTCTTGAGGTTCGTTGAGCATATTTACTAATTCCTCATACATTAGTAATCACCCATTCTGTAAATTAATGAAGCCGCAAGTATAAAATCAGAACATCGTACACCGGTAAAAAAGGGAACAATTTATTGACCGCTCAGGGAGCGCCGTCGGTAGCTCTGTCAGATAAAGAGGTCTGTTTTTTGCGAGCTAATATGAATAGCGGTGTGTGAATCGCTTGAGGTCCAGATATTGTGTAGCGCCTAATCGATAAGTAGGTGTTTGTGGATGTAATCAGTGTCGGCTACGCTGTGTTCTTTCTGTTAATTTCACTAACAAAACTTTAGTTGCGAGAACAGCTTCGTCGTGTCGTGTTTGTTGTCTTCACTCCGTCGTCATCGTTTGAGCGGTTTTCATCATGTATACGTTTCCCAACTCGCCCAATTCGCTACCTACCTTACAAATGACTAGTTCTTATATAGCTCACGAATAACAATGGAGACAGTGTGCACCTCTGAAGGTCATGGCTGGCGCACCGTAGATGGACACTATCACACAAAAGGAAATTGTGGAAACACCAGCACGAACGGTTAGAAAGCGTGCATGTCCGTGGAAGAAAGAAGCCTCAACATCCTATTGACTGTTTTATCCTGTTTTGAAATGTTAACAAAAGCTTCAAAGAGAATTCCAGGCACCGCGGTGTTGCGCGTGCACTTTTGAATTTTCGGCATTTGTACCTTTGATTTTTAGGTGTAAATTTTTAGGCAGTCATCATTACCTTTTTCTAACTTTTTCCTGTTTTTCAAGTTCATAAAGATTTTAGTTAGGCTTTCGTTGCCTAGAGAGTAAGCCACAAAAAACACTGGCCCGCGATTATTAATTTGGGAGCAATATACCCATTAAGCTTAACAAATATTACAAAAGAGGACATTTTATTTTTTACAAAGCTGACGAATTTTAATGATAATAAATTGATATATGTTACGCACGATCCAACAGCCTCCACATAAAAAGAAGAAAAAATACCGGTGAGCTTTTCTGCGGATACGCTCAATGGCCGGTGAGCTTTCCTCCGCATCCGCCGGTTTTGCGGTGAGCTTTTCTCCGATGAGCTTATCTCCGGTGAGCTTTTCTCCGGTGAGCTTTTCTCCGGTGAGCTTTTCTCCGGGATTCACAGACGGCAGCCAAAAGAGATTCCTTTGGCTGTCGTCTGCGACAGCGAAAGAATCCTCATCTTTGCTACCGAGCGCAACTTGAACTGTCTGGCTCAGGCGACTACGTGGTTCGCGGAGGGACCTTTAAAGTCACCTCGGTACAGTTTTACCAACTGTACACGCTCCGTGTACAGTTGATAAAAAGATGCCACAGCCAATGGCGTGGTAGTGCCAATGGTTTACGGCTTGCTGCCCAACAAATCTGAAGCTGCCTATAAAAGTTAAGCATTCAAGACCTCTGATAAACGTATGAAACGAAACGCTCGGTGGCCCTGTTATTGGATATGTGTTCAAACACTTCCAGATATGTTCGCTATTTTTAAGGTTTTTCGACGTCGTGCTGAGTCACATGGGGGCCAACCGCCTTGAGGTAGCGGCCATCAATGCGATACAAGCCATGATTCCCGGCGCTAGGGTACAGGGATGCTTTTTTCACTTATCCCAGTCGGTGTACAGGAATGTGTGCTCCAGTGGTCACCAGAGTCGCTACAATTCAGATGAAGAGTTTGCTGTTCTGGTATACGGAATTATATTTAAGTACAAGGATGACTAGTTTGAATGTTCCCTCTCTTCAGCAAAAATGAAATATAACGTACTTATCTTTATTGCATTCAAAGTCAAGTGAATATAAGTTGTTCGAATTCGCGAATATCCGGGTCGCACAGTGACAAACTTTCCTTGTGACAAATTCCCCTATGACGAATGTTCCGCTGTGACGAACGGGCCTATTACCAGTTGGCCTATGACGAATGCGCACATGACAAACGGGCCTACACCCCCTGCCTCCGACCTTAGCCTCGGATGTGTTTGCACTTAAAGTAACTCGAAGCGCAGAGCACGCTGTTTATGGCTGGCACTTTCAGTATTCCTTCTGTGATAGCGACAGCCACACTGATTGGGATAGTGATAGTATTTAGTGCACATCGCTACACTTTTCACTACACTTTTCTCCGAAGGTATTAACAATCTGTTTGTTTGTTTTTTCTTGGGGGGGGGGGGGGTGGGGGCTGTCGTCTGTAAGGAATCTGGACCAGTAAATTAGAGTGCGCCATGATTAATCGATGGGCTCCCCGATCTTTTGCAGAGCAGTCTGAGACGAGAGTCGTCGACCGCCAACTCGGCAGTGGCGTCGCGCCTCTAGCATGATCGCGCCGCTGCGGTGGGGCTGCTGTGGACAGCGCGCATGCGCACTGCAGACACCCGGTGTGGGCAAACGATGATCTGTTCTCTAAACAACGCGCTGATTTATAGATTGCTCGTATGATGATGGTGCATGAAACGCGTCTTCGACTGGTGTGTTTAGTGTCCTATCCTGCCCATACATCAAAAGTGGTCCCCGAAATGGCAACAAATGACGTCACAGAAGTCGGAGTGTCATGCTGTCGGATGCCGCGATCCTGGCGGTTGGTCGTAGAAATGCTGGCGAAAAGCCAGGGCGACCGCGAGTGTCGCTGTCGTCATGGCGTCTCAACTTCTGGCTGCTGAAGCTTTTTCCGTGTACTGCCACACTGAAGAGCGACCTGCAGTAGAACAGGCGTCTTCTGCATTCACCGCCGCTGCTGGAGCACCGCCAGGATCGCGACCGGCGACGGCATGACGCTTTTATGACGTCATCGGGCGGAAATCGAGGCAACATTTTTTTGAACGCGATAACCACACCGGTCGGAGACGCGTTCCAGGCACCATAGCGTGAGTGCAATGTGGCCAAGGAGGACAGAAGGGTAGGAGAGGGCATGACGTCAACCTTGTAGCCTCCACAAGCCATGCTCTTCTGACGCCTCGCCTCTTTCTCATTTTGCTTCTTACCCTCCTCACTTATCAGGCCAACGTGACCACATCACATGACCGTAGCTAGCCTTCGTCTAGCCTTCGATCTGATAAAACCTACTGGACGGAGCGCGCGCAAGCCTGCAAGGGGTCCTTCTACAATCAACCATCCATCTCACACGTGACATGTCAAGCGCACCAATTGCCAGAGAGATCTACGGTCACGTTGGCTACAATATCGTTTAAAGTTTTTATGACTAGGCTTCCCCAATATTGCAACGTGCCCCCTCCTAGTACTTATAACCACCTTGAATGTGACGGATGGCTTTCCATCATTGTTGCCAGGAAGACCAAGACGGAGAAATTTACCGCACGCATTGAGCTTCACGTATACACTTTGCGTATCGTAACAAATACGGTGGGCAATAGAAGGCACGATTGCATTTAATTGCACAAAACGTTCAACCGTTTCCAAGTTCTTCTAAAATAGAAAAAAAAAAAAGATTCCAAAAGAGCTTTGTACGCCCGTAAGATACGAGCACAATATTAAATAGACAAAGACGTTTACAAATCTCTGTAATGCGAAATTCAGGGGGGGGGGGGGGGGGGGGGGGGAAGGTGCCGCCGCTTCCAATGCACCCTCCTCAGAATTTACGGCGCTCCGTGGGGGCCGCCATGTTAAAACTTGATACCAGTGTTGCTGCATCTCTAGGTCATCTTTAAGTTAGAGCTGACGGAGAATATCTGGCCACGGCGCAATGCCGATGTACGCTGGAAGCTAGAGCCGGTTTGCTTTCGTTGTTTTTGTTTGGTGGGAGAAAATCTGGCAACAACGCACGTTCAACATGGCGCCGGGATTGCTTCGGCAGCTTCGGTTTGATCCCGTTTGACGCGGTTTACGAGCACATGTAGCGAAGATTTGACCGGAGAAGTGCTCCTGTGATGGACCCGGAAGACGGAAAGTATCTTTCGTAATCGTCGGGTGAGCTTTGAAAGCGGAGGCAGTCACAGGGTCCACGAGTGCGCAACCACAAGCCAAGGTTCACGACAGCGCTCCGTTGACTTCGGCGATCTCGTTCTGTTTGGTGCATAGAGATAGGTTTGGTGCAACACGGCGGTGCGACAAAGACTTGAAACGTTCGTGGTGTGTGGTGCGGTGCTTGGAGGTGGAAGCCCAGACTAACACGAAGCGCAAATTGGTTATTGTGGGGTTGAAATTCAACGGGTTCAGTCTCGTCGTCGTCAGCTGATCCGGTCCAGCTGGTCCGGGTGGACGCAGCGAGCGCTTTTAAAAGTAAATCTTCCTTCGTTCCGTTTCAAAATGTGCAAGATTCTCGACGCATACCGTGAGTAAAAAGCTGCGGGCGTTTTCAACAAAATTACGTCGTTTTAATTGAACAATGGACTCCGGATTGTTGTTTTAGACCTGCCGTTTTTATGCTTCGTGTTGCTGGCGTTTGCACAGCGACGCACACCGCCCGAGTAGATGATTCGGTCCTGCAAACGACCGGTCATACAAAATTTCAGGGAAACTTAAGTCACTACCGATATCTTGTAAATCTCGTGTGAGTTTGTTGCGCTTGTCATGCGATGTGAATAAATTACGGCAACGTTTCCTGCGGATGCATGAACCGAGACCATTTTTTACGTAGTGAACATAGGGTTTTTTCTTTATTTTGGAAAGAGGTGTTGGGAAATTTATCATGGTACAATCACTTGAGAGTTCAGAAATTGGAGAGAGCGAGCATGCTTTCCCAACTTTGTCTCTTTTCTCTCTGGCATTGCCCCTAGTTTCAAGTTGCAATTTCAGACTAGTAGACATACCTACTGGCAGGTACAAACTGCTCTAAAGCAGGTAAAAGACTGGTAAGTCAGGGCGGTGCGGACTCCGTGTTTCGCGCTTTTCGCAAGGTGACTGGGTAAGTGCTTTTGCGAGGTATGCGGAATACGCAAACGATTTTGTTATGCCCGTCGGTTGCGTTTCTCCAGCAAAACGAATAAGATGGTCTACAAAGGCGCAATCACAAGCCAATATTTACGATAACAGTGCATTTGATTCGGTGGTCCGTGTAGTTGCATTTTACCCTGCTTTCTGCAACGCCGTGTCATGGCGAAGAGCTGGAGCATTCATGGATTGTGCTGGGCTACCGGTTGACCCAGGGGTGGATCCAAAACTCCGTTTTTTTTTTTGGGGGGTGGGGGGGGTTGGGAGGGAAAATCTAAAGCAAGATAAACAGGACTCGGGTTGCGCCTTTTGTTTTAACCGCCGCAGAACCACACTGCGCCGACGGCCCCTAGATGTGCGCCGCTGCGCCGACTTTTGGTTCTAAGCCGTGCTTTGAAACCGCCGCCGCGGACTTCAGTCTCGGTTGAAGTGACGGAGTGGTTCTCCAAGTTCAGAGTACAAGTGTGCCTGCTAGAGTACGACCTACCCTATTTCGAACCCTCGTCCTTGAGTACCGAGCCTCCTACCGGTAGTTGGTTTTATTTCGGGGGATCCACCCATGTCAAATCGGCCTTCGAGAAGGGGGCATTGGGGGGGGGGGGGGGGGGGGTAGGTAGGTAGGGTGTTGACTGTTCGGAAGGGGGGGGCGGCCGTCCCCGTCGCCCCCCTTGGGTCCGCCCCTGGGTTGACAGAAGCCCGCGTCGCCAGCATCGGCACTGAGTGCACTTGGGCAGTTGAAGTGGCTCTAGGCTGTTGATGCTCAAGCCTTTCATCCGCGGCTGGCCGCCAGCTGATCCGGCTGCTCGACGGTGAGGAAGCGGCAAAAGTTACCTCTGAAGTAAATGTAAATCCTTGTTCATCCAGTTATCCGGTGTCAAAGTGTGGAGGGTGTCCAACGTGTATTGAGGGCGGGAACTACGAGCGGTTTGCCTTGCTTTCGTAACCGAAACCAGAACAGCGAGATAACTGCCTTGCGTACTCCAAAATGATGGAAGCAATAAGTCGTCAAAAACCCGTTTTTAGGGTTTCAAACCAAGTAAACAAGACAAATATAATTAAACTTCGTTGTCTGTATGCAGGAGGACTTATGTAACACAACAATACATTCTCGTTCCAAAACGAAAAAGAGTAAAACTCAGTCCGCCGTATATGGCAGCAACTTCTCCACTGCAAAACCTATGCTGGCAACGTAAGCGGTTTTAATATGGCAGCCTCCGCTTTGCGCCGCGTTCCCTTTCCCTCCTTCCCCCCCCCTGGCGAAATTAGAGCACAGCTCTTCAGGAGGCAGAGGAGGGGAGGGTATGCCCCTTTCCTTCTCCTCTCCCTCCCCTCTTCCAGCTAAATTTAGCTGGAAAAATGATGCCACGTGAACTCAAACACAATTTCAATTTCCCCGCTAAATTTAGCGGGAAAACTGCTGTTGAGGTCACGTGAAGTCAATTTCCCGCTAAATTTCGCAAGGGAATTAAATTGCTGTTGGGGTAACGTGACGTCATTTTTTCCCGAAAACTTTAACGGGAAAATTGCGGTTGAGGTCACCTGACGCAGATTGAATTCCCCGCAAAATGTAGCGGGGAACGGAAATGCTGTTGAGGTCACGTGACGTCAATTTTCCCGCTAAATTTAGCGCGGTTATGCCAACGCCGACGGCGACGCTGGCGACGTCGCGAAACATGGAAACGGGCGCCTAGTGAGGCGCTCTAAAATCCATCATACCATGGTGGGCATGCACCACGTGATATCGAGGCCGCGCGATTGCGTAGTTGGTTTTATTCTCCATTGACACTAGTTTTGTCTGTTTTATCTTGTCTGCGGGGGGCAAAGTGCGGAAGGGATGCGCGTCGCGCCACGTACCCTTTCTCTCTTTCGCCCCCTCGCAAACAGGCGTTTGTAGGGTGGCGAAGAAGAGACAGGGACTTCGGGCGTGGCCAGCGTGAACCTCATTGTGATCGCATGCTCGGCAGGGTCCCTCGACTCCTTCGAAGACCCCAAGCATTCCTAACGCTGTATCGCCATTTTCGCTGCGTTTAGGAGGCACCTGCCGCTCTCTGCAAGGTTGCTAAGGGGCAGCGCCCGAACGGAAATCTCCCGGCATCTACTCGAACCTCAGGTAAGCTGTCCTCGTTGGCTGCCATGAACGTTACAACGGGTATTACCGCACCCCCGGCGGCGACGTCGGCGTTTTGTTCGCGTTTGAGACGCTGAGAACCTGTAATTCGGACGACTGGTTTTCGACGCTGTTCGGCCAC
The DNA here is from genome assembly GCF_016920785.2 of Ixodes scapularis. NCBI lineage: Eukaryota > Metazoa > Arthropoda > Arachnida > Ixodida > Ixodidae > Ixodes > Ixodes scapularis. Next base: position 36,278,999 of record NW_024609836.1, on the reverse strand, counting down.
GGCAGCGTGTATATGTATGTAGTGCTGCACCTACTTAGCACGACACTCTTAGCGCGAACACGTAATCGCCCGTTCGTTTTCGTATCTCCTAACATCTAACGGATGTCCTAATAACTGCTTGTGTGGTGAAAAGTCCTCATGAAGAATAGTAACCTCAAGCAGCAGTTCGACTGCTCGCACGTCATACAAAGGAGATGCTGTTTATTGCAGGCATAATGACAAGTACCAGGAAATACGCCTCAAGAATATTCCAAGCATGTTTGCTTCCTACGTATGTGTGTGCTACGAACATAAGTCCGCAGGCAGTGTTTTTATGCCTAATGTGACTGCCAGACAAGGAACAACACTCGTCAGTGTCTTCAGACTGTTTCGGTGAATACGCTGCCTGCGTAAACTGCAGAAAAGCGTCGAGGCCGTGTTTGCGCTAAAAGTGTCGCGCAGTGTACAGTACATCGTTCCAGGCTTTTTGGCCTTCCTCTGAGTGGCCGGTGCGTAGTAAATCGGAATTGTGGGCCCCTTTCGAAACTTCCGTGCAGATTGTAAAGAAGGCCGGAACCACCTCGCAGTGGCGGAACAGCGGATCTAAGACCGTAACATTTAATAGCTAAAAAAAAATCGTGAGGGTGCAGGCGAGCTGGTGAATATTAACCATGTTGAATTAACCTGAGACTGGGGTAGAGAAGAAATATCAAAATGTAGAAGGGACAGAAAATAGACAGGACGACGTCTCAAACTCAGCTCCCTTCTACGTTTTGATGTTTCTTCTCTACCCCAGTCTCAGGTTAATTCAACATGGTTAATATTTAGTAGCTCTTTTCTTTTTTTCTTTCACAAAAACAGTTGGTTAATAGAATCAATTGCCTTCGCCTATTGCGTCAATTCTTTCAAATTATACTTTTTTTATGCTTTAGCAGCAGATACTTTATTTCATTGAAACCTTTTCTTCCTGCTCTGGACAGTGCCTTTAAAACAAAGCCGGAGGAGAAAAAGAAAAAAAGCCCCATGGCCGAATAAAGGATGGACTATATCTTATATGCGTTCCAGCTGTACAAATCTTTGCGAAATGTCTACACTTCGAAAAAGCAATGCATTCACGAGATACGATATTTGCAACTCCAACCACGTGCTCTTTCAAACTCGCTCCTCTGTTTCAGAAGCCACAAAAGATGGTCGTAATATATTTTGCGTTGTCTGCATTTGCTTCGTATGTCGCGATAGCAATCTTTCCATTTTTATGTGCCCGATGTGAATTTGATTCGTTTTTAAACCGTCATTAGCAATTTGTTGTTTCTTGTTTGCATTTTTTCTCTTTCTCTTGTGCGAATATTTTTTTTAACTTTTCCCTGCTGTTAACTTTCTTTATGTGTGTGTAATACCCCTATAATACCGGAAAGAGCTGTGGGTATTGAATAAATTAAATAAAGAAACATGCAAGTCATCAGGAGGGATGGGCAAAATACATGCAAATATGTATCGAAATACAAATACAAAATACTTCGTCAAAAATGTATTTAATTACAAATCTAATTACATTTCCAAAAAAGCATTTAAGTACAAGATACAAATACAAGCAAATGTATTTGGTCTCCTCCAAATACTTTTCCAAATACATTCCTCAAAATTTGCGTCAGCGAATTTAGGGCACCTGCAACGGGTTTCTGGGTATCTCATTTTAATTTTGCATCGCACACTCGGGAGCTAGTGTGCGAGGCTCTAGTAACATAATAAAAATATAATCACAAAAAAAATGTAATCAGCTTGGACGTAATAGGTGAAAAAAGTACAGAGCTTCAAGCAGCTTTTCTTGTCGATTAAATTTTGGTATAGACCAACAAAGAACCGAGACGACCAAGGCGCGCAGCACTAGCTAGAGGATTTTTTATTGTTGCAACTCGCACCAGTTACGAAAATCTGGAAGACCCGCGCATTTAGAATGCTCCAGGCGAAAATAGGGATATAAATCAGGCTGGAAAGCGTCACAAGTTGTGACAGGCACTTATTTAGCCAGTCTGCCTGTGAACGTCGATTTCGTCCCTATTCTTGCCCTGGACAAGCACCGTAATCGCAAAGTCAATAAACGCTTGTGCTTGATTGAGAGGCACTGCATTCGGTGCAGAACGTAGTTTTCTTCCTGCTCTGGACAGTGCCTTTAAAATAAAGCAGGAGCAGAAACAGAAAAAAAGCCCCATGGCCGAATAAAGGATGGACTATATCTTACATGCGTTCCAGCTGTACAAATCTTTGCGAAATGTCTACACTTCGAAAAAGCAATGCATTCACGAGATACGATATTTGCAACTCCAACCACGTGCTCTTTCAAACTCGCTCCTCTGTTTCACGTTTCGTTCCTTACGCCGCGCCAGCTTTCGCTGCGCATTCCAATCGCCGCGAGCTCCCCGTTTTAACGTGTCATGTCTCGACCACTAGACAGCGGCGACTCGCTTGGATTTGCGAATAGGAAACCACTTGAGCGCCTCTCTGAAAACTTACCCTTCCGTCAAGCTCCCACAAAGAAAAGTGTGCACTGCGAGAAGCGCCCCACTCATCCGGACGAATCTCGTGGCAGGAGGCACTAGCACTACACTGTACTAGCACTGTTGCATGTCAGAAAACGTGGAAATCCTTTGCAAGATCAACAAATAAAAAAATAAAAAAAACGAAAAGCCTCCTTATCATTTCTAGACACCCAGTACTTCGAAGCCTTCAGCCTCCATGGCTTGGGTCATCGAGAATGTTTTATTGTGCTATTTGCTTTTCGTGTGCTGTGCGCGCGTGTGTGTGTGTGTGTGTGTATAGGAAAAAGAGCGGGAAAGGGGGATGGTGAGCAAGGAGTCTGTTTCTGCAAGGAGAGGTATGGGTCGTCTCCGACTCCCTTTTGCACGAGGCGTTCGATTCCGATCTCCCCGACGGTGCACAGACGGCGCCCTCAGGTCGGGGTCCCGGGAAGGCGTGCAGCAGCAGCAGGCTGGCAGTTTCAACGTCTCAACATGAGACGATGCGTGCCCGGGCGCCCGCGGTGAGCGAGACGCGTACTGCCGCAGGACTGGTATGTGAAGAGATGAAGAGTTTCTTGGCTTGGTTGTTGCCGTTGGCGTTGAGGTGAAGAAAGAGCGGCTTTGGACACGTCTTAGGATGAGCAAAATGAGTCGTGACAATCAATTTGAGGGATGTATTTTCGCCCACAAAATTGTGTTTAATTACAATTGTATTTGAAATACCCACGTTTTAGTATTTAAATACACACGTCAAATACGTTATCCAATTTGTAATTAAATACAGATGCAAAATACACAAAGTATTTGAAATACTGCCCATCCCTGCAAGTCATTTATATCTGTCGGAGCGTAGGCAGCTCTAGGAGCAGTCGAGCCAATCAAATAATGCCGAAAGCCCAACGTCTCAATTTTCCCCCCGAAATTCCACTTCAACGCTTACAACAACACGCACTGTCCTTGCCAACTAGGCGCTGTATAAGCCATCGGAGCAAATCAAATTATCGTGCGAGTGTTATGACACGTTTACGCTTTGCGAATTTGAGGGCGAAATGTGGATTTGGGAGCCGGGTGGCGAAATCGACTTGTCGCTGGAGAAAATTTGAATATAGGTCCCTGACTGATTTCGCAGGATACAATCTAGGCGCTGGAGTGTTTGGGATGCATCGTCCACCGCGGTCCATCGTAAGGTTAAACTGAGTTTGAATCAGCCGACCGTTGGCGCCGCCGCGCCGGTGTCTCGTCTGTTTCTATAGAAATTTGGATCGCGCTTGCGTTAACGGACGTTACGCTGGAGAGTTGTAAGCCCGAACCTCATAGGGCGTATTTGCGACGCATGTATGGGCGTTTTGGCGGGCGTAATTCTGACGTACAGCGGGCGTCGGGACGAGCGCTTCCTCGGTCGGCGTAAATATGCGCGTATTCGGCGATCCGACCGAGACAGATCTCGGTGCTCCGGCGTATTTCGGCGTGGCGTATCCGGAAGCGTACGGCGCGGTGCCGGCCAATCAGCTCCCGAGCTGAGAGCCGAAAGTTGCTCGAGGATCGGCTTGCCTAGCTACGCGGCCGGCTGGCTGGCTTGACTCAGCCGCCGAAGTTGGAGCTCGCTTGTCCTGTTTGCCGGTTTATCGGCGAAGCTTACGAAATCGCTATATCTCTTCGGAACGAGCAATGAACGACTGAGACAGAAGAAAATACCATCTATGTTGCGGGCGATGTGAAAAAATTACAAAAGGAAGGGTTTTGAGCAGAGATCGCGGCCGTCCTCCTGCTTGTAGTTTTTGGCAACTTGAAGTTTGCGACGAACATTTATCAAACAGGTGTTAACAAGTTAGGCTTTGGTTGCTGGTTAACATTCAGTTATTTCTGTCCCCTTACGGAAAGCCGATCTACATTTTGCCTCCTTTCATAAAAGGCGCGAGTCGGGCTGCACTGCACCAAACGCCGAGGAGACGTCGACGGAAAGCGTCGTGTGTGGTTTGGCCGACCTTCCCCTCTTCCCTTCTGTAAAAAAAGCGCCCGCCAAATGCCGTGATTACGCCCGCTGGAACGCGCGTAAATTCGTCGAGAATACACCCTATGTGGGCGGGGCTTCAGTACAGCGTTTCTCCGCCGCGACGCGAAACCCATGCATCTCGCGCTCGCAACACCACTAAGATACAGAAACAATTTTTTCAACTAGCTCACAAAATGCTCTAAGTTAAAAAAAAATAGAGAAGCCTTTAGTCGAGAGTAACGTTAGATTTGTATAAATATGTCAATGCTGCACGAGTGGTTTTCCGGTCGTACGCTCTTGTCGCCTCGGTATGAGGTGTCTCGCATACTGACCTTCGTTGAGAATGAGTTCGCTCCTTGTGAGCAGCAAGTTGCCGGTAATTGTTAGTCACCTAGTTGCTTCCTCCTTGTCGTTTGTGACTTGCGCCTTTCATAGGAGTGGAATGTCGTCTTGTATTAAAGATCGCAGTCGTGAGGATGCCGCCGACATCACGCCCGTGGCCGCAGCCCCAGTCCTGGGAGCTTCCCTTTTCTATAGCACTGCTCGTCTTTGCTTTAGCCAACTTCTCGCGAATTGCGAGTCCTTTCTAAGAGAAGCGCGAAAACGAAAATGTCTGAGGAATGGCGCACGCACGCAAGACACAGTTAGGTTTTGGCCCCTGTGCAGTGGTGACGTGGCTATTTTTTGCGCACAAAACGTTTTATGTAGGGTATTCTAAAATTCCTTTTTGTCACTCAACCATCCTGCCCTAGCCTTTATTTCGAAAGCATGCAGGTCGCTTACGCATTTTAATTCATCCACGCCTTCAAGGGGGCTAGTAAGAAAGAAGCAAGTTACATACACGTCTATACACAACGTGACGTCGGCCCGTTCACCTCTGAATTATGACGATCTTGGCTTACCCTGCGGGGCCCGTTTCCTCGAAGCCGGTTAACTTTAACCAAGGTAAAAAGCTAATTGCATTTCCCTACCAGAGGGAATTTTAGTCCACGTGAACGTAAAAGTAAGGATGGTGGGGAAATATAAAGGTGCCCCTGCGAGCTAGCGTCGCTCGCTTTGAAACTAAAATGATGTAGTAGATGCGATATCGGGCGCGTTAGTCAGCAATAATTGGTGCAGGAGGCATTCGCCTTTGTCTTACCGCACTTACCGTTCATTTACACTGGAGGCGGATCCGCGTTCGCAAAGCGGTTGCGAACGCGGTTGTATAAAGATCCAGTAGAATTGCACGCGCACTCGATGACATCAAGTGCGCGTGCAATTGTATCTGGATCTTGTGAGGATTGTGATCCCTCAACATTCTGTCGCGTCAGCGTTTTGGCGTGCCGTGGCGGCCGCGCCGACGTAGCGAGAGGTGGCGCTGCTTACCACTGTGAGTGGCTTCCTCCTCTCCCCCGTTGGGGCGATTTCCGTAACGAACCCCTGCACAAAGGAGATCGACGTGTCGCTCCTTGATTGGCCACTTCGCTCATAATCCTGCAGGAGACAAGCTCGATGTGGGTACAGTGTGCGAGGAATTCAGTCGTTTTTTTAGCGAGATGTTTTCTGAAGACATTTTCCCCTTACCAGAGCATTCGCCTAATTACGACATAGCCACACAAATGTGCCCAATCACTATGTCTGTGAGCGGAATTCAGAAACTAATAGAACATCTCCCAACAAACTCTGCCCCCGGTCCGGACAATATCACGACGAAGCTACTTAAAAGGGATACTACAACGAAATTTCGGCGCTCATTTTTTGGTCTATATGTGTTCAAAAGAGCAGTATCACCTTGAACATACCAATATCTTGTTATAAAAAGTCTCGAAAAGGAATTTTAAAACGAATTAAACGATTAGCAAAGAGCACCTGGTGGATGTCGCTAACGCCTCGTTTGCAATGCTCGTCTAGGAACCTTGACAGCTAGTGACGGAGGTTGTCTCGTCTCCGGCCACGACGAGAGAAGGGGGGAAGGAAGAACTCCCCTCTTCCCGAGAATCCCTTTTGTGTGGCGCAGAAGTCGCTATTGTCCCCTTACAAGATTATAGAAGATTAACCCGTCACTCAAAATTCGTACAAAAGCAGCCGCTTCGGTGGCTGGGACGACTAGGCCATCCTCTCGACGTCAGCCTCGCCGTAGCTTTGCTCGTCTTGAGACGACCTACGTCACGATTGCGTTGGATGTCACGTGCTCTAAGCTGGGCCTTCTCCGAGCGCTTGCCAGACTGGGCCGTTTATAACGAAAAATACAGCCACCAGGCTCAAAATACAAACGTGCGATTTTCATTTACGGATATTGTGGATCATATTCAACCTATTTTTGAACACGACGGGAATATTTCAAATTTCGTTGAAGTATCCCTTTAAAACCAGCGGACAGCAGGATCTCGCTTCTCTGAGTTCTCTCTTCTTCCTGGGATTCGGCGGCGGCGACACGGAGACCCGTCCGGCGCACCGGCAGACTTGTACTGTACGCATTACAAGTAATCAAATTACTTGTAATCGATTACTTTTTGGAGTAATTTTTTAATCAGGTGATTACTTTTATTAGGCAGTAATCACAAGAGTAATCCGATTACTTTTTGAAATAATAAAAATTACTTCTCACCGTTCCTATTTTTCCACGGAACGACACCTCCCCCTCCCCCCCCCCCCCCCCCCCCCCCGAACAGACCTTTTTTTTTTCTAAAATGAAAAAAAAATAAAATTTGCACCTTTTTTCGAACGGAAAAAAGAAAGATTTTTGTGGAGCTGCAGGAAACGAGGTCAACCCCTTTGTATGTACAGTTTCTGTAGAATGTGCGTTCTTTTGCGAGCTGGGCCTGTTAGTGGGAAGCCTCAGTGAAGCCCCTGTGCGTGACAAAGGCCATTAAGGGCTAAGTTTGAGGGAGCAGAATGTAGCTTTGTGAGTCCTTCGTTCAAACTAGCCCCTCGCACACACACACAGAAATAAAGAAAAAACAATCCGGCTTACGGTACCTACTCGCAGCCCATAGGAGAACCAGAACCGAAGAATGGCTAAAGCGGATGCAAAATATAACAGAGACAGTTCAAATACACGTCAAGATCCCATATTTCCCCTCGTGGTCTTTGTGACAAGCAAGGTTTCGAGGTTGGAGGTAGTTCATTGTATGAGCGCTAAAGATGCAAGTCTTCACACAATAAAGTAATCGGAAAAGTAACGGTTACTTCTTAAAGTAATGTCCAATTACTTTTTCTGTTGAGTAATCAAGTAATTTAATCGAGTACTTTTTAGCCAAAAGTAATGGTAATAGTAATCAATTACTTTTTTTTTAGTAACGTGTACAAGACTGCGCACCGGTGAGCGTTGACCCCGTCCTTTGTATATTTGTGAACGACCGTTCGGCCGTGGGCGCTCTCCACACCAACTGCGTTCACCAGCTTATGGCCGCCGTCTTTTTGTTATTTCTTTCATTGTTGATAAACAGAGTTTATCACCGTTACCAACGTGACTGGTGTCTGTTTGAGCTCAACGAGCAGCATGCCACGGGAGTACGAACCCGCTTCGCGGTAGAGCGTCTCGCCGCGAACGTGGTACTCCCAAAGGCAGTGGCCCAAAGGAGAACCACAATCCTTATATTTTCCCCCATCTACGCTCGTAGGTGAGTTGCAGAATGCAATACATTTTAATATGGCACTTTAAAAACATGTATATATATATATATATATATATATATATATATATATATATATATATATATATATATATATATATATATATAATATGTATATATATATATATATATATATAATATGTATATATATATATATATATATATATAATATGTATATATATATATATATATATGTATATATATATATATATATATATTCGAATTCTCTTTCGGTCTAGCAACCTCATGGTTCACTCCTGTACTTCATGCGCCATCGAATCTTCAATCAACCGTCCTAACTGTTTGAAGATGCAGTAGTGTATTTGTGTAGGTCTTACGCATGACATTGCACCTGATGTTGTTCGGCCTGCTTAGTTGTTGCGGCGTTTCTGCCGCGACAACTATGCTCGAGTGTCTTTACTCTGACTCGTAGCTTATCGAGTCGCGGGACGAACGTACCGATTTCCAAAAAAAAACGGTTTCCTAAAGACCCCAATTCTTTCAATTGTTTACCATGGTTCAGCGCGTAGGCCAAGGTCACACTTTGTGCAAATATAAATGAATAATACTTTGAAACAGCACGAACGCCCCGATTTGCTCGCTGTTAGACGCGAGTGCACCAAATCGCCAGCCGTGCGTACTTCCTCCCGCCGGGGACGTCACGTTTGGATGGTGGTGAAAATTAGGGAACTTCTTGGGAAAACGAAAACCACAGGCTTAGGTTTCACAAAAAAAAAAAAAATAATTGTGACACTTTCAGTTAACCAAAGTGAATCTGGGGAAACGAAAAACCATTTTGGAATCAAAAAGTCATCTGCATTTAGATTATATATGCCCTTTGATTAGGCAGCTTAAAAACCGGAGGAGTTCCCCTTTAACGCCAAGCGCACTGCGCCCAGCCCGCCAAAGAAGGAGATAGAGTCGGAAATTTCCAAATGAATTTTATTTGACACATTCTGCAAATCACTTGTTCATAGAGTTGAAAAAGACAACTAGAAGAGCTGAACAATGGGCGAAGTAACTTCACGAAAGATTATGAGATAGGAATAAATATATAAATCTGTATAACATATGGCATGAATGCAATTCCAAATTTTTCGAAGCAGTTTATTGAGTTTGGCAATTTCTACACAAACGCATATTGAAAATGTAAAACTTCATAAGTTTAAGCCTCAGCTCACAGCACTGAATCAACGATTTACAAAATTCACACATGCCAAGAAGCAAACTTCCAGTTCCCTCATACAGATACAAACGAACCTGAGCACAAACATGAAACGTTGCAAAATTTTGAGAGCCAAATATAAACAGCGCACAAACGAGCAAAAAACAAGCGACTTACAGATTCGTTTTTTTTTTAATGTTAAACGTAGGTCCAAGAAATTACGGCATCCTAAGCTAAAATACAGGTATCAGTTTATTTGGAAGGTTCTAAGAGCGAAATGCGTTCAACAACCAAGTGAAAAACCCGAGTTTAAAACTTAAAGCAAGTATTTTCAAAATGTTTAGGTTACAGTTATCTACAAGTCATTCTAAGCACCTCATGTTAAGATATCAGGTATGAGGTTATTTACAAGATTTTAAGTACCATATATATACAGTCGGGGACGAAAGTCCCCAACACGCGCAAGTTGGGACTGAAACTCGTTGCTCTGCCATCTGCTGGCAGGTCGCCTGGTTTCGAGATCAGACAAAGGTGTATGAGCATCCTACTGTACCAGCAAGCGTGTGTGTTTTCTCGCTGTACTGCGGCGCAGCGCCTAACCTAGAATCGGCCACGTTGTGCCACTTCGGAGATAGTGCTTGCTGCTGACGAGAGTCTGCTACGCATTCCGAAACAGCATATTGCTGGCCAGTAGGAAGTCCGATTTTCAATATGCGATAAAGCGCCACCACGCGCCCGATTCCGTGTTAGGCGCCGCGCCATAGAAGAGCGAGAAAACACACATTCTTGCAGGCGCAGTAGGACGGGCATGTTCTTTTTTTAGAGCGCAGCTCTTAGGGGCCCGTTTCCAGCATGAGCGGCGTCGGCGTCGCCGTCGGCGTCGGCGTAACCGGGGGGGGGTCACGTGACCCCCCCCCCTTCCCGAGGTCACGTGACCCCCCCCCCCCCCCGAGATCACGTTGCCCCCCCTGAGGTCACGTGATCCCTCGGGGTCACGCGACCCCCCCCCCTCCCCCGAGATCACGTGACCCCCCAGGGTCACGTGACTCCCAGCAGGTGACATGACCCCCCTCAGTACCCTTCCCTACTCCTCCTCAAGAGCTGCGCTCCAAATCGGCGTTACAGGGATTTGTAAACGGCTTTCATTTTTTTTTTTTAAGAAGTTAAAGCAAGGTCGCAGGCGAGCTGTGTTTGGAGATCTGTGTCGTGTTTGTCCTCCTATATCTGTGCTTTTGTGTAATCTCAAAACCAGATGACCTGCAAGCAGACGGCAGAGCATTGCGTTGCGGTCGCAGCTCGCGCGTCCTGGGGACTTTAGTCCCCGACAGTACAGCAAACATTAACATAAACTGAAAACAAAAAACAAGCTATTTACAGGACTTGAGGTGCCAAATATATAATTCATGCTGCCTTTAAATACACGAAAAAACATGAGTACAAGTCTAACCTAACTAAGAAATCGACTGTTCGAACGGTGTTTAGGAGCAAGGAAAGCTGTCATCTTCGTAATCTCAACACTGAGACAAGGGGCAATTCTTTCCCAATTCTTCCGTCGTCTCCGGTCTTAACGATGTATAACCTAAACCACCTCGCCTGTTTACTAGCTTTATCATAAATACGTCAATTCATTGTTCTTGCCTCAGGGTTTAGATTGTGTGTCCTAACCAGCTCGCATGTATACTTTCGCTCCTTGCTTGCCATCCTTATTGTTTGGAGACTCTTCAAGGCGATTCGCACCAAAAGGCAAGAACTCGCACTATCTGTTCTCCAATTTCCGCTAAGCTTTTAAAAGACGAGAACAATTAAGCCGATATATTTTTTCGCTTCCTTCGCTCAGGTAGTATAGGGGCATGAAGCTTGATCAATTTTGTTATGTTTACGCTCTGAATGTGCCACCGTAAACGTACTAACAGATACAGATTGAGGATGTACACTGTACAAGCCCTGGAGCAAAAAAGATTATCAGGGAAAGACACCAAGACATGTACATAGCGCTCGAGAGCCTTTGGCATGTGAGTAGGGTCTTGTATGTGCTAAAGAGAGAGGTGTTCTAAGTTCTTGAAATACTCGAAGAATAAAATAGAAGGCGCGGAGAAAGAATCAAACATTGAGCATGGGACGTCTGCTTGAAGGAGGGCACTGAACTGGGCCTCTAACGTGAGGTTCTCATTTGTATTCTTCAAAAAAGCTTGGATAAAGCTGGCAGGAGTTCTTTTGAAGGAGCGACTGAAAGGTACACAGCTAAGTGATGCAAAACGTTTTCTTCAGCAGTCCCGTATATGGCTCATCAAGAGGCAATTCAATTCCTTCAGTACCAGTAGCATCCAATAGTTGGTGACTGGCTGCAGTGGGTACAAGGAGACACCTCAATTTGATTAGCAGTGTTGAAGGGTCTGATTCGCAATTCCCTTTACCGGGAAAGCTGAAACATTTTTCAGAGAAACACTTGTTTCAGTCCTTCCACAAACTGGAACGAGTAAGCGTCTCGTTGCATCGATGCTGCTGTCTGATGGGAATTTGCCATCCTCTCACTGTGTGACGCCGTCGTAGTGTCTGCAACTGCCACTGCGAGATCCAAGAGCTCATTGCACGTAAAAATTCAATGTGTCCAGATGAGGAATCAAAAGCAAATTTAATTTTTCGATGTTGTGACTGCATGTTTAAGTGTTATACTCAAACTGTGTCCGTGTCTTCGAGGAACTCCCAGGTGTCCTCTGCTTCAGGGGGCAGCTGATTTAGAGAAATTAGAGTAGTAAGAGTATGAGAGCGTATCATTAAAAAACTGCGCAGCAAATTTAACGTTCATGTTTCCGAAAGGAGTTCGATAGATCAGCCGATCATTCAAAACGTTTGTCATTCACATCCGCAAGGAGTGTTTGTTTTGATATAAGTCAGCAATGTACTTCCTTACTTGATAAGTTGTTTCCAATTTTTGGTCATGCTTGCGCGGCTTGTTTCTTGTATACTTCAGAATGTGAGGGTGCCGAAAAGAAAGTATATAATGGTGTCACTAACAAAAAATGATATTCTATTGTGACATCCAGCATGCCTGCAGTACAGTTGCTAGTCTCCTGGTTACACGCGACAGCCTTCAGGGAAATCTATCCTGCACTTCCGTCAGCAAATCTTTGAGGCATTCTGCAGAAGCTTTCGCTTTGGAGGGGCTAAAAGCCAATGGTTGTACCGAGAGCTTGGAAATCCCTGCCATAATGACAACTAAACCTGAGTTTGCAACATGAGTGGTTCACTCTTTACCGCTGTTTAGAAAGCCATGCCCTTGGTCGAATTTGGAACCATAGCAGAGATTTCCTTTCAGTGAAATTTCATAGAACATAACAATATCTTTAAGTGACTAATTTAGATTTTTGGTGATAACAAAGGCAATGAGACTGGAAACAATGGCGTGAATCGCGTTTAGTCGGAAGGGTCCTTGGAACCATAGCAGAGATTTCCTTTCAGTGAAATTTCATAGAACATAACAATATCTTTAAGTGACTAATTTAGATTTTTGGTGATAACAAAGGCAATGAGACTGGAAACAATGGCGTGAATCGCGTTTAGTCGGAAAGGTCCTTGCAGCGACTTTTCAGCATTTTCCTCTTTTAGCCGTGTTGCGGCGCTCCGGCGTAATCCGCACTTAGTCGTAGGGAGGGTTCCAGGTGCCACGGATTGCGCAATAACGTGTGGTTTCTGATCGGCTCAGGGGTGAGGATACTTGCACAAGGGTAATTCAGGTGGTCCTTTACCAAAGCGCGACATGTTATAGCGGTCGAAACGCGAATTGAGTGACTGTGGCAATGGTAACGAACAGTGTTGTACACGTTCCCCAAAAATACAAACGAAAGCTCGTTCCTCGTTCCTTTTGATTTTTGGAACGCTTTCGTGTTACAACTTCCCTATGTGAGAAAGAAACTCGTTACCGTTTAAGAAATGGAATGTATCGTTATATATATGTCACTTAGTTTAGCATATTTAGTTAGATCAAACGAAGTTTTCTTATGTGTGTCCCATCAAGTGGCCACATATGAATTTGAATGCCGTGATGGAAGGACATCGGGAGAAGGAAACAGCCGGAAGCAAGGTTTCATTTGTTGATATATTCACCTTTAAAAAATCTCAGCGTTTTACTATATTCCTGGCCATGGTGTGTGATTCAGACGAACCAAATGCACTGTGATCCGGGAAGAAGGGGCAGGGTTAATTTTATTATTCTTTTTTAAAGGGCTATCCAACATTGCACGAACATTTTAGAACAACCTCACTCGTTTCAATTTAGGTCCCTTGTTCGAACTTAAAGGGGCACTCAAGCGGTTTTTGGAGAAGCTACTTTTTGGTGCGATGGCGTTAAGGAAGTGTCAGTGAATGAGTATCTTCAGTTTTAGAAGGCAGAACCGCCTATTGATCACGCAGGAATAAAATACGTGCGGACTCTTTTCTGTACTTGCGAGGACCAATGAAATTATTGTATGTTTGAAAATTTTGGCGGTCGTTGTAAAGTTTCGCTAAAGAAACAATTTTCAGTTCATTTAAATATGTTGAGCATGATAATACGCGATACTGCAATTATCGTTTCACAAACAAAGGACTACGTTTTCTCTTTGCTTTCCTCCGCGGGGGATTGAATTTCCCGTTCCCCAGGGATGCGCATGTATCTCCGGGCGTTGCAGGCCTTGCAGGCCGGTCGGCTCCTTCTATCCGCAAACATGGCGTCGGTGGTGATCGTCGGCGTGGTCAAAGCTCATCGTTCCGCGTAAAAGCGCTATCCTTGACTGTGAATTTTCGTCGTGTCTCGCTATGATAGCCCAGCAGGTACTAGAAGGGGAGATCCACCTACGCGTGCGGTGACGTCGTGGCGGCACTCTCAAGACAGCAGAAACGCCCGCGCCGTCGTGTTTGTTTACTTCGACTACAGCGGTGCTTTCTAAGCATTTCTGTCCTCGAGCATCGCCCGGATTTCTTATTTGGCGCATTTCATGCGTGTGCTCAAGTTCAAGGTATTACTGGCGCGTACCGTATAAAGGATGCAAATTTTCACGCGTTTTCATCACCGGAGAAAAGTGATTAGTGTTAGCAATCCTGAACGCTCCAACGTCTATCTGATCACAAAATCATATTTCTAGGTTGCTATATCGCTGCTAAGATTACATTGTCTTTTATAATCGTAGAAAAGGCGTGTGGCGAGATTTGTACTATTGCAAAGTCGTGTATTAGAGTCGTGATCGTCCAAGACGGCGGACTGCATATTTTTATTTTATTTTTTTCATCCACTGTACCCTGCAAGCCTATCAAGAAAAAATAATAATAAATCTTTAGGCTATAGAAAACTGTCTGTCTATATTCTGTTACGGCATTGAGTAGCAGTGCGTCCCCTTTTTAGAGGGGCCGTTGAAACAGCTGACGGTGGCGTATAGAAGCGGTCGCCGTGCTGACGACCCCCTGCGCTTGTTGTAGTGGTTGCAGGTGTGTGTACGCGCGGCGCAGAGCGGTCGTTCCGGTCGCTCCGGTTGCAACGGACGCAGTCGTAGGTACGCGCTCGTTGCACATGTCTGAACCAGCCTTCCCCCCGTCCTCCCGAGGCGGAAGTCAACGTGGCGACATCGTTTCACGTCACGTATTAGAGGTAACGCTGCGATGTCAAAAGTTGGTTTGGTTACGACTTGCCCCAACCGCAAATCGAAGAACGCCCGAAAAGGTCTGCGTTTCGTCTTCCTCGGAACCCGAACATGACTCTGAAGCGCTGCTATCGTCCACATCGCACGTCGGAGTGGCGTCATAGGAAATCATCCCCAGGTCGGCTGTCCGCCGAAGAATTTCAACCTCTAACGGCGTCAGGTCCTCGAGCGTAGAGAACTCCGCCATGATCGAAGCTCGAATGACAAAGAGGTTCGGCCGATGCGGCTACCTCGATCACTGCGCGACGGAACGTCGTCCAGCGCCATTGGCCCGAGATCCTTTTGATAAGCGTGCGAGGACCAATGAGAGTGGTTTCGTTTTCAGATGCATCCGAGGTTTGGCGGCCTTCAATTATATTTTTATTAGAGAAATAATCACCGTATGACTATACTTTTTGGTTTTTAGGGATACTTAGGGCGTCTAAATTCAGCTGTCATCATCAAAACACGAACTCAAAAACCACTTGAGTGCCCCTTTAACAATGTTGGTTCACGATGTTGCTGTCCGCAAGACGAGCAAGTGGAGAAGAGGGTAGGGCTTTTGAAAGCTCAGTCTTGAAACGTACCAGTCCTTCGTGAAGGTCGGATTCTTTTGTTCAGTTTGAAGGTGGGGGAGAAGGGAAGAGGGAACAAAGGTTAATTTTTGTGTATCTTTTAAGTGACCAATGTTCGAGCTAGGAGGGTACGTTCGATGCCTGGTAACCTGGTATTTGTTGCAACTAGAGGACTCTTTGTGGAAGTTCAGTGATGGCTGTAGGCGGCCTTAGATTTTTTCGTCCATGAGGATTTGTGGAAGCAAAGAAAGTAGCTGAGTTTGAGATGTCCCTCTGTCTGTGTCTTTTCCTTCGACTAAAAGTTTAGTTTTTTTATGCTGCAATCTCGGGCACTGAAAAAAAAAAAAAATCTATCGAGGACCCTACAAAATTAACATTAAAATATGTATCAAAAACGTTAATAATATCCTGTTCTTCGTAAACATAATTATTATTTTAATCCTTTTTGGTGTTTCCCCCCTTAGAAATAAAATTAATTTACCTCACTAAACGAAAGAAAGGAAGGCCGTTCCTTTTTCAGTTCCCGTAAAAACGTAACGAGTTCCCGTTCCAGTTCCACCGATGCAAAATGGAACGGCGGTGTTCCTTCGTTCATCCTAAAAGGAACGTGTTCAGGAACGCAGTTCCGCACAACACTGGAAGAAATGAGTGGATGTACAGGAGATTATGTGGCGCCACACTTTGACAAACCTGGGAACCTCGGAGCTGCATCCGGCTGCTCACGTCGGATCGCCAAGATAATGGGGAATTGTAGTAGACCGTTTCCGCAGCCCGCTAAGCACCCGGATAGCGCTCCGTAATCCGTCACAAGACCTTGAACTATGCAGAGAAGGCTGGCGGCGCGCATGCGCAGATGCGGCGTTTTCTTCGGGGATACCGTAGCGTAGGAGAAAAACGGTCTACTACAATTCCCTAATGACGAAGCTCCCGAATCAAGTACCTCGCTCTTTCGTGCATCATTCTGGGCCACTGACCTCCACTATAAGGGGCTGGATGGCGCATAGCTGCTCTCCGAGCCTGGCGCAAGTAAAGCCACCAGAAGTTCGATGCTTGTCTCGGAAGTTGGGCGTGTGCTGGGCATCCTTGTGCATTCAGACGATATTATGGTCCATGCTTTTTTGTGTCTTTGATTGGGCTTTAACGGGCAGCTCCGCTTCATTTATGATTATTAGAAAACTATCAAGTCCTCTTCAGTATCATATAGGAGGACCCCATGTCCAATATTACGATCTAATTCCGTCTATATATTTAATAAACTGGCTTTCAAATCAGCCAAGTCGCCGAAATCTGCCAACTCTAGCGTGCGACGCGAGGCGCAATCGTCAGCGCAGTCAATGCGACGGAGTTGGAGCGGCCAACGTTGAGCCACTACGTCAGAGGCATGACTACGTAATTCTCACGTTTTGTTTGTTTTCACTTCTCAGAGCGAAATTGAACAATGACTTTGCTTGGTAGAAGAGCGTGTTGCTTTAAGTCATGGACGAAGAAAGAATAAAACAATTAAAACAGGGACAACACAACCACAAAGATGTGGTTGTGTTGTCCCTGTTTTAATTATTTTATTCTTTCTTCATCCACGAACGATGACGTCGTGAGTTTCTCCTCCTGGTGTTGGCTGAACGGCGTCCACCTGATCGCGCTTAACGCGGATGCGCTTGTTTGCGCTGCCCTGTGCGCTTATCGGTCTGTTTTTCCGCTCCCCCTCTCCTCTTTCGGCTTCTCCCCTTCCCCCTCTCCCCCGGGCCATCACCGTCCACGCCTTGCGAAGCGACCTGCCCGCGTCGCGTGTCCTGTCCCTCGCCCCCATGAGCGTCACAAGACCACGTGGTTTGACGTGACGTGGCCATGACTCTGACGGTGCGAGACCAATGTTGCCTGACGCAACCGAAGTTTCGGTTTCGGTATCAGCTGATGTTTAAATTAAGCTTACACAAATAATATTCCACATTTCGCGAATCCGAGGACGTAGAGCTGTTTAGTAGTGCTTTGTGAAATGGAATGACATGCAAGCCTAAATTTTTCAGAATTGAGCGGAGTTTCCCTTTAAAACTCCCGTTCTGAATTAAATCCCGAAAATAAGGCATTTGAACGTGGGACATACGCACACTTGATCAACTAGAATCTCAAAATGTTCACATCGAATGGCTTCCCAGGAGACTTCTCGGGTCCGCATGCGCTGTTACTGATGACAGAAAAAAAATATTAGCACCCTGAGTGCTGTTCGATCCAGCACTCGGAAGAGTTGAAAAGCCCGTCAAGCGCTCACTAACGGGACAAATCGCTTATTTTCGGCGGCTTCATACCTGTCTGCTCAATGCGCCATCCAGGCCCCCTATAGTGGAGGTTAGTGCTCTGCACGGAAGTTCCAGGCGCGTTTTCTACGTCCAGCTTCGAAATCGGGTGGCAAAACAGCGAAAACCAACCGATTCGTTTCTCCGGGACCGCCGTCATCTCCCCACAAATTTGTTTAGCCTCCAATAATGGATATCTTTAATTCTGCAACAGT
The DNA here is from genome assembly GCF_016920785.2 of Ixodes scapularis. NCBI lineage: Eukaryota > Metazoa > Arthropoda > Arachnida > Ixodida > Ixodidae > Ixodes > Ixodes scapularis. The sequence continues at coordinate 36,260,997 of NW_024609836.1, read as the reverse complement.
AACATGACCCATGCAATCAAAAATTAAAATTTGATTACTGTAACACACTTTATTCTCGCGTGTTTTATTCTCGCGATTAGACTACTTCCATAAATCTCTGCATGCAACACGGCGCGCGTTGCACTCTGGGAACTAGTTGGCAAGGGAGGATAGTGGCATGGTTTCGGTTTCGATCGACACGTCGACAAGAGATTATACACAAAGTGTGGACTATAAACGGCCGTTATCTCATGTTTTCTGGCCCCGAGGGCGTCATTTGTGGTCTCTAAACTAACCTAAATGGCCAGACCTCGAAGCTTTACCACAAGCCCGAGACGTATAGTTTGTCTTAACACATGCTTGTTGTAATTTTGTACTTGAGCCTTTCTGTTGGCGTTTCGAGGTATGCGGACGAGCCAGTGCTGGCAATCTCGACGCTCTGAAGCTCGGGGATCTTGCTTGTGTACGAATCAACAAGCTGTAGACACCAATAAGTATGCATACATCGAGCTCGCGCCTTTACATTAGTGTTGTTGATCAGGAAGTTTGTTTGTTTCTGGCGTCCATAGACGAAATAAAACTTTTTGCAAATAATTATTTTTGGATACGCCTGAGTGCGCGAGGTAAAACTCGGGCGCGCCATTGAAAAGCTCAATTATAACACACTTCTTATCTCTTATCTGTACTGACCCGCAGCACTGCACGAAGTGAAGTCCCATCCCGCTTGCATTCCACTAATATTCAACATCGCGTATGCACATAAAGTTATTCGTAGTCACATAGGCACATTTGCACGTACAAACCGTTTTAAAAAAGCAAAAGTCGAGCACTTATGTGAAGAATGTCGCACCGTTCGGCGGAAGTGCGCCGGACGGGCATGAACCCCTATGCGGTGCGCCAAATGAACGAAATTATTCGAAGCGCTTTTGGCGGTTGCTAATGGTTATAATATTTGTTATGTGTTTGCTTTCTTCCTGACCGAGTATGCCGAGATAATTTCAGACACACCGTTCAGGCACAGATCTTGGGCGTCAGGAAAAGCTCGTCCAAAAGGCTTACCGAGGAGTAGGGGACGCTTGTTTGGGCCTCCGTCATAGCAAGCCGATCTCAGTGTTTGCGAAAACTTAATCTTCTATCAGCATTAAATTTGAGTGGAAGATATATGATGACACGAGGAAGACATCACAGTAACTTTCGTGCAGTAGTGAGGTCGAATTTTTTGCGTTTCCTTAAAAGTTCATGCGCCAACGCTGGGCTCGACTTGGATAATCCTGTGAAGATGTGGCTTGCTTTTCGCCCAATGAAGTAACAAGAAGCGGACGTTTGGCAAACAAAATACGTGTAGGGCTCAAGGTGACCAAATTTCAGTTGTAGTTGACTGGTACTAGACGGGATTACTGACATTCAGCTGAAAGACGCACTTGTGGGGTGAGGTGACTAATCTACGTCTTACTACGTTTGTATATGCATGCACAATAGCCGGAGTTTTGGGAACCGAGGAAAGTGCCCCGGTCTTCGTTTTGTATTGCTCGAGAATGAGTGTAGTGTACATTCGTCGAAAGTCAGATAATCGAAAACGCAAGCAGCGCGTTCGGTCGCGGCTTGATAGCATGAGATGAAGCTGCTCAGTCGAAACCGAAACTGAGTGGCCAACTAGTTACCAGAGTGCACTGCGTGGTATTTCGCCGCGATGGGGCGCGTCGGTTTTGGAAGAGGTGTATTGGGCAGCGGTGTCATATTCGCGATCATTTGCGATTTCTAAAGTCTGGAATTCTTCTCTACGGACCATAGAAATATTCGCTGCTACTAGATTTCGTGCAGCCATGAAACCCTCACCTTTCAGACAATCCACTCGAATTTGAATTAAACTACCTGTATTTTCAAAATCAATGTCCATATATTTCTATACTATATTTGGAGTCACAATAATTTTATAAATGAAGTGTAGAAATGAAGTGTAAATACAAGAGCTACTTTGTTCAACCTCCGATGACCTAGGTAACAAAAAAAAAATTAAAGACGCTTACAATTATCTGTAATGCCAAATTGGAGCGCAGCTCTTGAGGAGGAGGAGGGGAGGGTATGCCCCTCCTTTCCACCGTACCGTCCCATCCTCCCCTCCTGCTCCCCTCCGATTTAAGCGAAATCTTTTCGCTAAGTTTGTCGCTAGATGTAGCGAAAATTTCCCTGATAAATTTAGCGGGGAGTTTTTCCGCTAAATCTAGCGCGGAATTTTTTCCGCTAAATTTAATTGGAAAATTTTCAGCTAAATGTAGCAGTAACATTCCCGTGCTAAATATAGCGGGTCTATTTTTCCGCTAAATTAATATTTCCACTAAATTTAGCTGTGAACGTTTCCAGCTAAATTGATGTGTGACGTCACACGTCAATTTCACGTGTGACGTCATTATGGGAAAGGTCCCATAATGCAATGTGCGGCTACGCAGATGCCGACACTTAACTGCCTAAATCTGTGATGTGATTATATGGAGAAGTCGTTTGAGTCCGTCTAAATTCTTTGCATATTGAAATATATTTTATTACACTAGGTCTTTTATCAGTTATTTGAAGATCGAAAAAAGAAAACGGCACTCTTCGTTTGGAAATTTGTTTCGACGTGTTTTTGTCTCAACTCTCTAGCGTTAAAGTGACTGCATAAATCTAGCTCGTCTGCGTCCTTACTTTTCATAATTGCTGTCGCCAATTTGATTCCTGGGATAAGTACGCCCTTTAAACCGTCAAGAATGTTCAACATTTGAATACAAAGAGAAGGCTAAGTACTTGTCAGCAGTTACTGCATTATTTATAAGAACTTGGTCGTACTCAGTAGTTGCACTGCTAATGCGGCAATTTGCGCTCCTGTGCAGGACACCGACAAGGCCTGGACAAGGGGTCAGCACAAATCCGGCTCAAGGAGGTTTGTGGAAAAGATAAAGTGCTCAGCTTTCATGAGACGCCATCTATAACATGGCTGAAGCAACGCTCACAGGATTTTCCAGCTTCCTGGATTGGAAGCTTCTGACATTCCACAAGCCACTGCCCCGTGCCTGTATCTGCGACCTCTGCGGATTAGTGTCGCAGACGTCAATGGTGGCGGTCTGTCTGCATGCCTTCTGCCTCGATTGTTACCAGCGCCTCTTACTCGAGGCTAGTCCTAAATGTCCTCTCGACGCAATGGAAATCAACCCAGACGAAAGCATGCACTTCGTTCTTGGGGATGCCCCGAGAGATAAGCTACTGGTCAGCTGCCTGAACGCTCGACATGGTTGTGACTTTCAAGGACCACTTTTTGATCTTGAAAATCACTTTGTGAAGAACTGCCACTTCCACATGGTGTCTTGCAAAGGATGTGGCGACTCCGTCCTTCGTAACAACGTACTGGAGCATTTGAATGCATGTCGCCTTCAAAATAGACGTGCGGTGTCTGTTGGGACAGAAAGTAGTATTTTAAATGAAAAAGTAAAGTTTTACAAGGACAACTGTGCAGGGGTCAATTCTCCGGCAGCCAATGCTGTAATTTGCGCAGGTGATGACAACGTCAATGTCCTCGTTGAGTCGATGAGAAAGTGTTCCCAGTCTGTCAATGATCTCGAAAATCTGGCAAGGAATCTTGTCGAGTCTGTGAAGCACTGCGTTACAAATACAGACAATGCAACAAACAAAACATCAGGTTTCATTGAGTCGATAGAAAATTGTGCTACGGTAGTCAAAAACATCCATGCTCTATGTGAGAAACTTCCCAATAACTGGGTGGCTACGTGCCTTCGGCCAGGTGATCTTGGCGAAGCGAAACACCATTTTGTATGCAGAAACTTTTATTCGAAAGTGAAATATGCCCCAGCTGGATGCGAAACTCTGTACTATTATCCGGCATGTCCGAAGGGAGAGGTAACACTTAACGGTTACCAGGTTAAGCTTTCGCAAATCTGCAAATTCATCCGAACTCCATATTATAATGATACCTTTGTCAGCTTCAAGTTGGCATTTGTCGGTCAAGCGATAACATCTGGGCTGTCGATAGACATCACACTAGTTCTGATTCACCCAACCGATGCTAGTCTGAACAAAATTCGCCCCCTGTTGCCCGCTGAGCTCTTCGAAACCAGCGATCCTCTAAAAGGATTTGACTTCGAAGCAAACTCTTTGTTCGATGAAGGCTTCGTTGTAGATGATAGGATTGTTTTGTGCTTGGAAGTAGGTAACTGAAGCATCCAACTTTTTCCTTGACCGCTTCGGCAAGTTCACACAGACAGAGCAAATACATGTTTTAACGTTCACAATACTTTTTGTTCCTCAATCCTTGCATCAAGAGCGTTCATTCGGCTACTTTATATAATTGCAGTAGCAGAAAGAGCGAGTGAAATTGCTGGGCATCGTGCCAGTGCCGAAGATAGGAACAGTTGATAATCGTAAGCTTCGAAGCAGCTAAATCTTTGGTGTGGTGAACCGAGTGCTTTGCTAAATCTTGACCCTAATAGGTAAAAAGCATGAACCCGTAACAAGTAAATAAATAGTTTTCACCCGTATCGCTACATGACACAAAAAATAGCTCCACGTCCCGGCGGTAGAAATCAGTGTCTTTCGAAGTTTTCGATAAATTTCAAGAGATCATCGCCAATACGTTTTCAAAGAAACGTCACGTTTTATTGTTACCAATGTTCTTAAGTTCGAGTGTTGCGTACATTTGCTACTGCGCTTGCGTAGTTATTGATAATAATTTAGCTTCATTTGTTGTATTTTTTCAACAGTTTGGCCAATTCATATGAGGAAATTGTTTTCGCATTGTATCGTATATTCATTTGTTCAAGTGTGTTGATTTTTTTTTAATATATATAGTCGCAAAACGTGTGTTTTCTTTCCTTCAGTGCCACTGGAATTTGTAGCACCTTTGAAAAAACAATAAAACAAAGCAGGGACTGTTACTATTCCCCAACTGAAAGCTGATGAGAACCGGCATATTTTCGGACCGGAAAACATTCAAAAGTCGTCCGTGCGCAAGTGTCGACCAGGACTTTAATTTCTAAAGAAGAAATGAAAACATCGACAAGCACGGAACACCGTAGTCTTTTCAGAGGCCTTGGGTGCCCAGGCACGACTGCCATCACATTGGCAGCTCCTTGATTGTTTTTTATAGCGCAAAAAGAACCGGGCCGCGTGACTCCAGTATAGTACGAACGGTTCAGTGCGGTTCTATTGCCCCTTGGTCAGTAAGCTTCTGCACATGCATACACCCCCTCCCCTCCCCTCGCCTTGCTACCCGCTGTCGTCATTTTTGCAAGGTAAACCTCCGGTCAATTAAAATATTCAGCACCTATCTTTTCGCGTATCTCGTCTTTTCGGGCCATTCCGGTTTGAGTATACGCTAGTATGGGTCATAAAAGGCAACCAAGATCAACACCAGCGCGATGCCAATCTATAGACGAATTGCAATTTTCCCAGGTGCCCCGGCCCACGCGCGAGGAGTTGTGGGAGAGACTGTCCCTCGCCTGGCCGCTCTGCCTTGAGGTCGCATTGCCTTGTCGGTTGTCTCCTCTTAATCCTGTTCTTCGATTTCATTACCTATTTTTATCTATTGCAGTGTACTTTTTACTGCTTCCAAGTGTTCCTACTTTCTTCTGCGTGCGATATTTCTTGTATATATATAGTATTCGTCTTTATTTTGCTTTTTTCGACGGGAGTGCCGACGGACATAACGCCGCTTCGCGCGCCGTTCCCCGCGTGAGTACTACCGTTGCTGCGCTGTTACCTGTTCATTTTCGTTCATTTGACCCGCGTGCAGTCGAGAGGAGCCGTTTATAAACACCCGCGCAGATGTCATATTGGTAGGCAGAGTTCTGAATCAACAATCGCGACGCGAGAGCCCAGTGGCCGATTGCGGTGCGGGAGCTGCCCACGCTCGCTTCGTTGACTCGCGCTGTAGGTGCGCCTTCGAGTGCCGATTACTTGACTAAGATACAGAAGGCCGTTTTGCCGTCGCGAATCATTTGTCTGAATACCTGTGAAACTGTAACACCGTCCGGCATATACAACGCTGCGGCGCCTGCCTGACAACTGCACGCAGTTGTCTTCGCCCAAACGCTTCGCAGGACGCTGTCTTTTATAAAGCGGTGCCAGGAATCATGCTCTGCGCTGGCAGTATGATTTTCACAGCCTGGCTCACAGCAAACTGTACCACCGGGCATGTTGCTGCTGAAGGTGACCTAAAGAAATAAAATACCTTGAGCTGACATCTTGACGAGAGAAATAAAATTATCGCAGCAACTACGAGTTTCAAGATAACTGTCGGGGTGACAGCACATCTCTGCACTTGAAAAAGGGTGTTTGCAACTGACAACCGCTTAGCAGATAGATTAAGAAGGCATACCATAAGCGCATACAAGCCGTGACGTTGGGTCACCGGCGGTTGCGAAGGGCTCGCACCGCTGCGCGCAATTTGTCAGGCACCGCAGTGTTGGAGATGACGAACGGTGTTACGGCTTCGCACGCAATCGGACAAATGATTCGCGGCAGCATTTCTCTGAACTTAAAAAAGGGCGTTGGCTACTGACAACCACTTAGCAGATAGATTACGAAGGCATGCCATAGGCGCATTCAAGCCGCGACATTGAGCCGTCGGCGTTTGCGAAGGGATCGCGCCGCAGCGTGCAATTGTCAGGCACCGCAGCATTGCATATGCTTCAGCTTCGCAAACTTTGGAACAAGCGGTTCATGGCGACAAAGAGGCGTGCTGCATCTTGGTCAAGTAAGCGCCACTCGAAAGCATACGCTGCGAGTCAACGGAGCGAGCGCGGGCGGCCAAATCACAGCGGCGCACTCGGCTATCGCGTCGCGATAGTTGATTCAGAGCTCTGCCTGCCCATCTGACATGTGAGCGGGTGTTCAAAAACAGTTTCTCTCGACTGCACGAGGGTCAAATGAACCAAAATGAACAGCTAACAGCGCGACAGGAATCGGTAGCAACGGTAGTACTCACCCGGAGAACGACGCGGGAAGCGGCGTGTTGTCCGTCGGCACTCCCGTCGAAAAAAGCAAAATAAAGACACAAATACTATATTTATACAAGAAATATCACGCGCTGAAGATAATAGAAACACTTAGAATCAATAAAAGATACACTGAAAAAGATAAAAATAGGAAATGGAATCGAAAAACAGAAGATTAAGAGGAGACGAGTGACAGGGCAATGCGATCTCAAGGCAGAGCGGCCAGGCGAGGGACAGTCTCTCCCACAATTCATCGCGCGCGGGCCGGGGCGCTTGGGGGATTTCGCAAAAGGTCTATTCTGACGGGCGGAGGTAAGTTGGGCTGCCCTTCATTTGTAGTTCAAAGACAACTCCCCAGGCGGCGCTCGCTACTGTAAAGGGCTTCACCCTATGCCTACCGAAGACAACATAGATTTAATAAAGTCATTGGGTTTTAGAGACAGCGAAGGGAGAGTGGATTTCAAGACTGTAGAGATTACCAAGCAAAGATTAAGTGAATAGTGGCAGAAATCGAGAGAAAACTAGGTATTTTCTTAATCACTGATGGCAAGGGGGTTTCATAGCCTCACTTTCTTTGCACTGCGGAGTGAATATAGATTTCACATTTAAATATTCTAAGCTTAAATGGTAAAACAAAATGGCTAGGTGGCGTAAGCTACCGCCCGATCCAAAGGACTCAGCCGTATTCATCCATCCATCCATCCATCCAGGTTCATTGTCACCGGATGGCGTCCTAGGAGAAACTCTCGTAATCGTTCTTTTTTTTACGCAGTTTGTTTCTAATACTATTCTTACGACGTTCTGAAAAACTTCGAAGTGTAATTTTGTCCTTTCCCTGCGGTTCGATTATGCGCCGCTGATTCACGTCTATGCCCCGTTTCACTTCAAGTCAGACGATCCAATGGAGCTTATCAAGCGCCGCCTGCCGAGGCCGCGGTCCGCGATCCAGCCAACTACAATAGAGATCAGTGCCTAACTCGCTTAAATCGGCGCCGAACAGCCCGTGACTCCAGCTCACTTCGAGAGCCCGGCCTGCATGCGCAGCCGCGAGCATGCAACGCGTTTGTTCCGGAAATATTCTGCGCCATCTATGAGGAAAAGGCTGCGAGGGGAACGCGATAGCTAAACATAAACATATAAACTCCCGTTCGTTCCCAGCCCTTGAAAGTGTGCCTTGCGAGGCTAGTAGCGTGTCTGGCTCGCAACCGAAACGTCGTGGGTTCGAAAATGCCTGAATTTCTTCCACTTTTTCTGTAAGGCAAGTGAATTAATTTTTACAGTTAAATCATATGAGACATGTAGGGACCTTTAATTCGCAGTACGTGTCATGCTTTTTTTATCACTTTCATTCCGCGTGTGACGTCACGTTTCAAGTGAGCGTTGTTGGTCTGAAATATCCTGCCCGAGGTCATGAATCTGTGACGTCCTGACCCCAGCGACCAATCCTGGATCTGAACGCAAAACTCCGATGCCGGCTTTTCTGCGACACGAGCTGATCGCGGAAAACGCAATGGTCATGCATGCAGGAAAACATCATCGAAAGGAGTTTGTGTAATGCGGGGAGGGCATCGTGTATAAAGCCATAAGGCACGACTTTCTATTGAAAGAGTGTATGTAAGATCCGTAAATGAGAGGCTGATGAAACGCGCGCGGAGTCACTTAGGTCATCGGCCTCAGGCAATCTCGCTATTCATTGTAGCATGGGTATGGGCCTATGCTGGAAGATACGACCATTTTGGGGAGATATGGACAGCAAGCAACGAGGGAGATTGCAGAGGCACTCTCAACTCCAGCTTGCCGCTCGTCCTCAGCCAGAAGAACGACAAACCAGAAGAGTGTAGTGGACGAGCGACGTGGAAGGAAGGAACAACGCTCAATGCTCCAATTCGCTCAGAAGCCCACTTATTTTTTTTTTCTTTTTCAGCTGATGTAAATGTTTCTTGCTTGGTAATTTGTTTTTAAAATTTAAATAAAACAAATTTACATATAAACCATCCCATGAAAGATATTCGGTAAATAATGTATATATATACGGGGTTATTTTAGCGGGAAAGGTTTGACTTAAATCATCATAGTAAAACTGGTCTGATTGAAATCATGATTTAAATCATGGTTCAAATTTGGATTGGAATCTTATTGATATTTATTCTCTGCCGTTAAAATAGAAGTTCTCGTATTCCGCTTCGTAACTTTTAAAACCAGCAAGCTCATTTTCTCAACGTACGTCAACATGTCCGTCACCTGTGATATGCTCCTGTTCTGACCGCTTCGTATTTGTACTCAAATATTTTTTTTAGCACACTGACCAGCGTCAGCGAGCACGCGCATGGGAAATCCTAGTAGTAGTAGTATAAAACGTTTATTTGAACCGCTTTAAGGGGGAGGGGGAGAGGAGTGAGTTAATGGCAGCGTGGCCTGGACTCGCTGTATGGGAGAAGGGAATTATATATGTACTTCTATGCCACATTCTTGGTGCTACCACCCCGCCATCTCGAGGACGTTGGAGTTGCGAATAGATACGGCTCCCCCAAACATCATAATACCCATTGGGAATTATCTTTGGCCTCGAAGCTGATACAAAGAAGGCATCTTTCCTCTCTGCTCGGCCAACAGAAAGAGAAGAAGATTACAAAATCAATTTACTCTCGAACCCCTTTTTCGGAAAAAGGCCCATATGCGGTCATTTTACTGATTGCACGGGCTGCGAGCTTTGCCTTCCATTTTCCTCGTGAGCCCTGTCGTGGAATGGCCTCCCAGTCGCGAGATGGGAACAATGCCGGTTCGTCGACTCCAAACACCCTACCGACCCGCTCTGACAGCTCCCAGAGGACGCATCTAGCGATTGACGCCCTGGAGGAGCTCATAGACAGTAAGTCATGCGGTTATGCGACATCGTTTAGCATGTTCTCTTCTGCCCAATACATGGCTTCCATTGACGCAGTGGCGTAGCCAGGAAGTTTATTCGGGGGGGGGGGGGGGGGGGGGGGGCTTAGAAAACCGGGATGTTCACATCTTGGGGTGCAAAGGGGGGGAGGGGGTGTCAAAATGCATGTGTGTACTATAGAGTCGGCTGGATTTCATACCGGGGGGGGGGGGGGGGGGCAGGGCCGACAGCCTTTGGCAGTAACTAGTTACTAGTAACGCGTCACTAGTAACTAGTTCCTTTTTTAGTAGTTTCTACCTGTAACAGAGTTACTATTTCTTGAAAGTATCTGTAAAAAGTAATGTTACAGTTACTTCTCAGATTTATGTACAAAAATATTGCAAACACGACCACAAAATGGTCTCGCAACTCGTGAGAGAGTCCAAGGTCCTGGTACGGGAAGGGCACAGCAAAAACTGCTGCAGAAATCATCTGGAGCAAGAGAAAAAAATATATATATAAAAATACTAAACGTCGGATGACCCTGTTTGCCAAGCCGGTCCCGCCAATCAGGGGGATGGGAACGTTTGTGTCTCTACCAGCCGTGGATGGTACATCGCCCACATCACACGCAGATGTAACAGAGCGCGGCATCTCTAAAGCGTTTTTCTTTTATTCGTCGGGCGGAGTAAGCGAATGTTTTTTTGCAGAAGAAAGTTTTTGGTGATTGTCGCCCCAAACGCCCGCAGGCGTACGGCACACCCGATATTTCGAAGCTCGCCTTCTTGCCGCCAAGCATGCGTTTCCTTCCTCTCTTGCTCTTGCGGGGTCTCGACTTTTAGGCCCAGTTTCTTTCCCTTCCCTTTTTTTTTTTTTTTTGCAGTCGATTTATGGGCTTTGTTTTATGTCACCCAATTGTTGTCGCTTCTCGGGTTTTGTCACTTGAGAAAGAGTATTCGCTCGAAACGTCTGTGTCGTTCTGCTTGTTTGTGTCTTTTCTTGAAATCGAAAGACCGCCTTTAGCCGGGACCAGGGGCACTTGGCATCAGTTCATTTATAAATATTCACGTCGTGGGCTTTCCAGATGGTCTCTTCTATTTCGGGTAGTGAATTGGAGGAGCACAGACGTGTTCAATCTGGTTAGGAAGTGGCGGAGAAAAGATCGCAACAACCGTTTCGAATTCTACGGGCAGTGGTCGTTTCTACCTCGATCAGTGCTTATTTTGACGGAGGAATGTTGCCACAACATTTCTTTCCAAGTTTTCAAGGGAAGCTTCGTATTTCATGAAAGATTGTGCGGACGCAGTAGAAAACGGTTTGCCCGACGAGTGGATTGGAGTGGTATAAGAAAACATCTACAGAGCTGATTGCAAGTTATGACTTATGTAATTATTGACTTCACATTAGCACGATTTTTATTGCTTCCGTCCGATTTCGCCTCATCAAAGATATCCGAAATTAGAATTGAACGATTGGAATCTCGCAGCATGATTGGATATACACGGGGTCTGGACGCGTGCTGTTGTATTCGTGTATACTTTATGGTGGTCGCGCTAATTTTAAAGGTCCTTATGGATCAAGTATCTGCCCTGTTAAAATTTTTAAAAAATAAAGTCGCCTATAATTTTGCCAAAGACGAGACTATAAATTTTTTACCATGTAGTGGATTTACTCGGACATAGCCTCCTTTATACTGATAATACCTGCCCAATGGTTGGCTTCCCCCATGCTTCGTCGTCGTTGCGCCTGCTTCGCATATTTGCTACTAGAGGCGCCAAAACCCCATACAAAAATGCAGACGACTCTTCTTCACTGTCCGCTGCTAGTCCACTCTGATGCCGTTTGTCAATTGAATACATTTGTAACCCATGCTACATAGCAGGCGCAGGGCACCGTCAGTATAGATTTTATATATAAAAGAAGTCTTATACCTTTCTTTTAGCTTTCACGTCTTGGTTTTGTTCCTATGCTGAAATGTTACCAGACCTCTGTTGCTTGTCATGTCGACAACAGAAATAGTCAATGCCAATTAAAAAGGAGACAGACAGGCTGGCGGACTTTAACAACGTTGAAACAGCGATCACTTAGCGTTTTTATTGCTACTGGAGCAGAGCCGCAAAACATATGGCCCGCGGACTACATGTGGCAGTCAAGTGGTTTTTCTCAGGACCGCGAACGCGTCCCCGCTGACCGAAAACCTGCGCACCCGTCAGCAGCACTCTGGCGGGGGATCTTGATATACATTTTCAATTTGTTTTTTTAAGCGCACAGCCCCTAGATGTTTTTGACCGGTCTCTTGTGGTCCGCACTGTTTTTCACATGTGCAGTTCAAAATCTTTAAGGATTTCGTAGATAGTATCTTGTTGGTGAAGATCTTCCTGGGGTCATGCTTGTCAGTCACGGATGCCGACTAGTTTGTGAAAATTGGCCTGAAACACCTAGCACACAGAAGTTGCAGGAAATTTTTGTAATGGTTAACATCTTTCTCTACCTTTGCGTATTTTAGAGCGCCATGGTATATAAGTTTATCCACCGCAGTATCACGAGCTGCATGCAAAGGCTTTTTCAGCATATTTCGTTTTTTCTGTAAAATCTCTACGAAGTTCTTCAGCGCACACAACACCCTCACTAGCTTCTCTGATGGATAGTATAGTCCTCCCCTGTCCTGGTGCCTAAGGTGAGAATTACAAGGAGCCATAGAAGCCTGCTTAATGACCACTAGGAAGTGCAACTCGCGAGTCCGAGTTGCACATAGGCACGCAACAGTAAAGTATTATGCGACTGAGAATGCAGCACAAGAAGTCGGGGCTAAGTACAAGGTGCCGATGTGCCCACGATCAATAAATGGAATGAAATGACCGCGCGTGTACGTGTGGCGTCGCGGTGTGCGTGCCACGAGCCGCAGACAGCCTCGTGCTATTGAGCTATGCCGGCAATTGCTAAGCGCTCTATCTGCCGGTCGAACGACGACCGAAACAAGTTACTCGTGTCACAAAAAAATTACGTGATCAAGTGACCTATCTGATCACGTAAGGTCACGTTACCGCGTAACTTAACATAGAAAACTTACGTTGTCATGTAGCTTAACGGAAAACGGAGCTTACGCTAGCTACAGTGAATTGCAGCAGCAGGCAGCGGACAAGCGTCGTCTGCATTTCTGTATGGGGTTTTGGCGCCCCTACCAGCAAATCTGTGAAGTAAGCGCGACGACGACAAAGCAACCATTGGGCAGGCATTTTCAGTATAAAGGAGGCTATGACTCGGATAATGCGTTAAATTATGATCTTGTTCAATGAGCTATTCATGGTAAAAATTAAAATAAGAAATACCAAACATGTTAAATTAATTATTAAGAAAATCTTAGTTTTTCAAAATAATCCAATTCACTACCGTGAACAACACAGTTTCTTATTAGAAATCATAAAGCAACATTCCTTTTGAATGTTTTCTCATGTTTTTTTGTAAAGTAACGACGAAGTAACTGTCGTGTACCATGTGCGAACCTCCAAAGAACATAAAAGACGAGATGGAGGTGAACGTTTGCTTCCCGCTCTTTTAATATAGCGTCTCTCTCCAAATCAGGGTTGCCACTTTTTTTAGTCTCTGGACACGACACCTTCCCTTCTAAGACCTATAGTCTATATTGTGCCGGTGCTCTAGAGATCCTTCCACTTCTGGTCACCAGGCCATTATTGCTGCCAGATGAAGCTGGTGGTCCCTTGTCTGCGACCACGCTGGGTGTCGTGTTTTGTCTCGCAGTCTGCAGATGTCTGGTAGTGCGACGTAATGCACCATGTTCAGACTTCACCAGGTATGACCGTGGTTCGCGAGTGTGCTGTAGCATCAGTCCTTGGTGTGCGGCGCCCGCGTGCGTTGAGACTGCCCATCTAGGTGACAGTTCAGCTCTGTCTCTTGCTCTGTGACGCTTGTTGTAGTGGCTTGCCTCTTCCACTACGTTGGGACGCTGCCTGTAGCGAGCAGTGTACTTCCAGTTGGGCGTCAGAAGCTGCGGTGACACAGGAACTGTAGACTTCAGTTGTCACTCCATCAACAGTTACGCTGGCGAATAGCCTACCTTCCCTGGCGTAGTCCTGTGAGCCAGATGAGCCTGTGCAGGGTCCTCGGACTTTCTAAGCAGGTTTTTTGCAGTTTGGACGGTTCTTTCGGCCTCGCCATTGCTTTGGGGATAGTAGGGACCTCACGTTACGTGTAGCGCTCCCCACTTGTGTGTAAAGCACTTGATCTCGCTTGATGCAAACTGGAATCCACCGTCGGAACGAATGACCTCCGGGATTCCAGATAGAGCGAATATTTCACTCAGTGCTTCGATGACGTCTCTTGACGTCGGCCTGTGGAGCTGCTTAAGCTCAAAGAACCTGGAGAAGTAGTCGATAAATACCAAGTAGTTTTTCCCGTCCAACAGAAACAGATCCATGCCAATCTTTTGCCATGGACGCTCGGGCAGAGGTGTCTGAATTATGGGCTCTGCACCTGATTGCCGGAACTTATGGCAGGTAGGGCACAGGTTGACGTAGTCATTGATCTGTTTACTCATGCCTGGAGACCAAACCGAGTACCTTACCCTGGCTCAACATCTCACGATGCCCTGGTGTCCACTGTGCAAGCGTTCGAGAATGTCTTGCCGTTTTACAGGTGCAATAACAAGTCTGCTGTTCCTCATCAGGAGCCCTTGAACTGTGGTAAGTTCTGATGCCACGCTCCCTAACTTCCTTGCAGCAGAGCATGATCCGTGCCGTGGTCACATCCTTACTCAATGCGGACCTTAGTTTGTCGAGTAGTTTAGATGACGCAGGCAAGAGTTCCAGGGCTAAGAGTTCATACTCTTTTATGTAGGATTCCTCCTTGTCTATGTAGCTTGCTTGGGATATGCGGAGCTTCCGCGATAGTGCGTCGGCGGTGTGCATCTCCTCACCTGGTGTGTGAGATATTGAGATGTCGCACTCCAGGATCCTCATCCGCAAGCGTTGTAGACGTGGCATCATCTCATCTAGTCGTTTTGTTGAGAACAACGGCTACAAGTAATTTGTGGTCTGTTTCCACGTAAAATCTCAGTCCTAGTAGGTACATTCGGAAGTGTACGCACGCCCATGTGAGGGCGAGCGCCTTTTTTTCTACTTGGACATATTTTTGTTCCGCTTCAGTCATGGCTCGAGAAGCGTGAGCCACAGGAAGTTTTTTCCCATCTTGGTCTTTCTGTAGCAGTACGGACCAAAGTCCGTATGATGAAGCATCCGATGAAAGAGTGATCTGCGCTTGAGGGTTGTAGTAAGCGAGGACCGGAGTCGTACTGAGTTCGGCCTTGATTTGTTAAAAGGCGCTCTCTTGTTAGTTTTCCCCAATACCAACTTCCGCCGCTCTGTAGCAAGTCCCTCAGCGGCCTTGTTTTTTGTGTCATCATGGGAAGGACTTTCGCCAGATGATCGACCATTCTTAGAAACGATCGCAGCTCCTTCAGGTTTTCAGGTGCTGGCATCTTTGTCACAGCTGCTGTCTTCTCCGGCGAAGCTCTGATGCCTGTGATGTCCAGGATGTGACCCAAAAACTAGACTTTGTCCTTCGCAAACCTAAATGTGTTCTTGTTTAGGGGGACTCCTGCGTTGCGTAGACATTAGAGTACCTACTCTAGGTTCCTGTCATATTCCTGCCTGTCAGTCCCGAACACCAATATGTCGTCCATGTGACATATATATATACTTAACCTGGTATTTCCTCGAAAATTCGGAGCATCTCTTTCTGAAACAAATCAGGTGCTACTGAGATACCAAACGGCAGCCGTTGGAACTGGGAACGTCCTACGGGCGCGATGAAGGTTGCCAGTTCCTTGGGTTCGGGTGCCAAGGGAACCTGCCAGTAGCCCGCGTTTGCGTCCAGCTTGCCGAAAATGCGCGCTTCAGCGAGCTTTGCCAAGTTCTCTTCGACTGTGGGCACAATGACGCGCTCCCGAATAACTTGGTTGTTGAGCTCTGTGTAGTCGACACAGATCCTCAGGCTGTCGTCTTTCTTCTTTACGACAACCATTGGCACACACTATTTTGTTGCGTGCTCTAACTGTTGAATCACTCCCAAATCCAGCAATCGCTGTATCTCCTGACAAACTTTCGGAAGGATTGGGATAGGCACACGTCGAGGATAAGTGATCGCAAAGGGCTTGGCATCAGGATGAAGTTCGATCTTGTACGTCGTCTTCATTGTTCCCAGACGATCCTCCAGAAGCGACTCGTATTCCTTCGGACAATGGCTGCTGGTAGTGCTGACCTCGTGCAGTGCCGGAAGCACGTTGATGGCTTGAATCGCCGGACGTCCCAGTAACGCGCAGTGGAAACCTTTAGCAACAAAGCTTTTCTGCTGGGACATCTTGTTTTTCCACTGGATGGTTGAGATGAACTGTTCAAGGGTGGGGTGGTGTGCTCTTCCTGTCGTGAGAAGCTTGTCGTTGGCCACCGTCAGGGTACCCATGGCACGTTTATCGTGTTCCGTGGCTGCAATCACCGTGACATCTGCACCGGTGTCAACCTTGAATGTCGGAGTCTTTTGTCCAATTCTGTCTCTTAACGTCCATGGTTGTCCGTTCGTCGAGTGTAGCACCTGTCCCACGAATAGCTCCTCCACAGCGGAGTTTCTTTGCCTCCCGTTGTTGCTTGAGCGTGCGTGTGTTGGACGGTCTCTGGCCATGCACACCGTTTGAAAATGACCAGTTTTCTTGCATCTGTTGCATTTCTACTCCGTTGCTGGGCGTTGCGCCTTGCTATGCCTCAGAGGGCCGCCACACCATCTGCAGGACCACGATGTTTTTGACGCTGTCGTTAGCTTTGAATGTTCGCGGTGCGGTGGACAATAACGGCCTCCTTGCTTATGGACTTCGTCGACGTCTGCACGCGCTGCCTCGTGACCACGCAGTTTGTGTTGTTGACGCTTAACTGTTTCGGAGTTACGAGCCGCCGCAATCACCCCTTGTAGAGTTAGTCTTGCGTCCAGTTGAAGCTTTTCACTCAACTTCTTGTCTAGGAGGCCCACGATCAGCCAATCTCTGAACAAATCTTCCCTGAGGCTCCCGTAGTCGCAGGTGTCTGCCATCCTGTGCAAGTCTGTTATGAGTGCTTCCGCTGTCTCGTGCGTTTCTTGTTTCCGCATGTTAAACTTTGCCCGTTCAAATATGACGTTCGTACTAGGAATTAAGTGGGCTTCAAACTTTTCTTTTACTGTATCGTAGACGTTTAGTTCGTCCGCTGGCAGCTTCAGTGAAAATAAAACGTCCTCGGCCTCTCGTACCATAGCGTAAAAAAATGTGTTCACCTGGGTCTTTTGGTTTCGTAGATGAAGTCCGGAGATCATGCGATGGCGTTCCCATCGTGCGATCCACCTCCTCCAGTCGTTTGAGCCTCTGAAGTAGAGCTTCTCCGAAATTTCAACGGCGAACGGGTTGAAGAACGGAACCCCGCCCGCTTGTGCCGCGCCATTGAAGAACGAAGCCTCGCCCCCTTGAGCCGCGACATCTCCCGCTTGAGAAGGCCCTGACCTGTTTTGTGCCATCGGAAACCGACTCCAGGCGTCCTCGAGGTCTCGTTGTCGATCACCCCAGCGCTGCCACCATGTCATGTACCGTGTGCGAACCTTCAGGAACGTAAAAGACGAGATCGAGGTGAACGTTTGTTTCCCGCTTTCTTAATATAGCGTCTCCCCCCGAACCAGGGTTGCCACTCTTCTTTCAGTCTCTGGGCACGACAGTAACGGCGTTACTTTAGCGAAGTAACTGTAACTGTAACAATTAGTTACTCTTTCAATTTTGTAACTGTAACTGTAACAGGGTTACTTTTTTGACTGAGTAACTGTAACTGTAACTGTAACACTGACTTTTTGTTGTAACATGCCCATGACCGGCTGAAACACAAAAAGCTCCCCCCCCCCCCCCCGGCCACGCCACTGCTCTGACGTCACATCAGTCGCAATTAGGGTGGCCTCACTCCAGAGCGCGTATCATAGACTCTAGAAAAAAAGGGTATCACCGTACACCGTTTTGTTCCATATAATACACCCCAAAACTTCAATTTGACATACAGCGCCCTATAGTCGAACAGACGGCCCCAAATTTTACGAGTGGCTTGATGACGGTGCGATATAACTTATTAAATTGCTAAAGTACGTATCAAAGACCAAAGAAAGAAAACATGGAGTTTTTGCAGTACGGCCAAGAAAACTCCGATAAATTTTTTTTCTAGTCAATGTTACGTACATTACATATCTTAATAAGTTGTACCACACGGTTATCAAGCCCCTTGTAAAATTTGGGGCCGCCTGTTCGATTATAGGGCGCTGTACGTCAAATTGAAGTTTTGGGGTGTATTATATGGGACAAAGGGTGTAATGGTACACCCTTTTTCCTAAGAGTGTATATGCAGCATACAGTTCGCACCACCGAGTTCGTGTTTCTCGCCAAGAACATGTAGGAACGACCATTGATACGGTGCGATGATGTCAGGGTCGAATCATATAAATGAACTAACCTGGGAGAAAAAACAACAACAATACTTAAAAGTAAGAATGTAAAAACAATATTGCCGTTAGTTTGGATCTTCTTGGGCGATCGCAGAAACGGGAAGAAAACGTTTCGGAATTGCAGATTCTTCTTCAGTCTAGCTTTGAGTTCTTGAATTAGTTGACGCTGAAAGAATAAAATATATGTGTGCCAAATGTGTGGTTGTTTTCTTTTAGCGGCAGTTATCGTTTAACGAACACGCCCCTCGTTATTTAATTAACTGGAGTGAAGAAGGACATTCCAGATTCTTAAAAGTTTCCTTCCTGGTGTGCGATATACAGGCGTATTCATTTGTGGTAATCAGCACGAGCGGTGCGTAAATAAACTTATGATCACCCCGCGGGGGGCGCCCGCACCGCAGGTGCTAGGTGCTTGGTGAGTGGTGTCACCACGGACCAGGGTTGGGCAGTATCGCGATACAAATGTATCGCGATAGTATTTCAGAAATACATTTCGTATCTGTATTTCTGTATCGCGATACAATTTTTTCACCAGTATCTGTATTCCTGTATCGAAATACATTTTGAATGTTCCTTTGTATCGCAATACAATCACGATCAAGTGTATTTCGTTACATTTCTTGAGAAATACTCTCCCCCCCCCCCCCCCGAAAAAAAAAACAAGTTTGAACGCTTTTTTTTTTTTTACTTCTAAGGGCACCAGAGTCAAAGAGATGCTGGGGTATTGTTACTATGCTGACCAAGGTTTCTTTTGATTCTGCAAACTATTTTTCTATTAGTCCTCTTCTCTCTACTGAGAAGTGTTGCGTAGTCGGAAACTCGAACCAGGTGGCGTGCCAGGAGTGGAGTCAGAGCATCTTCTGCCGCAGGTCCTTAGGTAGGGATTTCTTGAGTCATTGTTTCCTGGCATCCAATGCTCGCTGCTAACCGTCTCTCTCGCCTAAGCGTACAGTGTACACCCTGCCGGCAAAGCTGAGTCACATTCCATTGCAGCACGAGCCAGGCGGTGGTTGACTTGAAATAGTAGGAAGACTCGTGCTGTGAAGTTTAACACATATCCGAATGCATCTGCGGCTGCGCCCGTAATATTGCGCGGCTCAAGGGTACGTCATCAGCCGACGTGAACGTGACCCGCTGCTCTGGTGATCCGAAACCCAGAAGGAGGCCAGAAGTGGCATCGCTGTGCCATCCCAGACTACGTACTCCCGCGACTAGTCTCGAGACCGCCGTTTCTTGGACAACTCGCACCTGTGCCGGCAATATCATCTCGTAATCCACGAGGTTTCTGTTTGGATAATGCTAGACAATACTTGAGGACTGCAATCCGTGCGTCGGTGGCGGAGGGTCGGTAGTAAGGACCTTCAGAACAGGGATGCTACCGTATCGTTTTTTCAACTGTAATACAGAAGATAAGACATGTATTCCAAGATTCTTCAGGTGGTCCACTTTTTCAAAAATTCCAAAAGACACTGCATGCACGATCTTCAGCTAGGTAGCCTACAACGAAAGTGCGCATTGTCCTTTCATACAGCAGCGTGGTAAAGTTTCATGTTCAAGGCCACACCTACAGATAAAGACTACTAGTTCATTCCGCCGTGACATCATGTGATCAATGTTGGCAGGATTTCCTCGTCAGACAGACAGTATGTCATGGAAGGGACCGCGGTCAGCAATTGCTGGAACGTTTTTTTGGGCCCATTGAAGACTCCTTGTCGTCCGAAAACACAACCTTCAAGGCAAAGTGCCAAGCCTACAGGAAAGTAATTTCGGGATCGAAAACATCCACTTCAAACTTCAAGCTTCATCTCAGTTGGTGTCTCAAAAAATTTGGAAAATGTATTGCACTATCAGTATTTCTGTATTTGTTTTTCTGCCCTCCCTAAAATGTATTCCTGTATTTGTATTTCCAAATACTTTTTGCCTCTTTTTAAAATGTATTTCCGATACGTATCGCGATAAATTTTTACAGATGTATCTTAGTATCAGTATTTTAGCTACTATTTCAATGTATCCCAGTATTTGTATTTCTAAATACATTTTTGAGTATTTCTGCCCAACCCTGCCACGGACCCCAGCCACGTGGGCCCCCCTACCCACACGCAGGGGCCACCTGCTATAGTAGGTGCTTGGTGAATTGTGTCACCACGAACCCCGATCCATCTAGGTTCAACCATCCGGGCCTGGTTGCGCGTGGCTTAACCCATGTACAAAAAAGGAGATCCTGGTGATTCAGCTCAACCCGGGGTGTCTTTCGACACTTTGGGGCTCCCAGGGCGAGGCAATATACCACTTCTGCCCCTGCTTCTTGTAGACGGGTGTCCAGGCTTGGCCCGACCAGGATGATTCAGTCAGTCGCCTTTCTTCTGCTCTCCTACCTTTGCCTTTTTTTCTGTCTTTCTTTACTCTTTCACCTTCTTTGACGGCAAGGGTAAACCTTGGGTGGTGACAGATACCCTCGTTCAGGTCCACACTTGGTTATAGCTTCCCGGCAGCACTGTTAGAGTAACGTCCCCAGCAAAGCCCTTTTTCTTATGGTGCTTTACCTAACCCCCTTTCGGGCTCGGTGGTGAACGGTGCACCGCGGATTCCAAACATCCTTGCCTTTTTATGGCTTCCCGTGCCCCTAAACCCCGAGCGGAGCAACCCCTCCAAAAGGGCTACCCTGCTCGTTTTACTTTCGAAAAAGCTAACGAACTGGGAAAATATCCTTGATTTCTTGTAGTTCACTCTACAAGTGACACAGCATTTGTCTAAAGTGATGCCTTTTTTTATTGCAAATCGTTTAGTACAAGTGATCGAAAAATGTTACAAGCCAAAAATCTAGCCAGAAACCTTTCCGTTGAGGCAGAAAAAAAAAAGCGCAACCACCCTTCTTCCTGAGAATTGACGCATCGGCCTCTCCTTCTCCCTAACCTCGCGATCCTTTTCCCGCGTGTTCCTTCGATGAGTCACGCAAGTTGAAATGTCCAACGAGTCTGGATATCCGAGACGAAAGGTCAAACTGAGATGGAATGCCCAACGTGCCTGAATATCCACTACTGGATCTTTTGTCCTCTTGGGTATTTAGGCTCGTTGGTCATTCAGACATGGAACCGCTCAGGCACCCAGTGAATACCATATATTGGCGACGAAGTGTTTCGGTGGCGCCCTCCTATGGTTGCTATCGCTAACGTCACGTCCAAGATTAATAGTAGCGTGCGACAAATTTGATGGTGCGTAAAAAGCGCAGTGGGCGCCATCACGTTCCTAAATCAACACCGTGAGAGTTGAGAGTGCGACGCTTATTTCTGTCGACGAGAGCAGAAATAATCCTACTCAAGAGTCAAGACGTCGTGGTGAGCGTTTGACCAATCCTGGAAGGCCAATCGCAGCGACGCTTTCGCTCGCGCACGTCGCCATTACATAGCTTGCAGGTGTCGCCATTGCTGGGTACTGACGCTTCTTTCTACTTACTGGTTACCTCGAGGTACCACTTTTGCGCTATGAAACTAACACGGTGAGCCGAGCTCTCTGGGCACATAAAATACCGGCATGGCCGCGAATGACGTGACCAGCGAAGCTATGCATTATTTGCCATAGGACGTACAGTCTTCGGATATTACTACTAGATGAGGTTGTCGCGCGTTGACTTCACCAAGCGGCAACGCTAAGAAACAAAGTGCAGGAACAATTGACGTCACGAACGCGATACGCAATGCGCTCCTCGCTGGCCGATTTTGAAGCGAGAGGTAAAGCGCTCGCTTTCACGTCATTTCGTTTACGTACCCCTCTAGTAGCTGATTCTGCTTCTGCGTGCATAATTGTTTTGCCGTGTGAAGTGTTGTGATCAACGAGGTATTGCGGATGTATCATTTCTACCCTCAGGTTTAGCACTGTCTGAGCTTGATTTTGCAAACAGTGTTTACTTGGTTACAGTGTTGCGTAAAGTAAATTTAAAAGGTATTTGAAGTAAAGTACAAAGTAAATGAGAGGTTATACTTTAGTAAAGTATTAAGTACACCGGGTGCAAAGTTCTTGAAGTACTGTCAATACAACGTGCTTTAGAATTAAAGTACAAGTACTTTTAACACAATATTTCATGCTGCCTTTTTATCCCATTTACAGTGTTTTCTTCATTTAACTGGTTTGCATTGCTCCAGAAGAATCGGAAATGCATTAGTTTTTTTTGTTTTGTTTTTGGAAATGGCGGCAAATATTGGATAGAGTCAAGTCGCCACAAACTAGTTGTTTTCCCCTCGCCGACGAACTATTTAAAACACTAAACTTATAAGGCACTTATTTGTATTAGTATTAAACCGATTATACTTCACCCAGTGATATGACCAAATGACGTCTCAAAAGACGACAGCGCATTTTCACGTGACGATTTGCCAGTAAATGTATCAGCTTGAACTTTAGAAATAACTAAAACACAAAGACAGAAAAAACAGGATATGACACACAGCTGTCATTTGTATGTTTTTAAATTTTGGGAACGTACTTTGAAGTCGGGAGTTGTACTTTCCTTGGAAAGTACCAGAAAATATTATTTAGCAAACTACAAGTAGATGCGCAGAAAATGTACTTCATGTAAAGTGCAAGGTTTCTAAACATAGTTTCAGTAATACTTCAAGTACCACTTACATAAAGAAGTTTCCAACATTGATTGTGCTTTTTTCTTGTAGAAAACGTGCAGGCATCATTAAGGTTACTCGAACGATCTTCAAATTTTGCAAAACCTGCATATTATGAGTTTTGAAAGGAAAGGCAACGCAAAG
Organism: Ixodes scapularis; assembly: GCF_016920785.2. Lineage (NCBI taxonomy): Eukaryota > Metazoa > Arthropoda > Arachnida > Ixodida > Ixodidae > Ixodes > Ixodes scapularis. The sequence continues at coordinate 36,237,901 of NW_024609836.1, read as the reverse complement.
AAGTCACTTTTGCGTTGCCCTTTAGCACGCAATTCTTCAAGTACAACATTAACTACGGGAGCACCAGATGAGCTCTAAAGAAAGTGCTGCATTTTGTTGCCTCCTATGAGTGAGGACGTAGTGCGTATACCTCCTGAGAGCTCCTACGAGAGCTCGTACATTGGGGAGAAGCAAGGACAAGCTTTTTGTTCATAGGCGTCGCCTCCTTGAGCATCGGGACACAAAGAAACGCCAGCCTTCGGCGCTAATCCCGCAGTTGCTCGACCTCACTTGCGACGTGTATGTCCACTCCCCGCGCCTCATAGCAGGGTTGTTGCAGTGGGGGGCTCGTAAAAATTTTAGAAAGTTTTGGATCATCGATTTTCTCCCCCCCCTCCCTCTTGGCTACGTTACATGCTTCCTCCTCACTCTTTGCAAATATTAGTTGATCTTCTAACAACTAATTGATTTTTGTGCAGGAATGTTTGTTGATGAGAAACCTACCACTAAAAGTCGAACTTACTTTGTAGTTTGAGCAGAAGTTACTCGGAAAACGTAATTAAATAAACTACTAATTACCGAAACAAAAATGAAATTGGAAGTTACTAAACTACTCAGAAAAGTAGTTAAACTACATTAACTTAAGTAGAGTAATTGAACTACGTACAAGTCTGCCCCAGGGATGCGGAGAGCAAGTCGTCTGCTTCTTGCGCAGGGGTTGCGGCGATCTCGAAACTACGCCGAGTTCTGCCGTTTAGAATTTTGTTTTTAGAATTTTGTTTGGTGCAGTGTCTGTGTACAATGTACGTAGTGCACCGCTTGCCTTATTAAACTTTAGTCGTACAATATATGGGTAGGAGGGAGCTCGTTAAGCTGATTTTTCAGCCTTTTTTCTCCAAACCTCCTCCGTCACTAAGATGAGAAATAAAGATATTATGACTATTATTTATTCATTCAATCAATCAGTTAATCAATGGCTGAACTAATAACTCGTAAATTACTTAATTCTTTATGTTTTTTCCAGGGCGCGAAGGAACACTCCTTAAAAGGTTGAAAGGTACAAAACACGAAACAAAATGGCTTTTTGTCCGGAAAAAATGTCGTCATCCCTTGCAGAGGACAGATCGCTGAACGCTAACAAGGCGGACGAATTCCTCCTGCGTTTTCTCCGCTTCGACCGCCTGGATCCCAAGCGCGCCTTCCGGACACTCAAGCTTTACTACGTGAACCGGCACAAGGAGCGGGACCTGTTCAGGAACCTGCTTCCTTCTCAGCTGGGACACGTCTTCTTGAGGAACCTCATGGTCCTGCTCCCTGAGAGGGACCCCGGCGAACGCTTGGTGCTGGTCTTGCGCCCGGGCTCCTGGAATCCGTCCCAGGTCAGTTCGTCGAGCGGCGTCGTTTCATCGTCATATCGATTCGTTGACACCGTGACGCCCCATCGACACACCTTGTGACGTTTCGTCGAAAGCGTCTTTTTGTGCCCACCGCCTTGGCTGCCGGAGTCCAGATGATAGCTTAGTTTGCCGAACCCTAGCTTGGCGGAACCACCGAGGCTTTGTGAAAGCTTGGGCCTAAAATTATATTACATTTCCTCCCGAACGAAGCGGAGCGAAGCGAGAGGGGGGGGGGGGGGGTTGCGTTGCGAGCTTTGTTCGGAAGCCTGGGATTAGGGCTAAATATTTTTTGTCTGCGCTATCAGAGTTCCCTATGCGGCTCTGCTATAGTTCAGGTAGAGTCACTGAATGTTCCGAGAGTATCGAATTCCATTCAGTCCACTTACTGGAAGTAAATCCCGCAGAATCCAGTTCTGATTGGCTGGTTCAATCCGTGGCGGACGGTATCAGTCGACCATTTTATAAATCGCCCCCCCCCCCCCCCAAAAAAAAAAAAAAAAAAAAAGGAAAAAACGCGCATATACAAAACGTTTCCGCGTTACCACGGCTATGACGGGTACCAGGCACGTAGCCAGGATTTTGTTTTTGTTTCGGGGGGGGGGGGGGGGGGGGCCCATGGGCCACCCCCCTGGCTACGTGCCTGGCGGGTACACACGAGTGGGAGTTCTGGGCATCGATGAGTTAGGACCGAACGTAAGGTAATGTTAAGTTTCTACTGATTTTTTTTTTAAATATCAAGTAGCCGCTAATCTGGTCGACCAAAGAAGATTGCCGGCTCGTTTGCTCACCCCGGTTGAGCTGGTGCTGCGTTTGAAACTCTACGCCTCCGACGCTAAGCCTGCCACTCGACTTCAATGAGTTTCGAGGGGAGAGAGAGAGACGAGACAGAAAGGAGCAAGTCACGCACCGCTCGGAACGAATGAAATTACTTTAAAGGCGCGGTGCGACAGCTGTTGCACTTTGCGCGAATACCGCTTAGAACGAATCCCTGAAGTTTACGACCAATGGAACACGCGTTCGTTTTTCTCCCCAGCAACAAGCGTCATAGAAAAAAAAAGAATTTAAGGAAAACGTGCAGTGTTCACCCCCTCAACTCGCAGCCAAATGGGGTTGACAAGGCACAAGACCCGCTCTGGATTTCAGACATTGTTGGGGTTCGGCTATTGTCCTCATTGCCGCAATTAGGCCCGAGCCACTACCCGAATGCTTTACGAGCTATTCATTATCACGAGACATATCGCGTGCTCACGCAATGCTCGGGACCAATCTATGAGCCACATTCAAATACCGTCACTGGAGAGTGCTGCGACCCTCCGGCTACGTCATCAAGTTTTGTGAGAGAGAGATTGAAGGGAAACTCTCGCTTTTATCCTTGAAATTTCACCGGAACAAACAGGTTTCTTGGTCAATGGCGTTGCGTGCAGTATTCGCGTTGTGCGCGGCCAAAAACGTTGCTGTGGTCGGCTTTCCACGATTGGCCAAACCATGGGCATATGAGCACTGTCAGTTTGTCAACTTTTACGGTGTTAGTTTGGGATTGCGATGGCTCCTAGCTTCTACTGTGCTTTTTAAACACACCATCGAACTCGTCGTTGCACCCGATGGTAAGTAGCCAGAATAACAACTGGTGACGTCACGGCGAGGCAAGTCCGAGTCGTGACGTCACGGAGGGTAACCATAAGAGGGCGCCACCGAAACATATCGGCGCTACTAGTTGGGTTCCATTATAGTTGGTTACAAGTCAAGAAGGTAGAGGCGAATGCCCCTCAAAGGGAATCATATATCCCTCCTCCTCCTCCGCATCCAACAGCGTCCCATAGTTTCCGTGACGTCGCGGCCAACGCGCGAGGAGGGTCTTGCCTTCCTGTACATATTTGTTTTATCTTTGGACTTTGACTTAGCATTGTGGAAGCCACGAGAGGTAGATTAGAGTTTTGCTCCTCCGATGGAAACAAATACGACTTTCGGGGATTAGCTTCCCCCTCCGATGGAGACAAAGGCTGCCTTCAGGGGCTCGGTTCTCTCTCCGATGAATACAAACGTCGCTTTCTTAAAAAGTGGGATCAGAGACAGGTTGGCATCACTCTGTAGCCATTATCTATCCATTGAAGCGGAAGAAGGAGCGTTTCCAGTGAACTTTTCTTTCGACTGCGGAGGGATTTGAAACCGGCGCATCACGCTTGTGCAAGGAGCTTCTCCTATCTTCTTGACTTGTACACTTGCGTAAAGTGAAAAACAAAATTTCCAATTGAATATCGTTGCACCGCCTCTTTAATAGGGAGTTTTCGTACACCGCGTTGCCCCCTAGCTCCGCTAAGCGTTCCGCAACGAAGAAGTTGCTACTGCGCCTGCGCGCCGATAGCCTTGACTGTGGAGTTCCCGCTATCGTAGCGGGTTGCGGAGGGCCCTGCGGGACGGCGAAAACGATCTACAAAAACTCCCTAATAAACGCTGTGGCTAGCGTTACGTCCGGACGGAGCACTGAAACGCGTATACCTATCTCTCCCCTCCCCCCCGCCCTCCTCTCTCTCCCCCATGAACCTAGGGAAGGCGGAGATTTGGACGTAACTTGGGTTACGTCGGACGTAACGCTAGACACTTCGTTTAATAAAAACAAACCAGTGTCGCCACAGGCCAGGAGCGTGGATTGAAGAGCTCCCACGAAAACGAACGCTACACTGTACGCGCTTTGCTTCGACCTTACAGGGCAGGGTCATGCGGGGGATCGCGACTGCTGCGCCGCGAATCAGTTCTGAAGCAAAGCTTGGGAGTTTCTGTACACCGGAACATTCAGTGACACTAAGTTAAGGTCTGCTGGGGAACTAAATGAAGGCAGTAATCCAATACAATCCTCTTAATAAAAAAGACAAATGTTATAAACGAAACGTCGTAGTATCATGTGTCCTCGAAACAAGTTTCCACGAAACATCACAGTGTCAACGAAACGTGCGGGCATAAATCGTATGTCTACGAAAACTTGTCCACAAATTGTGCTTCCCCGAAATGTGCTTCGAGGAAACGATACGAACTCGTCACAGGTGCCATTTCTGGACGTTGCCCGTGCTCTGCTGCTCTGCTTCGAGTACACCATGCGCAGGAGATCGGCCCAGCTGCGGGGGCTGTGCATGATCTTCGACATGGACGGCTGGAGCTACAACCACATGACCAACGTACCGGCCAGCCGCATCAAGGCCCTCTCACGATTACTGGTACGATTCCCACTGCTGCTGGGGTCTTGTCCTCAGCGAAATGCGCCGTGACCATGCATACGCACTTTTTTTATGCTTGATTTCTTTATTTAATATTACCCCCTCCCAAATAAATAAAAGAACTACCGCCATGACGTTGTACTTTTGGCGTTTCTTAATGATCTCTATGGGATCCTAGCATTGGCTGCGGTCGAAAGTGAAACGGTGTATAAGTAGTTTCCGTCGGTTCGAGCTTTCTGCGAAGTAAAAACTAAATTTTCGACGGAATGTTAATTACACAAAAATTACCAGAGATCGGGAACTTGTCTCCACTCTAGCGATGCGATGGCCCCCTAACCTGGCATCTTCGTTTCTGTATGACGTTGAGATGACGATTGAGGCGGTGAAGATCCTCATATGGAGTGTTCCAGTCCATCCCCGGCAACGTAAGCCAAGAGCGACCTGACAACGTTAGTTCTTCGTCGGAAGTCCCCAGCCGGATGCGTGCAATTTATGAGGCTCGAGGGTATTTCACCTTCATGAAGAGACTTTCAGGAATCTTCTCTTTGACTGGGCAGAACCTTGCACTCGATGTGGGGTAGTTTGAGGGCGCTCCTCTAATTGAGGGGGGGGGGGGGGGGGGGGGGGGAGAGTTGCGGCAAAGGGCTTCAGTCTTTGAGTTGAGCTAAGTCTAAGATGCATTTGAATTACAGCGTGACCGCTCTAACGAATGGGATCCTACGAAGAAGTACCATCTGCTTGCGCTTAAAAAGCCCTTCGGGGGATTGGGTATTCGTCCCTTTCACCAACCTTTGCAGCTTGCAGCAGTACCTTTTTACGTTCCCTAGGCACCCTACCGACCTCCCATACCCGTCCGTAGTTGCAGGGTGAATCGCCGAACACCACGGAGCCACACGAGAGGGATGGAGATGTGAGGATACTCAATTACGCATCTCCCTCTGAGCCGCTTCATAATCCAACGAGTTGCCCGGGATGTCCTTGTGCCCGGGAATCCGTATAATGCTGATCCTGAAACCGTAGGCACGGTGAAAGGCCAACGCTCTATCGAAATTAGATGCCACCGTACGACTTGCTGTAGGCTTGAGTCTCTTCAGATCCTCCAGCACAACCTAAGCATCCGTGTATACCACACGATCCCTGGTGTTTCGTTTAGCCTTGTCGCACGTTTTGGCAGCTGGCTTCAGACAGCCATTCTTGATGCTCTTGTCACCAGAAGACAGCAGGGACCGCCCAGCCACTTCTCGTAACAGCAGCGTTGTTATAAGCGACCGTTGTCTTCTTGTGGGATAGCAGTTTTCCCGCTTCCTAATGTGTTGTCGCGCAAGATCCTCTCTCCTTTTCTGAAGCTTTTGAGCATTGATGTCTTTGGGCACAGGCTTAGAGGCATGGTTAAGGTCGATGAGATCCCATGGAGCCGCCGGGGTTGGGAGAGGCTCCTTTTACTGGATACGGACTCCCAAGGAATCACGCAACCTTACTCCTCTAAGCCGAGTGCTCTAGTATTGTCCTCTGCTTCAAGAAATCCGTGCCTCCTGTTGCTTCAAGTGATCGGTAGCTTCGGGAGAAAAAACTTCAGCTCTTCTTTTCTAGACTTGCTGGGTAACCCCAGGATGAACCTGCTGCTTCATTAAGCATCGTCTCAAACTTCAACACGTGTCCTGTACGTGGCGGATAAAATCTCGCCGCGTACATAATCCAAAACAGAACTATTCCTCTCTGATAGATTTGCAAAGTGCTCCGTTTCACTATAAGACGCATCTTCTGCAACAAGCCATTCCAAACTGCCTCTTTGTTCTTTTCCCGACCAGGCCGGCTACCCTATCAAGAATCGGCGCTGGGACATTGTGAAGCAATCCTACATCTTCAACGTTTTCTTCAAAATATTCACACCATTCCTGGACTCCACGGCTCTCTCAAAGGTGATCAGTACCGCCTCACTTAGAATCACTGACAGGGGGAGATCGGCAAGAAGATGCCCCGCCCTCGAGCGCCACATACAAAAACAATCGCCATATCATCCGCGTATGACAAAATCCGGTTTAAGCAGTTTGTAAATTAAAACCCCTAGCGTAACTACTACGAAGAATGCTTGAACAAAACGGTTCGAGAAAAATTACAGGAAGATTCATCGATGGATTCTTATGGAATGCGTGAGCATGACCCGTGGAAACACCACACACGTCCCCCCTTGGGAAACGCTAACGCTGACCCCTTCACTTTTTTCTTTTGGCTTTCTCTTTCGCTTCCTCTATTTTTCGCTGCCTCTTTTTTGTCTCGTTACGGGATCAGTGCTAGCGTTTCCCAAAGGGCGACATGTGTGGCGTTTCCCATGAGAAATGCTAACGGATTCCCCAAAACTCCACCAATGGATCTTCGTGTAATTCTTTTCAACCCTTTTTTGTACTCTGTCTCTCAGAGTACGTGACGCCCTTGGATACGGTCATTCATATAACTCGTGGAAGGAACCACACCCTTACCACTTGTGGAAGGAACCGCATTTATATCACTCGTCGAGTGAACCGGATCCCTCGTTTCAACTACACACACACATCACAGCCCACGCACCGCAACTACGGAAATCCCGGAGCGAAGAACAACCGGCGACAGCAGGCGGCAACTGAGCACGCCCTCATTCCATCGCGCCGCGGCGCGACGCCTGCTAGATAACAAGGGCGCAGTGCTAAATAAGATGGCGTCATCAGAGGAGGCTAACGCTGAGTGCAGATTGGACACGACGGTAGTATAAACGTTCGGCTCAAACTTGACTCGAAGCCAAGCGTTGGCGTAGCACTTGTTTCCAATCTGTGTCCAGCGTTGGCCTTCTCTGATTAAGCCATCTAATTCAGCACTTTGGCTTTGTTATCTAGGAGGTGTTGCGCGGCACCTCCTCCTCTCTGACTCCACACCAGCTGTGCGCGTGAGTTTGCCGAAAACGAAAGGGCTCGTTTTGACGAAAACCCAGTGGTGTCTGTCAGTTTGTCAGCGCCGGGGAGAGAGTGAGTGGTTGACGCATGCTCACGTCAGAACTTCGGACCAATGGGAGCGTCGCACGCGACAACTGACAAACGAAAGACACCGCCGGGTTTTTCTCAAAACGAACGTTCTCATGCTAACGTATTAAAAAAACACTGAGGCATTGCAGTAGGGCCAAGAAAACCCCGATTGTTTTTTGTTTTTTTTTTTACAATCAGTCAGATTAGCTATTTTCATACGTTGTACAACTCGGCTACCAAGCCGCTCGTGAAAGTTGGTAGCGTCGGTTCAACATCAGTGCGCTGTACCTCGAACTGAAGTTTTGGGATGCATTATATGTGACGAGGGGTGTTAGAGTCAGGGACTCAAACCGAAAAATATAACGTTTCGGTTACGGTTACGGTTACCGCTTCCTGTTGATAACGGTTTCGTTTCGGTTTTTTACGGTTTTAATTTTTACGGTTTCGGTTACCGGTTACACGTTCATAAAAACCGGTTTATTTCGGTTTTTCCAATAATTTGTCTAATTGAAATGCTAGACAGCCATTTTAGAAAAAACTGTTTAAAGTAGTCTCAGATATCCAATAACGTGAAATACAAGGAACTTAGAAACGTCTTAATACTTCTAATTGGTCAGAAGTTGCACACGTTCCTAGCTCCAACTCTTGTTCACTACATCTACTTACATTATTAAGTTTGATGCCCGAGCATACATGTTACTTCTAGTTCTCGGGGATCATCGCGTTCTATATAATAAAAATTAAAATAAACACCGCTACTCTGTTGTTTGGCACCATTTATAAACAATTACCCTGAGAAAGTTCCCACTTGATGCTGGAAGAACCATTCGCACTTTCTCGTCGCTACAGTTGATTTCAACCTCATACATGCAGGCGAGTCTTCGCTTCACTGAAGGAAGGAACAGAACTACAGCCATCCACTAGTAAAATACTGCTAAGTGGAATGAAGTAATAAAATTGAGAGCTGGGCTGGGCGGGCCGTGAGGCAAGAAGCCTTCGTGCAGCGAATGGAAAGTCCGCCGTAGTCGGGCGGCCCGTGAAAACTACTTGCCTCACTAAACACTGCCCAGTCGACTTCAGGTGCCTGCTGGGTCGAGTGGACTGGCGGTGTAGGTCCCGTCGCTTTTGACTTGTAGGCAGTGCTACCCTGGTCCGACTGAGAGTCTTCGACGACGCTTTGTTTGTCTGTAGTGTGTTCCTTTGTGTTGGTGTGGTTTTCCTCCTTGCCATCGTACGTGTCGAAGGAGCCGTCATCGGCGTGGGGCTCAATGACTGTCGGTCCTGCTGAGCCACTCCAGGATTCGCTCGGTGGCGGTGGTTGTCGAGTCGGGATCCTTTGGGTCGTTTTCTTCGATCCAAGATCAAGCTCGGGCACGGTCGGCCGAGACGCCAGCCTCGCAAAGAGCATGGGCGAGAATGTCCTCGACAGGAAAAACGCACAGGAGCGTCGAGGAGACGACTGTGCCGTCGATGACGGCACTCGTGGGTTTCGAAGACTCAGCGTAGCTGCCGGACTCACGATTAGGGGGCCTCTTCGACTTGGTGTCTGGGCGGTAGCAGGTGTGCGCGGGAGCACGAGGCGTGTGGCGTCCGCGTCGAGGCTGGTTGGGTAGCTGGTCGGGGAGCTCTCTGAATACCTCAGACTCTAATCCTCGACGTCTGGGATAGGACTGCCGTCCTACAGTTCCCTCTCGCGACGACGTGGAAGAGTTCCAGTCTATCGAAAATGAGGTGCTGGCGTTCAGGGAGCATGTCATCCCAGTAGAACCGATGGCGGGGGAGATGCCTGATCTCATGGACATCTCTCGTGGAGAAACTTATGGTGTCCTGGGCGAGGTCGCTCAGAATGTCGTAGGCATGACGGACCCTCGCTCCGGCATGGGTGGTGGGGGCTCTATCAGAGGTAGTTGGATTGCGCTGGTGGCTCTGGTAGAAACGATTCTCGTAGAAGCCATACCTCCGGCGGTGGCAGGGGGAGGCCTCCGGCGATGCTGGAAGCGATCTCTCGGCGCGTCTGTGGATGTTCGAGCTTACCGTGCCGACGTTCGAATAGCTCGCGTTCACAGTTTTGCGAGGGAGACTGTTGAGACTGCTGGCCGTGTGGGGCGAGATTGGCCAGGCCATCGACGATTGGAAGCAGGGCAGCTCCCAAGGTTCAGGCGAAGGAGGCAGAAATTGCATCCCATGTCTGTTGGACGAGGGTGGCGCGTTGGCGCGTTTGACGAGGAGGCATCCTTCTCCCTGGCTTTTTCTTTTGTCATGTTGAGAAGCTGAGAGGCGTGGCAGTGCCGGCCACGGTAAAGCCCCTCTATCCTGGGAAAAGTGGCGCCGTTCATTGTTGTTAAATGCTCGAGGCACGTGCGACGCGCTACTTCTGGGAAATTCATGCCGTCTGAAATAGCTAAGTGTTGCGCTGTGCCGCCATGATCTTCCCAAGGGCTGCACGTTGCACGTGCCTTGTGCATCGACGAACATTGCACTACTTTTAAAACATGAAGGGGCTTTAGGCGGCGGGTGCCACTCGGTTTGAAGAAGGGTCTCGGCGCGGGAAGGAAAAGAAAAAAACTCGGACACCCTTCTGAGGTTTCCTCGCTCCTCCCACCACTCTCAGCCCGAGCATATATATATATATATATATATATATATATATATATATATATATATATATATATATATATATATATATATATATATATATATATATATATATATATATATAATACAAAACGCCAATGTCAAACCCCTGACTTTTTTTTTTCTTTCTGTGTTGTTTCAAAATCGTCACTCGTGACACGTTTCACACTAAATGAACAACATAAACATTATTAATGAACAGCAGGGCCCATTAAAGCCCCTTCATGTTTCAAAAGTAGCGCAAAGTGCGTCGATGCACGAGGCACGTGCAACGTGCATCCCTTGGGAAGGTCAAGGCGGCACAGCGCAGCACTGAGCTAGATTTCAGACGCCATGTTCTTTCCAGAAGTGGCGCGCTGAACGTGTCTCGCGCGTTTCCACAACAATGAAGGCGCCACTTTTCCCAGGATACAGGGGCTTTAGGGCCCGTTTGCTCGAAGCGCTAACCGCGGCTAAAGTTAGCCGCAGTACCTAGGAGAGGGATTCTGATATCATGTGACAGGGATCGGTAGGGATGCGGGAAAACATGGCGGTGCCCCGCAAAGTGAGCGCCGCTCGCTTCGGAACTAATATGTCGTTGTAGCTGCAATATCGCGCGCGTTAGTCAGTAACTAATGGTGCAGGAGGCTTTCGCTTTGCCTTACCTCACTTAAATCGCAAAGCATGAGCAATGACCTCGCCGCATTTTTTAGATAGTATTTCGATTCTGGCCATTCTTAAGCCTAAATGAACACGATAATTGTCGGCATGCATGGAAACTTCTTTGGAAAGTGGATTGCCTTGACTCAATCGGCCTTGTATTGATTTGATAGCACACAAATTTCCCAAGCACCGAGGTGCATGCTACGAGTGTAGTTGCAGGCATTGCGCGTGCTGGCGTATGCAGTAGTAATATACCCGTTGCTTTGGGCAGGGGGCGCGAGCGCGTCCGGAAGACTTACGCAAGACGCGACCAAGTTTTGCTGGCTGCATCATCCGTGTGGCGCTGTAACGTTCGATTTTGCACGTGCCTCGTTCAAATACAAGCAGCTGTCAGCATCTGTAGATGTGCGGTAACAAAACGTCTAAAAAAAGTTTAAAAAAAAAAGAACAGAATTATGCTGCTTATGGCCGCAGCGTTCCATTAAACATTCCTTTCATATTTGCTTTCTTTCACAGCTTCCGCGAGCACGTATATTTCACTTTACGTGATAGTGAAGCCGAAGCTACTCGGAAAAGCGCGTCATCCTGAACGATGCTCGCACTGCACGAGCGCGCGTGCTTGGCAGGGACGCGGAAAGCTCGCAGCTCGCTCTTGTAGCCTCTGCTACGCTGGAACTAGAGCCACTAAATGAGCTGCGCTTAGAGTATCGGCACTCCGTTCCCCTATATAGTTGTGGGCGCCGCCATTTTGGCTTGTATGCAGAGCAGACGTAACTGCCGATCGTCATCATTCAAAAGTGCGACTTCCTCAGCATTAGACTCGGTGTTAGGAAGGTCATGAAATATTGCTTTGCTCTTTCGCGAACTGTTTAAACATTTGTGGAGGGCGGAAAGGCGTTTCCTGTGATTTCAGATAAAGCTTCAGATAACGGGCAACCATGATTTTAAGACACAATATGGCGAAGTGTCGTTACTCTGAAGCGTAGCTTATTTAGTGGCACTAGCTGGAACTTAGAATGGAACTGAGAAGAAAAAACTCTAGTGGGGAAGCGTATTGATGCATGTTCGAAACGCGAGCCAAATATTCTATTTTGCTCGCCTGCAGCGCTGCTCAAAACTTGTGAGCTACGGGCCTATCGTTCTAAAGGAAAAAGTCTAAAACAAATTTTGCCTTGCACGCGCGTTCGTCCAAGTCTTATAATGATTATTTACTTCGAATCTTTTATAAGAGGAAGGACAGCGAGCGCGGACCATAGAATTACACTTCCAGCGTTCTTCTCGATGCTTGGGTAATTTAAAAAAAGGTCTGTTGGGGCGGGACGCTGGTCTTCTTTTGTGTACTATTAATATCCGATCGATTGAGTCAAGGCAATCCGCTTTCCAAAGGCGTTGCCATGCCGACAATTATCGCGTTCATTTAGGTTTAGAAAGGCCAGAGTCGAAAGACTATGCAACAAATGCCGCGAAGTCATTGCTCGTGCTTTGCGATTTAAGCGAGGTAAGGCAAAGCGAAAGCCTCCTGCACCATTCGTTGCTGACTAACGCGCCCGATAGTGCAGCTACAACGACATATTAGTTACAAAGCGAGCGGCGCTCACGCACCGGGGCGCCGCCATGCTTCCCGGCATCCCAGCCCCCAGTCACGTGATTTCAAACTCCCTCTTTTAGGTACTGCTGCTAACTTTAGCCGCGGTTAGCGCTTCGAGCAAACGGGCCCAGGTTTTCTTTTCCGCCAGCTCTGCATGATGGCCAATTTACCTCGTTTCTTTATACTGGCTACTGCATGTCAGGAACATCGGTGGTTTTGATAGAACCGAGTTGGATGGACATCTGAGAATTCGAACTTATTAGTTAATACACTGAAAGCGACACGTACTGAATACATATAGCGATGTAGGAGTGTGGCAGATTTAGAAATATAGAATTTTTTTAATTATAAGCTCGACCACTAATTCAATCTGAGTATTCTTATTCCTAAAGTCAGATTGAATGGAAATATGTAACCAGATGCACCACTCGCTGACAGTAACTCTGTCAAATGGCCACAACAATTTAAGATCCCTCCTCCAGGTCATACTTCAGAAAAACTAATAGTTTATTTTTCGGTTAATATTGGTTAAAGCCGGTTACCGGTGAATAATTTACGGTTCCGGTTCCGGTTACGGTTTTTATAAATATCAAATAACGGTTTCGTTCCGGTTACGGTTACAGAAAAAATCTCGTTCCTAAACGGTTTTCGGTTTCGGTTACGGTTACGGTTTGAGTCCCTGGTTAGAGTATATACTTTTTTTTTTTACTGTGCACGCGCAGCCAAAGCACTTGGGGAGGCAACGAGAGCGTGCTGGAGGCGCCTTGACGTTGTCATCATGCCAGCAACTGTACGTGGCGTGCATATACTTCATATCAGCTCCGGTGGCTTTTCTCCTGAGCTATCACACCAGCTATTATTAATCTGTGAAGCAGCAAGTAATCTCGGGTTCCAGCCGAACTCTTTAGCAGCACTCGTGTCCATTTGCGCACGCCCCCTGGACTCCAATGGGTGACGTAAAAAAATCCACCACTGCGGAGGACTTGTTACTAGTGATGGACCGAGTCTGCCGAACTTCAGATTCTGCAAAGTTCGAAAAATGCCGAACTTTTGAAGTAAAGTTCGGCAAATATTCGGAAAAAATTCGACCAAGGCCTCCGCACGCGCGCGAACGCGACGGGGCCATGGATTGCAAATGGACACGCAGTCGCGCGGTTGCCATCATGCAGTGTAGTACAACCAGTGGTTACGACGACGTGTGGAGGAGGCAATATGGTAACTGTGCATTTAAGAGCGAGAGTGGTTCTCTTCAATATTTTCTGCCTCAAGAATAAAATATCGACCAATAATTTACGCAGTCCACTGCGTAAGTGACAAATGATGCGGAACATTCTGGATAACATGATTTTCATTTGACATTTCAAGTGATGCAACGAGGTAGTTTAAACATTGGCTGACAATTGCTTTAAAGCACTCCTCGTAATTATAACAATTCTGTTTTCGGCTCAGAAGTAGTTTTTGCCAGAACAAAATAAAATTGATTTTTCAATTAGCGTTATTTCGAGATTTTCATGTATCTGCCTGAAACTAAACACAAAACTATATTATTCGAATTTGCAGAATCGACATTCCTAACTCTCTCCATCTTGCTAAACGTCCGTGTGTGTCCTATCACAAGAAACCGGCATTTTAAAGGTTAGAAACGAGACGTTGCGAATATGGGACGCACACTTTCATGCAAAACTTACGTCAACGGACTCAAATCGAAAAACAAGCATATTTGCAATAATATTTTTATCTCATCTGGGGAAGGCTCAGCAATCATTGCACTCATTTTCGCGCACGAAACGATGACTCCCAGAGAAAGCAAGAACGCAGTGTTATTGTCTTCATTTTAACAATCTACACACAGTTACAAACTTGCGCTGATTACGCCTCCAAACCGAAAGTCTCGTAGCGTGATTCCTGACTGCGCCACACTCGCTACTACCGAACCCTTCCTTTAAGCAGTCAATAAAATTGCCAGTAAACACACAAAAGCGACACCGACACAATTATATTGTAGAATATCACCTTATTTAGTAATAACTGTTTCAATATGCATTACATGTTGCATTTAATTTAAGAAAAAAGAAACATAAAACCTTTTGTAGCGTGAGCTACACTGGCCGAGGTTGAGCAGTTTTGCGTGTCTCGCATAATGAGCCTTTCTCCGTGCTGCGCATGCGCGAGGAGCAGTGACGTCACACGGCGCACAGCGGGCGCGCCGGAGCCGCCGCCACCGCGCGCTCCGCCGCCGCCGCGCCCGCCTTGCCGGTCTGCACATTCCAGAGGAGTGACGTCATAGCCGCGGCAGACGCACTGGCGCTTCCGCGTGCCTAGCTGTGCGCCTCCGTTGCGCAGTAGCCAAGTCTGACGCTGCGCCGGAGCCGCTTGATAGCGCCTCTCATTTTGTGCGCATAAGCTCACGCTACAGATATCCTGGCATAGCCGAGCTAAGCCACCGCATTTTTTTTTTTTCACCAGGAAAACTTTTTAAGTCCCGTAACAATGTATTTTTGCCGAATCTGCCGAATCTTTAGAAAAGTTTGGCTTTGCCGAATCCCAAGGTTCGATGCCGAACTTTCGATTCGGCAAAAGTTCGGCCCATCACTACTTGTTACCTAGGTGCCACAAGCTACCGCCCGACACAAAAGGTACACGTAGCTTGTACGTGACGTAATTGCATTACGCTGGTAATGGTTCTTGCCGAGAAAAAAAAATCGATGGTATGACATGTATGCTCTCAGAAGGCATTCGTCAGCAGCAAGGCCACCGCATGAGCTGCTAATACGCTAATACAAGTCATGTATAGCCATTACCACGATCGAAGAGTAGAGAGGTGTCCGAAAAAGACCAGTAGGGATGGTGAAAGTCGGCTCGGGCTTTGCTCGTCTCCCGACAGGGACCCTCTCGATTTAGGGGCCTTCGCAGAGGAGCGGTAGCGCGCAGCTTGAAAACTTGTTCGGGGAAAAGGGGCGGCTTTTCGAGCCCCTATAGTCCCGTTGAGCATCTGGCGGCGTTCGCGCCCGGTACCCGAGCGAACCTTTGATACACTCGCTCCCTGGCCGAGGCGGTGCCGTTCAGACACCTCTTTCCTTCCACCGTTGCCAACACAGACACTTTATAGCAGCCATGCATGGGTGCCGCCACAACCGACATTCAGTTTTATTTGTTTCCTCTTCCTCTGTTTACTTCACTTTAGTATTACATCTAGCAGCCCGGGATATTGTCGCCTTGATTCTACTGTGCACTTGTCCCCGACATTGTCCTTTGTGGAGTCTCGCCAAATCCCGTTTCGGTGGCTCAGTATCTCGGCGAGACAAAAGAAGAGTAATGGCGGCTGTAATCTGGCGCGTTACCGCAGTCGACGTTAGGATTCGATGTGGCTAATCAAGCGGCGCCAAAAGTGCTCCGTCACGGCGTTGGTTGTCTTTGTGGTTTCGCTTTCACCGGCTGAGCCAATCTCGTACAAAAGAAAAAAAAGGCACATACTCGCGGCGCATTTACTGCGCGTCATATAGGTTTAGTCGGTGAGATAGCACGCAACGACGGGGAGGATGACAGCCGTCGTGACGGCGCACTTTTGACGCTGCTTGAATGACTTTGTGACACCCTATTCGGAGCGCAAATTCGTCTGCTTCTTTTGCAAGGGGGTTGTGGTGACGTCAGAAAGACGCCGAGCTCTGATTGGCTCCAATCGAAGGATAGTGGGTAAACCTCAAAGCAAGCTGCCTCGAGGCCTACCCACTATTCGCCGAACAGAGCCAATCGGAGCTCGGCGATCTCACGTCACCACGACCCCTGGAAAAGAAGCAGACGAACGCGTTTTCGACGAGTGTGCTTTAGCGTCCTATATTCCGCCCGTGCATCAAAGCTGGTCCCCGAAGCGGCAACAAATGACGTTGCAAACGTTGGAGTGTCATATAGACGCTTTCAGCGCGCGCCAAATTTAGCCGCCATAGCCGACCTTCTCTTGTCTTTGCGAGATGCCGAGCCAGTGAAGCGGGAGTTGATGGATCTTCACAAAGGCCTATGCTGGAGAGGAGGACACAGTAACACCTAAAATGGCAATGACCTGTCCTGCTGTGGTAATGATGAAGTGAAGCGAACGGAATAAGAGGGAATAAAAACTGAAGGTCAGTTATGGCGGCGCCCATGCACAGCGGCCTGAAAGCGTCTATACTGTAGGATGTCGCGATCCTGGCGGTTTGTCGTAGAAACGCTGGCAAAAAGCAAGGGCGAACGCGAGTGTTGCTGTCGTCGCCGCGGCGTCCCAACTCCTCGCTGCCGAAGCTTCCGTGGACTGTCACTCTGGGGAGCGAAGCGCAGCAGAACAGGCGTCTGTCACGTACAGCACCGCTGCTGTGACACCGCCAGGATCGCGGCCGGCGATAGCGTGGCACTTTTATGACGTCATCAGGCGAAAATCGAGAGACTGCCTTTTTAGGACGCGGTCAACAGACCAGTCGGAGACGCCTTCCAGGCACCATACTTAAAGTGAACAGAGTACACGGTGTAGCCATCCAGTGGTTTCTAAGATTTTGGGGAATGTTTACAGCAAAGCTGTTTATGGTTAGTGTTCCGTGGATTTTTCGTGTGCAGTGACTAAAAACCCTGTGCTCACACCCCTACACGCGCGGCACGTGAACGCCTTCCTCGCATAAAAAATTCGAAGTAAATAACCAAAATAAAGCGTTGACGAACGCGTGTGCGAGATGTCTTTTGCCTTAGAACAGTCACTGCTGCAGACCCCGGCACGTGCGGCGCGTGGAACACTACCCCCGCATTCTCCTTGATGCTCGGGTAATTTAGCAATAGGTCTATTCAGTAGATTAGTTATCAATAGGCACCATTTTCATGATCAGCAGGCTCTCAGGTAGACAATAAAGGTTTCACAAAGATTTGCCGCTGTGCGACCCGCGTCGGCCACGTCTGCGCTCGTACCGCCCTCTCTTTGTCGCCGTTCCAAGCGCTTGCGTGCCTAGTTTCCTTTCCTTCCGCTCTCCCGGGGTGGCGGTCCCGTCGCGCGTGTCTAGTTTCCTCGAGCTCCTCGGGGCGGGTCTGTGTCGTCTGCTAAACAGCTCAGCTGATCATTCACCTTCACAGAGTGGAATGGCTCATGATTTTTTATTTTCTAAAACTCCAGATCCACTTTCATGGATGGGACCTGCACAAGCTGCATCACCGCTTTCCCGAAGAGATGCTGCCAGAGGAGCTTGGAGGCACCAGAGGTCCCCTCAGTTCCGCGGAGTTCTACGAGCGCCTCAGGGCAATGGAAGCGTCCTTTGCCGAGGAATCTCGATACGGCATCGCCACGGAGGAGTAGAACTTCGGTGTATTGATAAGGATGGTTGCAGTTTATGTATCGTGGCATAGAACGAAACTCTAAACTGCAGGCTGTTCTCCTCCCCCCCCCCCCCTCAAAAAAAGAAAAGAACGCTCATTTGTTTCTTAAATGTAGCCCTAGAGGTTCAAACCAGAGCCAACGTTTCAGCAAAAACTGATATCATATTCAAAAGTGTTTAATTGATTTGCTGAAACTTTCGGTGGAAAAATGGGGACTATTGGCGCCCGTTTTTGGTTTCCGGCGCCATAGGGCTACATGCATTCGAGAGCTGAGTCGGCCTCCAGTTTCCCGTTGCAATTTTTAGAAAATTACTGTTAACTTTTGAATAGAATAAGGGTAAGTGCTGAAACTTTAGCATTTGGTTCGGACCTCTAGCGTTAAATTTTAATGGCAGAACGAGCGTTCGGCGACGCGCAAATTATTTTTGAGCTAAAAAAAAAAACGTAATTTTTTTTTTTGGGGGGGGAGGGGGGGGACAATTTGTATATATATTATATATTGGTTGATGTTGATCTCTCGCGATATGCTTGCATTTTTCACGGACCCTGAGTCGTTCGGTGTACCGCTATTCCATATCGATGCAAACTTTTCTTCCAGCAAACGATCGCTGCTATTAAAAGCTTTTCTTATTGAAATTTTTGACTCTCTAAAAAGTAGACCGAAATCACCGCCCCACTTGGTTACGCCGCCCCTGGTGGCATGCACCGTGGAAACTGTAGTCTTTCTGCACGCGCGACAAGCCCGCAGCGGCTCTGCGCGAGCAAAGCACGGGACGGCAGGAACTGTCTGCTGTTGCACAGCCGCACGCGTGCTGTGAACCACAGTTATGGCGGCGTCACGCATGCGTCGGACGCTTCGCGAGATCGGTTTATACATAGATTGCGTGTGACGACATTCGAGGCCATGGCAGCATTTTATGCGCCGCGAGCGTTTCGGTTCGCCGCGTTAGTTTCACATGGCAGAAGTTGTAGTTCGAAGAAACCAGAAGTAACCGTTAGTTCCCAGTAATGGCGACACTTGCAAGCTATGTATTGTTCACTGACACCAAATATTGAAAAATGCTCTATCAATGCACGCTTGCCTCGGGCTACTCTACTGTGCAAGATTCGTATGCCACGCGCGGAGGATCGCGACATCGGATTCTCAGCCGATCATAAAGTGGTATTCACACGGGGATCATAAAATGGTATCCGTGCAGGCATGTGCGTGACGTCGACAGCAGGTGCAACTTCGTCTTCAGCTTTGTCGATCACTCCGATGGTGTTCAGGGGCAGGGCCGGCCCTACACCATCGAGCGTGCTGGCCGAACTCCGGCCGTGGCGCCCTACCCCCCCCCCCCCCCCCCTCCCCCTTTATGTTATATGCCCCTATCTACTAGGTACGGCATCGGGTTGTTAGTAAACATGTGAGTAGTGACCCAACACGAGTGTTTTGTCAGACAAGAACCGGATTCCAAAAACAAACGGCGATCAAGCATGTAGAGTTTGTAGACGATTACAAGCATGGAGCCCCGACTGCTGCCCCATGAATGCAAGCACGTGCAGCGTCATAATATAGAAAACCCGAGACTGTGGTTAAAGTAAGGAAACGGAGTCGAAGAAAAAAGACAGGGGAAAAGAACGTCTCAATTTGAGACGTTCGTTTCCCCTGCCTTTCTTCTTCGACTCCGTTTCCTTGCTTTTACCACAGTCTCGGGTTTTCTATATTATGATCAACATCCACCAGCTCGCCTGCGCACTCACAGTTTTTTCACGTGCAGCGTGCTCGTGAACACAGCTTTCACATGCTTCCAATAGATCTACTGCTATATTACCCAAGCATCAACGTTACTAAACCACTCAGTTCGGAAACTGCCATATAGACTGCTCTGAAAAATTGGCCCCGATCTGTCCTCGAAAACCGAGCTAAAGGTGAACACGACGCCACGATTTCTCCCGCAGCGGCAACTCGAGGAACTGCACGTGACATCTATTTTGGCTTTAATCGGCCATTCTGGCACTGAAACCGATACAGCGGAAGACGTTACAGGGGTGCCACCCCTGTCTCCCAGGCGGACGCGCCGCGAACTACTACCGAAGTTAAAATACGCCTAGGTCGGGACGCGCTACCTGAAAGCACCGCTGAGGCATGGCTGTATAAAAACAATATCAATTGTGCCGTAAAACCCTGCAAACTAAAGATTTTAAAAACATCACGCGCCCATCATTTTGTACTAAACTCCAATAAATTTTATACAAATAGAGTCTTTTTCCGTTTCTTTTTATGCAAAAAACACGCTTTCTAAAAGCTCAAGAAGACCACAGTACAGACAAACGATAAAGAGTGGCGCTGTTGTCGCATTTAGCTCAATCTCGGTGGACGCCAGCGGCTCAGGTTTCGACGGCGAGTTTCCCAACTGAGTATTTTAGTAACGTTGCCAAGCATCAAGGAGAATGCAGGGATTGGTGTTCCACGCGCCGCACGCGCTGGCGCGTGGGACAGTTAGCCGTAGTAACTGTTCTAAAGCAAATACCTAAAACAAATGACATCTTGCACACGCGTTCATCAACGCTTTATTTTGGTTATTTACTTCGAATCTTTTATACGGGGAAGGCGTGCGCGTGTGGCGCGTGGAACACGAATCCCTGCATTCTCCATAATGCTAGGGTAATATGTGGCTACGCCACCGCTGCCGCAAGGCATCGAGAGAACTTTAAGCCTGGTTCAGACAGTTGCGTTTGACTGCGTTTGACTGCGTTGCGGCTGCGAGAAACCAGGACATCCCTGCTGCTTATATCGCGTGCCAAGATGATTCCTTGAATTGGATTCCACGCTTCATGCGAGGCCCAGACGTGCCGGTGAAGGCCGGTTCAGACACTTGCGTTTGACTGCGTTGCGTCGAGAACCGAAAGCGAGTCACCGGCACATCTGTGCTTCGTATGAAGCGTTCAAGGAATCATCATGGCACGCGATATAAGCAGCAGGAATGTCCTGGTTTCTCGCTGCCGCAACGCAGTCAAACGCAGTCAAACGCAACTGTCTGAAGCAGGCTTGACTCGCTTTCGGTTCTCGACGCAACGCAGTCAAACGCACTCAAACGCAAGTGTCTGAACCGGGCTTTAGTCATTCAGCACTTGCGACAACCTGGTTGGAGTTCTGGCATAGCCTCCTGGCTATGGTTCTGGGCATGCAGCGCGCGAGAAGGCACCAGCCGTCTCGGGCACTGCCGCCTGGCTCCTGTGAGCTAAAGATACGGCGGCTTCACGCATGCGCCGAACGCTTGGCGAGATCGGTCATTGCATCTGGCTGCCCGCACGAGTAGAATCATGGTGGCGGCCAGTCACCCTGCTTGTAATCGTCTATAGCCGATTGCATGCATGGAAGGGCACGTGATTAGATCAGCTCAGTTACGGAACTGCTGATCAGAGTGTCGAACCGATATTTTTATCGGTTCGGTTCGGGTTCGGGTTCATGGATTTCGGTTCAGTTCCGGTTCAGTTCCGGGGCGCAAAAAATAACGGTTCAAACCGGTTCGAACCGGTTTGAACCGCTAAATTGAGAATATATTTTTCGCGTTGTTCTGTCAATAGGCACTATTTAGACCTGATTTTTGCGAGGACCTAATTTTTGAGAATTTCGCGAATCGCCTACAATTCACGAAAAATGGAGCCCGCAAACGATTTCGGTAAAATGTAAACACATTGGAATTTACATTGAGATTCCACCGCGTGGAGAAAATTACAACCCTCGAATTATTCCAAAACTTCAGCTTTGACGTAAATCGCGAAATATTGAGCCCACGAAAAATAAGTCGTTTACAGTATATAGCTTTTTTCTATCGTTTGTTCAATCCAGTTTTATTTTCAGGTACCAAAATTATAAAATTATGTTATTTATTTCTACACAACAAGAAAAGAAAATCTACATTAACATACAAAACGTCGTGTTTATACGACTCAACATCCCCTCGTTTGCCAGAGTCACATACCTTGTACCTGAATCGAAATGTTTTCGCAAAGTGAAGTAGGTTGCCTAAATGCCCGTGATTGGTACAACTTTGCATCGCAGTATTAGAGGTTGAATCGTGGTTTTGCCTTTGAACTAAGGAATTAATTACAGTGAATAAAATCATGAAATGGGCACCTCGTCGCCATATATATCATGAAATGTGTTTTACGGAATACGTTTCACAGTATATATATGATGACGAGACGACTGAGCTTGAAGCCATATAATTTTCAGAATGTCACGAAAGTCACAGAACAAACCCTTCCAGTCTATATTTCATAGAAACACTGAGCGACAATCGCAATGCTTGTTTTTCTAACCAGCATTGTTTGCTCTCAGCACCGTGATGCGGGCGACGAATCATGCAAAAAGGAGTGACTGAAAGGATGTATCTCAAAACGTCCCATTCGCATTTGAACCTTGCACATTTCGTCCCATTCTCATTTGGTCCTTCTCGTTTGAACCTTCTCATAAGATCCGAATCGCGTTTTTCGCAACTGGGCCCATTCTCATTTTGCCCCTTATCTGAAAACGTCCCATTCGCATTTCGACCGTGCGCATTTCGTCCTATTCTCATTTGGTCGGCCTTGTTTGAACCTTCTCATAAGATCCAAATTGTATTTTTCGCAACTGGATCCATTCTCATTTCGCCCGTTTGCGCTACGACCGAATGGCACTAGTTCGGCATATTTTAACGTTGTTATGCCTTCGCGGTTTTGTTGATAAGCCCTTACCTTGCTTGGGCCCCCAACATACCATCAGATATATGTTATGCGTAGAGGTACGCACTGAGAATCGTACAATGACGCCTGCTTCCCTTCCTCTAAGCAAACAAGAAAAAAAAAGTGATGAACATTTAATTTGGAAACTTTGTTTGAACAGAAATAGCATACATGGTTCTCAACCATTGATGTTTCGCGGACCCCTTGTAGAAAGGCGGAGATGATGAAGAAAACCAACCATTCTGATGTTAGCCTGAGACTGGGGCAGGAAAAGAGGAAGTTTCAAAGTAGAAGAAAAAGGAACAGTCGAGGATACGTCTTAACACAGCTAAAGACAAGTTTATTCGGTCACCCTCTTATATACACTCCACAATCTTCACCACAGAACCTTCGCGACCTCCAAAGCCAAAAGATAACAAAGAACTCATCTCATTCCACCACAATAATCAAACGACCTTGACAATCCTACAAAGCCCCCCCCCCCCCCCCCTCACCAACACAACCTAGCTCCTCTCTCCCGGAAGACGATCGACCTTCGCGTACATAGCACACCCTCCTCCTCTCCTCCCCGGCCCACAATCCCGAAACAACCCGGCAACAAAAGATACCAATCCACCTGATCCAAACCAAAGACACAAAGGAGGAAACCACTTACACCCTTTCACAATCAACAACCACTTAAAGGGACCATGAAATGACTTTTTTACTTTTTCCAGATAACTTTTACATTAAACCGTCAATGTTCACTGAATGCCGAACAGGCATCCGTTTTCGTCTCGGTTTATTAACTTCTACACAAAAAATTAATGAAATATCGACTTTTTCTTGACCGCAAAACAAGCCGTGACGTACGCTATTTCCGGAACCGGAACTTCTCTCGGCAGTAGGAGATGGGAGCATTAGCGGCGACGAGTTGGGGTGCGCCGGTAGGTTTTACTGCGCCGATGTCACCGATGTATTTTCTGAATCGGCGCCTCTCATCGCCGCATCGCAGCTGAGCGAAATTCAACGAGATATGTTGCGCTACAGCGACAGCATGGGACTAGTCCCATACACCGGTATGCCTGTTGAAAAGTGCAGCGAGTCTTCCGGTGAAGACTCCAGAAGTCAACCCAACTGTCATTGTTGGCAAAAGGCGGCCAGTGTCAGTCGTTTGCAAAGCGACGTAGATGGAAACAAATTGCCGCGGCGTTTTTCGCGGTCTCGGAGATGCAGGAGCGAGCCGACGTTAAAAAAGATACGTTTGAACTACGAGTGTCAGCAAGAGCCACGTAAATACCTGTTAACACTCGGAGCGGACGCGCGCGTTTGATGGAAGTGCTGTATTCGCGCTGTTGGTAAGCGCTTCGGGACCGATCTTTTACGATTGCAACTCGATACTGACGCGACACTCGGCAAAGAAAGGTTGGACCGGTATTGCACGTATACCTCTCACGAACTGTTACAGCTCGACAGTGACGTGCAGTCTGTCAGGATAAAAATGGCATACCAATAACAAAGTGTACATACCGTGTTACGAAGGTAATTCATACAGCGTTTATTTCAGCTCTATATCACACAAAACAAGAAGAGAGAATCGACAAGGGTCCCTTTTCGACGAGTGTTCGTCAACACTGCCTCGGAAAACAAGGGGAAGAGATTGACCTCACCTCTTAACGTAAAATTGAGGTCAGCGATCAAACTATTATACGGGAAGGGTCCACAAGGGTACCCCACAAGGGTAGCGCGGGCATATTCTATTCAGCACGCCAGCCGGTCGCAGGCAGACAGACGGTCTTGCGACGAAGCAACGCTGCGCCGAGTCGGAGTGCCTGCTAGGCCTATATTCTGAGAGCTTCCTCGGAGCGCGATTCGCGGCTGTTGTCGCTCTTCTCGGGTGTTTGTGGATCCAGCGTTCTTGTTCGTCGTGGTCTGTTTTAAGTAGATTTTTTCTTGCTGCTTGAAGTCGGCACGCGCGAGCTGAACACGTAGAAAAATAAACGTTCAGTCAGTCAGAGTTTTGAGAGGAAGGAAACCAAAGGAAATAACCGTTCTGAAGTCAGACCTGCCAGCCCTGCCCTACTGCGCACGCGCAGTAGTTGCTTCGTTTACCACACGATAGATGGCGCTTGGCTCTCAGCATTATCAAATTTGGCAATTTTCGCCACACATCTCTAATTATGCTACAAAATGTGGGTCTGAATATTATTTAACAAAACTTTTAGGAAACATTCGCCGGCTATTTATTGTTTACGATCGCGGTGCTGGTGAGGTAGGCTCTTACCCAATAGGCGACGTGGATTCGGCTGACGTGCTCCATTTTTGCGCATGCATCGTAGTGAAAAGGCAGAGCTTTCGAAGGAAAGAAGTCGCAAAAGAGTCCAGTTTTCTTTTAAAAGTTCTATAGCAAATAATTTTTTTTGGCTCCCTAGTTTTGTGTTTCTTTTCACACCTTTTACGACGTGCGGTGGATGAAATTAGATTTGAAAATCATTTCATGGTCCCTTTAACAAAACTCTCAAATCCGCAAGAAGGTTTTTGCACTGCTGCTAAGCTGTAACGACACTTGACTAATGCAGTTGCCCATTGATTTCATTCTTATTGTTTCCTTTACAACCCTTTTGATGTCGTTTACTTCCCTGTGTATTATTTCTGTTTCGGACCAGCGTGGTATACAATTATTACATTCTTGAACATGTTTCGCTATTTCCGAATCAGTCGCGTTGTTTTTGACATTTCTTTTTGTGTTCAGTCAATCTATCATTTATACACCTCGACGTTTGACCCACATACTTAAAACCACATTCCAGGGGAATTTCGTATACCACTCCATTATCACACGGAATAGACTTTTCTCGATGCATTTTTGTGCATTCCCTTACAGTCTTGTGGAAGGGCGTGAGCTTACTCAATTTATAGTCGGAACTAAAAACCAGATCAACATCGAACTTTTTTGCACAAGCCTTCAAGTTGTGAGAAATTTTGTGATAGTACGGAATTACAGTAGTTCTATGTTTTGGCCTTTGCTTTGGTTCTGCTCTACATTTGTCTGCGAATTTTACGGATAACTGTTTCCCTACGAATTCATCCTTATATCCAGCACTGTTTAGCCTTCTCCACTGCCTTTTCACTGATTCAGCCAAGAAATGAGTACATGATCTGTCCATTGCATTTGTGATTAAAGACTTGACAATACCTGCTTTGACTGTTTTTGAATGGCAACTGTTTTTTGATAGCAGCGGTTTTGCGTTTTCTTTTCCATATTCCCAACATAGCCCTTTTTCATTGTGAATCATAAGCTCTAAAAACTGCAGTTTACCATTCATGGGTCGTTCGACTGTAAACCTCAGTTCCGGGGCAGCCGATCTGATCAATGCTTCCAGAGTGTCAGATAATCCCTCCCGAAAAGAACAGATCAAAATGTCATCGACATATCTTTTCACAAAACAGGATTCGGACGTCAGTTCTTGCAACTTATCAGATACAATGCAATCCAATTAATTTAGGTAAATTTCCGCTAACGCCGGTGCTACACTCTACCCAATGCATACTCCCTCTTTCTGTAAATACTTTTTCCCTTGATACTCTACTACTGTTGACTGCAAGTAATAATCAAGAACGGCAAGAAAACTGTCCACCGATATGCCTGACCGCGATTGGAACCTTACCAAATTCATTTCAAGCACCCCTTTTACCCTTTCCAACAGACGACTCTTCTCTAATGAGTAATAAAGATCCTTGATGTCCATTGACAACATATCTCCTTCCTTTCCATGATGACCTTCGAGTACCGTGATCAACTCACTCGAATTTCTCAGTGACAAAGACTTATCTAGAATTGCATGATTTAAACCTTTTTGAAGAAACACGGAAACTACCTTCTGCCAAGTGCCATTCTCATTGATCACCACTCTAAGTGGCATCTCCGGTTTATGATCCTTAATGAAGAACTTTACGCTCAACGCTGATTTCGACAGATTGACCATGGTCTTTGCTACGTCCTTAAATTCGTCTTCCTCTAAAATTGAAACTATATTTTTCTTTAACTTTCCGATGTTTCCACCCCATTCTTGAAACAAGGATTCCATCGCTTCACCCGTTTTCGTTTGAAATGACGATTTTGAAAGAACCGCGAATCTACCGGATTTATCCGTTTGTAGCAATTGTAATGACCGATCCTCTAACTCTTTTCTAACCGAGCTGACGACACGAAAATTCCTTTTCTCCTTTGGGTATCCAATCCCCATTACGTTTTCCATTCTGCCAACAGCCTGTTCAATAAACGCCGCTCTTTCTTCATGCCTGACTATTCTTGCAACCGACTGTATAGAAGAAAATACATCCACCCTTGACGGTTTTACATCAATACAAAACTTCGGTCCGTTTTCCAACACTGCTTGCGTCTTCCTTGATAACATTACGCCACCCGGATTGATAACAGAACCTCCACACATCCGATCGAAAAAACTAAAAACCCGTGAGTCTCTATCCCTTCCCTCCTGAGATTTCATCTTAATGCTATCCAGAACATGCCTTCGTTTGACATACCACATACGGTTGAAAACTGTCCTCCTGATGCTGTTCCAAATGATGTAGTCCCTGTGCCGCTTGAAATCACCTCCCACCAGGAGCTCCCAAAGTCTTTCGGAAGCGCTGCGTATTTCTTTGATCCGGTGACTTGAGGCTTCTCTGTACGCCTTGAGGATCCTCTTCTTGCCGCTCCAATGGCCCCCCGACGCTGACAGATGTTTGAATGCAGCTGGGTCCACGAACCTTTTTCGGAGGCAGATGCCGAAATATGCAACCTCGGCCTCCAGCTCCGCCAGTCGACGTCCCAGTCGGTCCAGTACTTCTACTGCTTGAGAAATCCAGGCTGTCGGTGTCGTTGATGATGCGGTTGTACATGAGAAGGGGACCAAGCCTGCTTCAGGTATAATCAATGATATTGTAGTGAGTGCGCAGGCGAGCTGGTGGAAATTAACCATTCTGATGTTAGCCTGAGACTGGGGCAGGAAAAGAGGAAGTTTCAAAGTAGAGAAAAAGGAACAGTGGTTTGGATCAGGTGGATTGGTATCTTTTGTTGCCGGGTTGTTTCGGGATTGTGGGCCGGGGAGGAGAGGAGGAGGGTGTGCTATGTACGCGAAGGTCGATCGTCTTCCGGGAGAGAGGAGCTAGGTTGTGTTGGTGAGGGGGGGGGGGGGGGGGGCTTTGTAGGATTGTCAAGGTCGTTTGATTATTGTGGTGGAATGAGATGAGTTCTTTGTTATCTTTTGGCTTTGGAGGTCGCGAAGGTTCTGTGGTGAAGATTGTGGAGTGTATATAAGAGGGTGACCGAATAAACTTGTCTTTAGCTGTGTTAGAGACGTATCCTCGACTGTTCCTTTTTCTTCTACTTTGAAACTTCCTCTTTTCCTGCCCCAGTCTCAGGCTAACATCAGAATGGTTAATTTCCACCAGCTCGCCTGCGCACTCACTACAATATCAATGATGAAGGACCCCGTTCGGGGTGTGGGGAATAGAAAGGTATAGGTTATCATGATAATGATTTAATGAATGAATATCACTAATTGCTAGTGTGAAGTAGACTTATCTCATTGACATACACACGAGAGTACCCACCCGAAAATTGGAACGTTTCTTCTCAACGTGAAGAAAGACAACTAATATTGTCGTGCTTGACTGTTGAGACAGGGCTTCGCGGACCCCCAGGATGCCTTCGCAGACCCTCATTTGAGAACCACTTAATTATAGAAGTAGTGGCATTGTCCCAAGTCGAGAGACCTCAAACAACGTGACATTTCGGAATATGATCTGGCTGCGATAAATAGTTGGTCTGTTTTATTGTCAGCTATTAGCTTTTCACGACGACCTCGACGCACTGCTAAAATCCTTAGCAGAGAAAGTATGCCTGTAGCGTGGCACACACACACACACGCACAAAATATATCGATGTATTTATTAATATTACCCTAAAAAACGATTTTGCTATGAAAACAGTCAAGCGCGTACGGGTCAAAGCGAGATATTTTTTAGAATGGCTGTTTTGAAAAGGGCCAGGTGAGAGGGGCAAAGCGAGAACGGGCCCAAATAAGGAGAGTTGGAATGCGAAAGACGAAACGGGAAAGGGCCAAATGCGACGGGCCAAAACGATAAGATCTTTTAGAGAATGGTTGTTTAAACAAGGGCCAAGTAAGAAGGGCGAAACGAGAACGGACTCAAATGAGGAGGGTTGAAATGTGAAGGACGAAACGGGAAAGGGCCAAATGCGACAGGTCCATGAGAGAAGATCTTTTTGAGAATGGTTGTTTTGAGAAGGGCCAATTGAGAAGGGCGAAACGAGAACGGGCTCAAATGATAACCACCCGACTGAAATTGTTCACTCTAATCTATGAGCACCTTCGTACTGAGATATAATCTGGCCTAAAACAGTGCTTACCCATGAGAACATTTTCTTATATTGGATAAACTGGCATAGCCAGGATGTTGAGGTTTGTTCTTGACAAGGTGCCGGTGAATTTAATTTGCAAATAAGCATCACCCTCGCTAATTGATGTTTTTTGTTAAATAGAACAAAGTGGTATTTCATGCTCTACTCGATTGGGAAGCTATTTAATTGGACACTTTCTGACAGTTTGCGTGTGTAATCGTCATAGTTCCACAATTCGTCCCAGTGTATTTTGTTTTGGTCCGACCCACAGACACATAAAAGTTCTGTTCACCACATAAAAAACGCGATAATAAACTTCTATATATTTTAGAAGTTATATATGCTTGAGGAACACATAGTTATTTAAATTAGCTTTAAAATGAAAAAAATTAATTAAAGCTTTCCCAAATCACCTATAACGTGTCTATAGAGAATAAAAGCGCCGAAAAAATATTTGCAGAACATCTTTCAGATAATCTGAAGGTGCATTTACTTATATATCTTTGAGATGAGGATCTTCTATTTATGCTGCCAAATCTTCAGACAGGAATTAAGTATATATTTATTATCATCGATAAATCTGACTTTATGAAGTTCACATAACCGCCCGAGACCGACACGGAAGGACGATACTCGAAAATGCGCCAGCTGTTGAGTTTTCGGAAACGTGTTTTTGTTAGCTGTTTTGCAGTGTAAAATACTCAGGGCCGGCCTTTGGGGTGGGCGACCTGTGCAGCCGCACAGGGCGCCATTCATAGGAGGGCGCCGAAAGGGCCGCCAGGTCGTGCAGGGCTCAAACCTCCGAAGGGATATAATAAAAAACAAAAAAAACGACCGCATCGCGAAGGGCGCCCCCCCCCCCCCCCCCTTCCCCTACATGTAGAAGAAGGTGGTGTCGCTCGCCGTTTGGCATTTCGGCCGCAAAACCAACGACTAAGTTCTTGTTATAACTTACGTCCATCAACTCTCAGCCACCTGCGGATGTTTCACTATAGAGAACCTCTCCTCCGTGAGATTCAAAGCGCCATGGAATTAATCATGAACGACTAGGCAAGCGATCACCTCCGCACAGCTCTCGAATTACGAGCGGACTAAAACCTACTCCCAAAAAGTGATGGAGCCAGCATGCCGCACTCTTAGCGCAAGTTATCAAACGGTGGTGCCAAACTTATCGGCGAGCAAATCAGTGTGTCGGAGCGCGTCACGGGCCAAAATACTATTGGAACGGATTTTTGCTCTTAGTTATTACGTGTTTCGGTCAGAGTCCCTGATTGACTCGCCGGAAATGTAGGCTTCGCCCTTTGCCAAGTTATTCTGAGCCGAAGAATGCCTTCGCTCACGAGGTCTGACCGGGGGTAAAATGAATCCGATTCCTCCCGGAATTCGAGTTGCCCTTTGGGTAACGCTCGATCTGGAGTCTCTAGCAATAAGCTAAGCGAATTAATGCCCCCTGGGCATCCGGTGAGTCTCTGTGCCCAGAGGCTTCAAACCGACTGAAAATAATATGTGTAAAGAACTTTTGGATCCGCAGCTCGTTCTTTTTTGTTTGTCTGTGAGCGACCAGCGACGACTCTGGACTCGCAATGCCGACCAGTGTTGCCAAATCAATATTCAGAAACCCGCCGCAAGAATCCCGAAAACCGCTAAAAACCACTAAATTTATAATGTTGCGCAAGAATGGCCGAATCACAGCAGGCAGACCGTTGCGTCCGACACGAAGAACGAACTCTTGCAGTGCAGCTCACGGGCCTTAAGTTTCCCGTTTACATTGTTGTATGGTACGACATTTCTTTTTTCAAGTTAATCTTGTAAGCAAGAACATGCAATGCAAAACAAAGGACGTCGTAGCAACCACCCAGCTGATGAAAGCATGCAGCGATTACATCGACAATTATCGCGATGTCGGGTACGAAACTTCAACTGGAAACTGCAAACGGTCTTCCCTAGAACATGGGTGTTGACATTGTGATGAAACCGGCCCCCCAACTGCGGCGGAAAAAGCGTCAATTCTGTAATGAGTGCCAAGACGAGGTTAATGATATCGAGACAAAATTCAAGCGAGAGTTCTTCTACGAGATGATTGACACCGTAAGATTTCGATTGAGGAACGCTTCACGCAGATGGAGCAGCACGTGAGCTTCTGGGGGTTCCTTTACGACCTCACACGACTTCCCGATAAAGCAGGACTTCTTAAACTTTGCAAAGGCCTTGACCATCCACTGAGAGTCTGAAACACATAGAAAGTGCAGGCATCCACGGTACAGATCTCTGCGAGGAGCTGATCTAACTATGCAGCCTGCTGCCCACTGGATGCAGGGCTCGCCAGGACGTCCTCCAGTTCATTCTGGACAACAATCTATGTGACAAATTCCTGTATACGTGGGTGTCACTGAGGATCCTCCTCACTTTGCCAGTGTCAGTGGCCACCGCTGAGAGTAGTTTCTCAAAATTAAAGCTAATTAAGGCATACCTAAGATCAGCCCTGGCAGATGGCAGCATATCGTCACTGGCAATTTTGTCCATTGAAAACAGGATAGCACCTAGCCTGGATATGACGCAAGACGCAGACCAATTTGCGATGTTGAAGCCTTGGAAGGTTGCCTTCTAGGGTATTTGACAAGGTTAACTTGTGCTTTTGTTTTCTCTGTCCATCAGACGTTAGCTGCCTATGAGAGACCCACAGCTGAAGTTTGGTTATTCTAAGAAATAATTGATTCTTGAACCTTTGAACCCGGTGCCGACAAACTCTCAATGCTTGCGAACATCGTTCGTTTTTAGGATGTGGTTTTCGACTGACAACGACAAGATCGCGACCATTCGCGCTGGGTCACTGTGGCATGTTTGCAAACAACGTGGTGTTGGGTGCGAAAATAGGGGGGGGGGGGGGGGGGGGCGCCACGGCTGCAGTTTGCCCAGGGCGCTTGCTGCTCTCAGGCCGGCCCTGAAAATACTGGGTTGCAGGGTATGCCAAACAAGACTATGGTCACATGATATATCGAAAGGAAAATACATGAAATGTGCAGAAATAAGGAGATCACAGGTAATTTTTCTAAATAATCCCTTACAAAACGCTTTACTGCAAAAAGAGATGCATAGAAATGCATAAAATAACATTCCTAATTAAACATAAATTGCGCGCAGGGCAAACGAAGATTCATAGAATTCTAATATAAATCGCTTTTGGGCATCAGCTTACCTCAGCTCGAAACGTCGCGAGATACTGCCTCGGGAGGCTAATGTTATCGTAGGTTTTACGTGCACTTGTTTTGGGACCTTACTTCACGACTCTGTTCTTTATCAGTCATGTGCTCTAAGATTTCACTATAGGCTGCCGTATATCATCGCGAGACTGCTATAAATACTACACAACTTTACACCTTGGACTTTTACTGCTAGTGTTGCGAACGTCGCACTTTACCAGAAAGCTGAAGTGTTTAACATGGTTTGCACGTGACGTAATCGCACTAAATGCTGGTGGTCCTTGCGAGTTGTTCTTGCTGAAAATCAAATCCGGTGGGGCGAAATGCACGCTGCAAAAGGTTCGCGCTGAGTGCAAGCTATGTATTTGAGAGGCATACATTTTTCTTGTTGGTGCATCGCCGTTAGGCACGGCGCGAGTATCTGGCGCGACGAAAACGTGCTTTCTGGCAGGAGTGTTTTTACAAATAAAAGTTGTACCATCTACCCATCTGTCACTATCGCTTCCAGGCCACGCTTTCTGGTCTGCGCCGAAAATGCGGGGCAGAGCAACCTTTACGACACAGTATGCTTTAAAACTACCCCCCCTCCCCACTCCTTTTTCTTTTTTAGTTGCTCCTCAAGTTACTTTTTTTCCTCAGGAATTGCCTGCTCCGTATTGAGTGGTGTTCATTCGACAATTATATTTGTGTCACTTGCTAACAGTAATACTTCCTGGCTTTTACTTTGCACCAAACTGTGAAGTTTAAACAATATACAGGGCGGTCGAATCTTGGAGAACTTGAGAACGACACTCCTGTGAGACTTAGTTCGGCTATCCCCCTGAGGCCACTAGGATACTTCTTTTCAGGTATCCCTCCCGTACACACTAATAGTTCTATGTAACGTCGGACTAATATGTCACATTTAGACCTTTCAACACTTCTATTCTCGGGACAACTTTCTGAGGCAGTTCAGCAACAACGAAAACATGTTTGGGAGCCTCAATGGTGTGTATACATGTAAAATGGGTTGTACAGCATTTTTTTTTTCACCTTAAGTTCAGTAGATACCGCTAAGATGTAATCCTTGACGTTAATAACTTGCAAAAACATCCATTAGTTTGCCTCTCCGCGAAATGGGAGACGCAGTCAAAAGAAAGAAATGAAACAGCTTTCCCTCCTCAACTCGCAATTAGAACTATCAGTCACGTGATTTGACACGTGATAAACACTGACGGTGTGTCAGTGTTTATCATAGTCATACGCAGGGTTGGCAAAGCATAGATCATGGGCTGATCTTCAGACATAGTTTTAGTTGGGCTATAATGCCCGAGCCCCACTAAAGCGACAAACAGAAACAAACGACAGCGGAAAGCCTTAAACCAGAGTCTTTGGCAATTCGACAGCCTTTGTAGAATAAAGTAAGGCTATGCTCAAACACGAGCATCATGCACACGAGCGTACCATTTGCAGGCTTGTAAACACACGTGCTAACTTCACGAGCACCGAACAACTCAAAGCCGTATAAAGGTACCAGCGCGAGCATGCTGCATATGTCTGAGGTTGTCGCTGTCGTTTGTTTCTGTTTCTAGCTCTAGTGGGACTCGGGCCCATTATGACCTTTGAGTTGAACACGAGCCGTTACCCGAATGTTTGGCGATGCTGGTTGTCATGAACCAGAGAATTCGACTCGGGATCATGACAATCGTGTACATTATGGTGTCACGTGACTCTCAGTGCGGAGTTCTGATGTCATGTGACGTCACGGTATCAACAACGTTAATAGATATAGCGACGTCCTCAATTTGAATCGACTTAACGCGGTGAGTCACGTGACGTCACGGGGTCACGTGATGTGACATTACTTGACAGCATGTCTTGACATCATGAAGTCACGTGACGACGTGACACATGGCTCATAGTGCCAATAAGAAAGCGCCGCAAAAACCCCGGATTTTATACATTGCAATTCTGTATATGACGATTTGATCAATACGTAGAGGAATGCATGTGCCAATTTTTTATTCCCAAATATTAAATTTGTAATACTAACAAAAAGAAAATACCGTGAACCGTTTTGAACCGGTTACCGTTATATTTTTTTCCGGTTCAGTTCCGGTTCAGTTCCAAGATGGCGGCAAAGATTTCGGTTCGGTTCAGTTCCGGTTCGGCTCAAAATAACGGTTCTGTTCCGGTTTTCGGTTCGGTTCAGTTCCGGTTCGACACCCTGCTGCTGATAGACGCTGCTGTTTTCACGAGCAGCCCTCCCCCCTCCTCTCTGCCGCTACGACTCGCCTCCCGTCGTTCGACGCGCCGGACGGATGCTTTGGTAACGGCAGTGTATTCTATGGACTACATATGTTTCAGAGCGCAGCTAATGCAGGTTCTAGATGGCATTCTACTGTGCTCTATGGAACACACAGTTTTCAAACGAAAATCTAGATGGCGCTCGAAACGACGGGAGGCAGACTGAAGTGATTGAGGGGGGTACCCCTCTCTACGGTGGTTTTACAACTGAGGTAATTTATCAACGTAAAGCAAAGTACAGGCAATGACGTCACGAGAGGGAGCCATAGGAGATTGCCACCAAGACATATCGCCGCTCATACCGCTCATTCACACTGGAAGCCGATCCGCGTTCGCAACTGCTGATGCGAACGCGGTTGTATAAAGATCCAGTACAATTGCACGCGCACTCGATGACATCACGTGCGGGTGCAATTGTACTGGATCTTTATACAATCGCGTTCGCAACCGCTTTGCGAACGCGGATCCGCTTCCAGTGTGAATGAGCGGTTACCCCCCATTCACACTGGAAGCGGATCCGCGTTCGCGAAGCGGTTGCGAACGCGGTTGTATAAAGATCCAGTACAAATGCACGCGCATTTGATGTCATCAAATGCGCGTGCAATTGTACTGAATCCTTATACAACCGCGTTCGCAACCGCTTTGCGAACGCGGATCCGCTTCCAGTGTGAATGAGCCCTTAGGGAGGAGATCGAACAGTCACGCCTCTAGCGGAACGCTTCAGCTGTGGAGACACCTAGTGCCACTAAATGAGCTGTGGCTCTAGAGACACAAACTAAAAAAAGTCAGTCAAATTAGTCGTTAGTTGTTTAACAGCAGCAGGTTTATACAGGAAGTTGTAAACGGCTTTAATTTTTTCTTATTAGTTATCTCCGTCTTTTCCAGTGTATTTTGTAAGCATATGTATTTCGTAGCGTTAACGTCATCTACTTTGTTTTTGTCCCTGTGATGTTTCTATCTCTTTCTGCGTGTTGTATTTTTTTTTTTATTTTTTATAATTAGTCTTTTTGTGTACATTTCGTTATTCTCGACGCGGGCGTTAGCGAACATAAAGCCGCTGCTTACGCCGCTACCGAAAGGAGTTCTACTCTTTTTACGACAGTCCATTGGACTCGAATGGAGTCTCGAGAGGGTTATTTCGACTGCCAGTGCACATGTCATCAGTGTAAGCAGAGCAACGACGTAGCAATCGCGACACGAGAGCTGACTACGCCTCGATCTGGCCGGCCGAGCTCGCTCTGCGGAAATGTGAGCGGGGGACTCTTGAGCATCGTTAGATTACTGAAAATGAAAATGCAAGGTACTACTTTGTCGTCGCGAATCCTTTGCCCTTCGAACGGCTGCGAAGCCGTTGCGCACGGCGTAACCTACTCAGCATCTTTCAAAAACCGTTCGCGTAGCATCGGAACCTTCCGTCTGCGTGCGTCAGCGATTCGTCGTGTGTTGAAAGTCTCAAAATGTGCTGTCCGTGGTGTCTTTTACGTGTAACCCTTTTGTAAAAAAAAAAAAAATTGAAGTTTAAAAACGCGAACTTAACAGTGGACATATAATTTGAAATTTATTTGGTATATATATATATATATATATATATATATATATATATATTTATTTATTTGTGGACATCGTGCGCAAAAAAAAAAAAAGTCGCGCTTAGTTTTTCATTTTAAATTATTATGAGGGCTATATACGCCGTAAAAATAGTGTCTCCAAACTTGCCACGTTTTGGGTCACGTTTGGGCTGAACAGCCTCTTTGGAAGTCCAAAAGCTGGCCTTCAAGGGGCTGTCCTGTTCACTTGGTATTGACAGCAGAGCAGACGCTATCCGTGTTATAGGTCAATTGTGTCACCGGTTAGGGTCACGTGACTACGGTCTCAAAGCTGGTGAAAAGGTAGAACACGGCACTTGCCTGAATTTCAAGGATACGAATAGTAACCACTGCACTGTCAACCTTGTGTACAAGCGACAAATCCTCTCGTTGTGTTCATTGTTGGGATGCCCCTGAAGATTAGTCTTGGTGAGCGCACCCCCGTTCTGGCCTTGAAGGAGCTGCTGCCTTTCTACATCTCTCTCTTTTTATCTCTCTCTCCCTAAGCTGAAAGCGTGGTAGAAGGTACGCCCTCGCCGGACCAATCAACCATAGACTTTTTATCGCTTGACTCCGCTCTCGGTGCGCGGGTAACGGCAGAAGCGTGATTGCGTGGTTTGACAGATGACGCATTAGCCGTTGACAATTTCGAAATACCTGCTCGCTTACCTAGTTTAGCGTGTGGTTCGGCCTGCGACTGTTGCTATGGTAAATGATATCTCGTTGGAAAAGTCCTATACCCGTATGTCAGCAACAAGCGATTTTTTCAAAGAAGCCCAAGAAATATTTGTGATGCGTTTGATGTTTGGTTCGGCAAATGACAGCTTGTGCTACATCGTGTTGAATCTTCACGGATACCTTCCTTCTCGTTTTGGTGTTTGAGTAGTTGTTCTGCAGTTGCCTTGACGACATATATCTCGGATTATATCTTTCAAGTCCGGTATTGTCATCGTAAGTGCGCTGCAACGTACTTCGCGACAATTGACCGTTCTTCTACGGGTACTCTTCCAGGGTACCTCTAGAATTAGCCACCGTCTATCTTCTGGCAGTCGGGAGAATAATTTCCCGGAAATTCTGCCGGCAGTCATTTGCCACTAGCTGCCTGGAATCATGTCACAACTGCGGGTAGAATACTGACCTTTTTTATTCTCCCTGCGTTTCGAGAAAACACATTTCATGGCCACCTTTTCGTGGATACACGTTTCATGGACACACGCTTAGTCGACATTAAAGGGACACTGACACCCCCCCCCCCCCCCCCCCCCCCCCCCAAAAAAAAAATTTTATTTTTTGCCAGGCGCTTTATTATGGTGTCGGAGGACTACCCAATTAATATTTTGCAACAGAGTAGCGTATTTTTTTAATAAAGCCAAAAGACGCAACTCCTCGAAACCGAAACCGAAACCCGACGGAGGTCGGAGAAGTGGAGAGAAGAGAGTGAGTGGCGGAAGTCACGTGGCTACACCCTACCGTGTGTTTTTTTTTTTTGTTTTTTGTTTTCTCCTCTCCGGTAGCAGACGACAGGACATGCGGCGTGCGATGGGGCGTGCGGGAACTGCCCGCCGTGCGATTTTTTTGCAGTTATGTTTGTTCCGCTCGTTGTTCTGTACTTCAAGATGAGTTGTTTTGTACATTGAGGAGTTGGAGATGAGTAGTGAGTGCCCGTGGTGAATTTCCATGATCGGCTCCGAAAAGAATACACCCAAGATGTTGCGTGAAGAGCTGGCTCACATTTCCTGAATCCGAAAAAAAGTGGCATTGTGCGACAGAGTTTCCGAAAGATCAACGGGATCGGGACCAACGGCTGGCTGCAATTCCTGTAGAACATATACGGGCACCTCGGAGAGCGGACGTTACCTGATTTATATGCTCCTTGCATTTTGTGGAAAGTGATTACATTGAGCTCGCAGGTGTCAAAACGGAAATCCCATACCATTTAAATCAGCGAAGTATCGTCCACAACATTTTGTTATTTTTTTGTTTGTTTCTTCAGTGATGATTGTAAAAATATATATATATATATGTAAACATCGGAAAATGTTTGAAGAAAAACAAAATTAAGTTCCACGGGGGATCGAACCCGGTCCTACCGCGTGTGAACCGGACGTCTTTCCCACTGAGCTACTGGCGCATCGCTCTTCTGGTGGATCTCTTTCCTTAGTAACAATTCAGCCGGTAAACTGTAAGTTGGAAAGTTTGCTGTCGATTTTTCTCTAGCAAAAGCACTCCTGGGTCGAAGTCGGGAAGCACCACGCTTTGGGGACATTCGCACCTAGTAAAGAAATCGTACGCGTGCATATTGAACTCGAAGTAGACACGTCGTGCTTGACGTTTGCGCGAGCGATGTCTTCAGCCACGAGAAGGGATCGACGGCTCGGCGACGTCTTGGTGCAAATCGGCTTGGTGGCCGGGCGTGTCGTACGGGATGAATACCAATTCTTTCGATCAGTCCCAAATTTCTCTTTTAACGGTAGACAGAATTCGCCGGTACCGCGAACGACAGTTCTGAAATAGAGGACCCACGCCCGTCGTCCGCTGCCATCGCCGTCCCCGCGAGTCCCACGATACGCGAAACGACGAACGCACAGAATGCTTCCGGTTGTCTGTGGAACTTTTTTTTTCAATCAACGTATTTACAGCTTTTTAAAAGCCACAAAAAATGGGTTTCATATTTTTTTCTATTTTTAATAATGAGTGTGTGCCTTCAGTGACCCACGACTTTGATTAAATTTGGTGGTCGCATCGATACCTTAGAAAACGGCCCGTGACCGCGAAAAAGAGAGTGAGCGAGACTCGAACCGGCCAGTTCTTGATCGGCGGTTTTCGGGCGGAAAGAAACCGAATTTCGAGCCGCAAATTCTGTTCTGGGTAGTTGAGCTCTCATATGTCACGTAAAACTAAAAACCTCAGCGAGCATAAATACCCTTTCAGTGTCCCTTTAACATTTCATCGACATCCGAAACGGGACTTGCACGCTATAGGGGCATTTCGTCGCGCGTGTATTCCTGAGGCGTGTGCTCACCAACCCGCCCACCCGTTCATGCCACTTCTTGGTATATTTGCAACAGCTCATTACAAAAAAAAAAAAAAAAAAAAAAAAAAACTTTTTTGTGTTTTTTATGAAACATCACGTGTTGATGAAACGATCTATCGATGAAACGTCGTTCGATGAACTGATTGCACCGTCAATGAGTGGCAACTGCCGGTAGAATTTCAGGGAAAAAAGTCTGCCGTTTGCCGGGAGACTGGACGCTACCCAAGAATTACCCCGGTTATTGTTTCGTTTGCAATCTTCTCAGTGTATAACAGCTGAGTAGTACCTCTTCACATATTACAAATTGCTCAGTTTGTACTTGTCTACAGAATAGGCTGTGTGTAATAATCTTCTAGATTTCAAAACAATCCCTTGTGTATGTCTACCTTCCTTTTTAAAAACAACTAGGCGAGTGCTTTTTTTTTTTTTTGAAGGGTTTGTTTGATGTTTTAAATGGGTTTATCCAGGTTAAAACGTCTTGAATAAGTTTGCGATGTCCAACCTTCTTTTATATCTAAATACAAGGTCGGCGCTCTTTTTTTGTCAATTATTAAAAAAACGTTTGTTTGTTTTTTAATTTGGTTTTCCAGAGTTTTTCCCAGTTATTTCCTATAGCACGGGGTTTCTTCTGAAGCAAAATAGTAATCGAATTAGTGCAATAGCAAATGAATAAAACTCAAATAAAAGTTTCACAAAACTATAAATTGGTTCTGAATTCGTAATTTGCATGCTAGATGTGCGTTATACAAAGCATAGGCGATTTACGTTTCTTCTTTGCAGTTTTTCTACACACGCGTCTGGACACATGTAGCGAGGATTCAAGGTACAGTGCCATTACTTTAATATCCAGTCTATAAGAAACATTTCTAACAGTAAGGTATCCAATGAATTACTGGAATAGTTAATGTTCGGAGTAAACTACTAATGGTTGTAGAATACATAGCCAACAGTAAACAAATGTTGGTTGAAACGATGGTTGAGCAATTGCCCAACACTGGCCGGAACGATGGTTGAGCTACAGTCCAATGATGGCAGCAATGAATAGCCAACATTGGCTAGGACGATGGCCCAACTTCGGCACAAATGACGGCCAACATTGGATAGGGTAGCGCTTCCGGTATTGTTCAATATTGCGCCGGTCTTGGCCACTGATCTCTACTATAGGGGGCTGGATGGCGCTTAGCTGCTCTCCGAGCCTGGCGCAAGTGAAGCCACCGGAAGTTCGATGCTTGTCCCGGAAGTCGGGCGTGCGCTGGGCTTCCTAGTGCATACGGTCGATATTTTGGACCATGCTTTTTTGTGTCTTTGATTGGGTTTTAATACTCCCGTTCTGGATTAAATCTCGAGAATGAGGCATTTGAACTTGGGACATATTCACAACTTGATCAGCTAGAATCTCAAATGTTTACATTGAATGGCTTCCCATGATACTTCTCGGGTCCGCATGCTCTCTTACTGCGCAACAAGCAGGCTCTCATGAGGGAACAAGCGAAAATCCAGCGCCCTCGAAGCTTTTTGAACCAGCACTCGAAAGGGTTACTATGCCTGCCAAGCGCTCACTTCCGGGACAAGCCACTTACTTCCGGTGGCTTCATACCTGTTTGCTCAATGCACCATCCAGCCCCCTCTAATGGAGATCAGTGGTCTTGGCCAATGTGGGACCACCATTGGGGAGAACGACGACGACGAGGCGATGTGGAACATGTAGCCCATGTCAAGTTCCCGATTCAAGGTCGAATATTCCCAATTCGACCCCGCGGAATCTACAGAAAAGCAGCAGGGAGTTGAGTGGAGATCATCGACAACCTAGAAACTGAAACTTCTGACCCAACGATCACTTTCGGGTGAGCAATCAGCCCTCGATCACTGGCCACACCGGCCCACCAAGCTAAGCCTGGCAGCTGCACAGCTGTGCAGCGAGGCCTAACGCCAACGGAGCTTCACCCGGGACGGCCCAGGGCGTCCCCCGCACATCTATAACAGTCCGCACCGCCGATAGCGCTCACCTATTCATCGTGGACGTGCAGGATTCTTCAACTTCGCGAACAACGGAGTGGAAACTCGCCACTCCGGCACCAAGACAGATCAAGGCGACGACGGTCGTGCTGAAGCTGACGAACAACGAGCACCTCGCCTCGATAGGCCTCGCCGCACTAACCAACGCCCTCAAAATGGCGGCAGCCCTCACTAAACAAGAGTGTGCAGACACCTACTTCAAACTCCGAGCGCCGCAGAATCTCCTCATCGTGGACAGTTACAGAGCCACGGCAGTACAAAAAATCCTGACAACGCAACGAATTCAAGTAGTGGGCACTACACACTTTATCAGTGCATACGTGGCGAACGTGGCAGAAAACGCGAGAGGAGTAATTCACGGCATCCCGCTGGACGCAACTGACGACATCATTAAGGAGAACCTTAGAGTACAGAACCGAACGATCTTGGGATTCAGGCGTCTCGGTACGACGAAAACCATTCTCATCACCGTGGAGGGCCCGTCGCTTCCAAGGTACGCCATATACGACTCGGGAGTGTACCGCATGTACCCACCGCGACAACGGAATAGGCAGTGTGCGCACTGCCTCAGTCTCCGACATAACTCAGACAATTCCCGCCGCAACAAAATCCAAACGAGACGCCGCACGATTGCGAGCTGCGATGCGCAAAACTGCAAAGGTGATCACGCCGCCACGGACCCGCAATACCCAGCCAAGCAGGCGGTAGCGGAAGCTATAAAGGAACGCTTCGAAGCACGTCAAGCACGTCAAGCAAGAGCCCACCAACTGAACACTAAACCATCACCAGACACAAACCCGAAGCAGAACCCGCAGGAATGGCCGGACCTCCCAATAAGCAACAGGTTTGAGCTACTAGATGCCCCATCGCGCAGCCTCGGCAGAGGCAGGAGCCGCAGCCGAAGCTACAGCAGGGGTAGGGGATCCAACACTGCCAAGCAAAATGTGACCCTCGACAAACGAGCCAGAAGCCGCAGTAGGGCAAATCAAAGAAAACCCCAACATCTACAACACGACCAACAAAAACGGACCAGGTTCCAAGAACCCTCACACAACCCGTGGTTACAGAAACAGGCATCCAGAACACATGGCCAAGGAGGAGAAACAACAGGAGCCCACCAGGAAAATAACAGTAGCAGTCACCCACGGGTGGTCCCGAACATGCAGGGAGTGGCACAACCCATGGACACTCAGTTGAGTGGCACGGCCTCACAACCCTCTCCCTCCTCACTAACGGTTCTAAAACCCGCCACAATACAAGCACCAAGCCCACCGCCCTCGCAAGAATACCAGCAAACCAATACAAATGACTACACCGAACTACGCCAAAAGATATCCACTATAATAGCAGAGTCCATACCCACCATCTTAACCGCACTTGCCCCGATGCTCCAACAAATGATCCAACTGGCGCTAGCACCAATACAAGCAGAACTAGCGGCCCACCAGGAGCAACTCGGACCACACAAGCGCGCCGCTATGCCCGCACCCGTCATCGCGAACATGGAACAACATGACAATGAATAACACAAACGCGGGACAACAATCAAAGCCGCCACACAACAGCACACCAACGACGTACCAAGCAAAAACAACCTCAAGAGACAAAAACGACGAAATAATCATATGGCAATGGAATTGCAGAGGGTTCCGACGAAAGAGGAGTCACCTCTTGCAACATATGCAAATAATTGGAACACAACCGGACATAATAGTCCTGCAGGAAACAAACGGAGCTCACGCCATACAGGGGTACGACATGTACACGCAACCGAGTATCCAACACAATCAACAGATTACCGGGCAGAACGTGATGATAACCCCTACTATGGTAGCCACGTACATCAGGAGACGAGATGCCGACCTTCCCTCTATACAGTATGATACAACGGCAATCAACACACCCACAATGGAGCATGTGGCAGCCAGCACACTTCTGGGAGAGCAAAAGCAAAGGCTACATATAATCAACAGTTACTGGCTACCTAACCAACCTACTGCACGCCTCCCGCCCCTGGACATGAAACTAGGACCCAACAGAGATAAGGACACGGTGGTGACGCTGGGAGATTTCAATTGTCAACACCCATCCTGGGGATATGCGGTCACGTCGCCACTAGGAAGAAAGCTACAGAACTTCTCAACCAATCAAGATATGAACCTCCTAAATGATACGACGCAGCCAACACGCACTGGTGGACCGCACCAAACGGACACCTCTCCGGACTCAACGTGGATTCAGGGCCCACTCAGGGCGACGTGGGAGAACACAGGAGA
This sequence comes from Ixodes scapularis, assembly GCF_016920785.2. Lineage (NCBI taxonomy): Eukaryota > Metazoa > Arthropoda > Arachnida > Ixodida > Ixodidae > Ixodes > Ixodes scapularis. The sequence goes on along the minus strand of NW_024609836.1, from coordinate 36,194,617 downwards.
CGCGCTCGGCAGCGATCACCAAATAATAGAAATAAAAATCACTCCAAGGAAAAGGGGACGGAAAGAACGTCTCAGAACGACGAAGCTGACGGCATGGCACAAGGTCAGAAAGGAACTCCAAGGGGTGGATTGGAAGCACCTCGGATGCAAAGATTGGACAGAAGCGATCCAAGAGACGGTCAACCGTCACACCAAACAGATTGCGAACACAGAAGACCACCCAACGGTCGATCAACACCTAATGACTCTATGGACCAAGCGACGAAACCTCACAAAACGCCTCAAAAAGAGAAAGAACAACAGAACCCTCAAGGCGAGAATACTGGCCTTAACTCAGGAGAGCCAGGAATACGCGGAAAAATTGGCCAGACAAAACTGGATGCAACTCTGCGATGACATGAACGGTCAATTACACACGGTCAGAGCCTGGCATATATTACGCGCGATCATGGGGCACCGTAAACCTAGGAACACGCTCAAGAAACTTATGCTGAGCACAAAAGCCACCGTGAAGGACCTCATAGGAGACATCAGGGACACATTCTACCCAGACGAAACGCAGACAATGGCACAGCAATTACCAACGGCAGAAACCCGCTTAGATCGAGAAGTCCAAACCGCGCAAGAAAGCGAAGAGATCAAAGGGATAGACTCGGACTTCACCGATGCAGAACTACAAACGGCCTTATTCCAGCTGAAGCGCAACACGGCGCCGGGGCCGGACAAAATAACATACGGAATGCTCAGAAACATCCCTGACAACAAGCTCGACGAGCTCCTACGACACATCAACGAGGTGTGGGCGACGGGAGAGCTACCAGAAGAATGGAAAGAAGCGCACGTAATCATGCTTCCCAAACCAGGCAAACTTCCGAACACGCCAGCAAACCTCCGACCCATATCCAAGACGTCATGCATGGGGAAACTAATGGAAAAGATGGCATTAAACAGGCTAGAATGGCACTTGGAAGCCACCAATCAGCTGGCGCACACCCTAGTGGGGTTCAGAAAGCACGTCAGTGCACAAGACGTAGCAAAAATGATCAAAGAACAGGTGTACGACAACCCCAGCACGGTTCAACAGCGCACCATAGTTGCGGTGGACCTAAAAAGAGCCTTCGATAACGTCACGCACGAGGCTATCCTCAGAAACCTTCGCGAAACGAACCCTGGAAATAGAATGTGCAGATACGTAAATAACTTCCTCAAGGACAGAACGGTGAGAATACTGGATCCTGAGGGTCAACCCTCTGAACCGTATCCCCTATGTAGAGGAACACCACAGGGCTCCATACTATCGCCGATGCTCTTTAATATAACAATGAAGAACCTCCCGACTAAACTCAATGCCATCCCAAATCTCCACCACGCTATATACGCGGATGACATTTCCATCTAGTGTACGACAGGCAACCTGGGACAACAAGAAGAAACGATACAAACGGGGCTAAACATCATCCACGAACACGCAAACGCCATAGGGCTCCAGTGCTCACCGGACAAATCGGAATATGTTGTAGTCATAAACCACCCACGACAGAAAATGGCAGAGGAACAGCGTAAACTTATGAGCCTCCACATAGGAGGCACGTTAATACCCCGTCGGCCAGCTATAAAAATACTAGGATTTATCTGGCAACAGGACGGCAAAAGCGCGGAGTGGACCGCAAAGACGGTAAAACAACTCAATCAGATCTACAACATGATAGCACGTATCACGCGCTTCAATCGCGGAATGAAAGAGCACGAACTCAGGAAAATAGTTGAAGCGACGGCGTACTCCAGAGTCATGTACTCTTATCCATACACACAACTAACCCAAACGCAAAAGAGGAAGATTAAAGCAGTGCTGCAGGAATGTCACCGTCTAGAACTAGGAACGCCCAAGTACGCAGCAACAGCGCTAGTGAACGCCACAGCTATCCACAACACCCTTGAGGAAAAATCCGAAATCCAACAAGAGGCTCAGAGACACAGACTGACCACATCCCAACAAGGGCGGAAAATCTTGAGCAGTCTTGGATACTCAACTGAGCGATTCCCAGAGATCCCCACCCCGCCACCACCGTGGGAGTCCATCCCACATCTTACAGTACGCCCCATCCCCAAGCATATGCACCCAGAAGTAGACTCAGAAAGAAGAAAGAGCAGAGCGACGCATCTAAAAGACCCTTGCCATGACATCTACTACACAGACGCAAGCTTCACAAACAGTAATGCCACCACCGCATCGGTGGGTCCCAAAGGCCACGTCGTCAGGCGTCATGCCAACGTCCCATCGGTGACAGCAGCCGAAATACAGGCGATCGCCGAAGCCGCAACCCTCCACTCACACACAACGAATGAGCTCACGATTAGAACGGACAGCCAGGACGCGCTCAGTGCTTACGCTAAAAACGACCTACCTGAACACATATTAGGACTCCTCACCCAATACATGACCAATCACCCCCCCTTGCGCATCTACCTCGAGTGAGTACCAGGCCACCAGGCAATCGAAGGAAACGAAAGGGCGCACGCCCTGTCTCGAGATCACACAGAACCGAGCGTACCAATCGGTTGGCCGCAGGCCTACGACCCAAGAGAAGACAGAGCGGAGCAGAGAAAAAAACGAAGGACCTTCCTCAAGGAGATGAGAGAGGAGCAACGCAAATTTCCCACTCCACTACACAGTACACCGCGCAGACAAGCCACGTTCATACGGCAAGCACAAACAAACTCACTCCCGTGTGACATGACGCTACACTACATACACAACCTCGGAGGACTGCCCAGATGTCAAGTGTGCGGAGCACAACCTCCCGATAACAGGCATACATACTAAGAGTGCCCGAGGGCACAGAACTCGCCATATATTCTTGAAGAAACTCAGCTACCACTCCACATCCCCCACACGTGGGAGAGCTGGGCAGCACCGCCACAGGACCTGCAAGCTACCTTATAGAAACAACTGCAGAACCATGTCGAACATGTCCTCGGATTAGCATCATGCAACAACAACGAACATGCAAGCTAGGACGGACACTTCTCGTAACCTGACTACAAACACCATATAGAAGCGGTAAAACCAAAAAACGCGGCTCGGACAATGAGCTGCTGTAAATAAAGTATGTGTCACGATCTTTCTGGAACGTGGACGAAGGGGGCCGAAGCACCCGCCGAGAAGAGACGACACGCAGCCTGGTTGTGAGGGTGGACGATGACTGACCGGAGCGGCGTGCGCTCTACGGCGTTTATTGGGCGAGGTGAACAATGTTGCCCGCCGAGCCAGGCGGCCGCAGACGGGCCGACTGGAGGGGGGCGCCACTAACTTGTTACACTCCTCCCCCCCAGTTTGTTTTTCCTAAACACAAAATAAATGATTAAACACACGGCCGACACCATCTCGGTGTCTGGTCATGCAAAGTCCCGGCCTGTCGACGATGAAGGTCACCCCGGCGAGTAGCGGTCAGGTGGCCTCCTCTGCCGTGCACTCCGCCTGGGCACTGGTGTCGACGGGCCAGGTGTGGCAACGCCGGGCGCTGCCTGACTTGGTTGCGCTCCACCCGGTGGAGCTGCAGTGACCGGATTTGGGAGTGGCACCGGTCCAACTGGTGCCACAGGAGTGGCGATGCTTGTCGCCTCCGGTGTGGGTGGCTCTCCGCTGGCCACGACTGGTGCTGTTGGGCCCCCTGCAGGCTGGTCCTCAGAAGCGACGGCCGAGGGTGGAAGCCAGGTCCCGAGGCGAGGCCTGACATGGTCGGCGTGCCGGTGCCAGGTGGTCCCGTCGGGCATGCGGACGAGCAGCGATGAGGCGCTCGCTGGTGAAACCACACGCCCGGCAGACCAGGGTGGGCCAGGACGGAAGTTCCTGGCGTACACCGACGCTCCCGGCTCCGGCAAAGGCCCGGGACGGCACCCTCGGTCAGCAGCCAGCTTCTGCTTCAGCTGCTTCAGGAGCGCCGTGGACCGGAGGTCTGGGTGCAAGACGTCCAAGGGTGTCTTGACCATCCGGCCCAGCAGAAGCTCGCAGGGGGCACGGCCAGTGACCTCGTGAGGTGTGGTCCGGTACTGAAACAGTACCCGGGCCACCTGCGTCCGGAAATCCCCGGGCTGGCTCCTCTTCAGCTTGTTCTTGAGGGTCTGGACCACCCGCTCAGCTGCACCATTGGAAGCGGGGTGGTACGGCGGAACCAGCATCCGGCGGATCCCATTCCTCTGCAGCCAGTCGAGGTACTCGGCGCTAGCGAAAGCGGGACCATTGTCGGACACAATGATGTCCGGCAATCCGTGCGCCGCGAAGACCTGCCGCAGAGCCGCAATGGTCGCGCTTGCCGATGGACTGGTGACTGGCAGTGCCTCCACCCACTTGGAGAAGGCGTCCACTACCACCAGGAAGTAGTGGCCCTTGAAGGGTCCCGCATAGTCCACGTGCAAGCGGGACCACGGCCTCTGTGGGAACGGCCAGGGGGTGATCTCCACGTGGCGCGAGGCTCGCTGGTTCTCCTGGCAGACTTGGCAGCCTTGCACCTGGTGCACGATGTCCTGGTCCAAGCCAGGCCACCAAACGTGCGACCGTGCCACCATTTTTGTCTTTTCAATGCCAGGATGCCCCGCGTGCAGCAGCTGCAGCACCTTGGCCCGCAGACTTTGTGGAATCACCACCCTGGAACCCCACAGGAGGCAGCCTTGCTCCAAGCTCAGCTCGGCGGTCTTGTGGCTGTATGCCTGGTGACGCAGCTCCTCCCCTCGGGCAACCGCCTTGACCACCTGGGACAGCACCGGGTCCCGGCTGGTCGCCTGCGCCACCGCAGTCCTGGTGAGCACCCCCGGGTAGGCCCGCTCCAGCAGGAACACGTCAGCTGGCTCTGGAACGGCAGCAGGCACCTCCGGCAGGGGCAGGCGGCTCAGGGCGTCAGCAGGTCCCAGGTCCTTCCCAGGGCGGTAGACCAGCTTGTACCTGTAGGCTGCCAGCGTCAAGGCCCAGCGTACCACACGAGGCGATGCTTGCACTGGGACCGCCTTGTCAGGTCCCAGCAGCCCCAGCAGCGGCTTGTGGTCCGTGACTGCCTCGAACTGCCGGCCCCACAGGTACTGATGGAAGCGCTGGACCCCGAAGAGGAGGGCCAAGCCTTCCTTGTCGAGCTGGCTGTAGCGTTGCTCCGCCGCATGGAGACGACGAGAAGCAAACGCCACAGGGCGTTCCTGACCATCCTGACCCCGGTGCGACAGGACGGCTCCTACCCCGTACGGCGACGCATCCACGGTGAGGACTACAGGCTTGGCCGGATCGAAGTGCGCCAGCACTGGAGCCTTAACAACGAGCTCCTTGCTGCGCTGGAAGGCCAAGTCCTGCTCCTTCTTCCAGGCCCACTGCTGCCCGTCACGAAGCAGGCGATGCAGCGGCTCCAGATGCGTCGACAGGTTGGGCAGGAACCTCCTGTAGAAGTTGATGAGGCCGAGGTAGCTCTGAAGCTCCTTCTTGCTCTTGGGCTTCGGCGCCTTGAGCACGGCCTCAATCTTGCGAGGTGCCGGGGCCAGGCCAGCCTGGGAGATGATGTGTCCCAGGTACTCCACGCTGGGGGTCAGGAACAGGCACTTGTCCAGCCTCAACTTGAGACCGGCGTCCTGTAGTAGTGTCAGGACTTTGCGCAGGTTCTGCAGGTGGTCCCCGTCGTCGGTACCGGTAACCAGGATGTCGTCCAAGTACACCGCCACGTGCCTCATGCCCCTGAAGAGGTTGTCCATCTCTCTCTGGAAGATGGCTGGGGCTGAGGTCACGCCGAACGGTAGGCGCGTGTACTGGAAGAGTCCCATGGTTGTCGAAATGGTGACATACTTCCGGGCGGCATCCTGGAGCACCAGCTGCTGGTAGGCATCTCGGAGGTCGAGCTTGGTGAACTTCTGTCCCCCGGACAGAGCCGACCAGAGATCTTCGACCCGAGGCAGCGGGTACTTCTCGACGGTAGCGACGGGGTTGATGGTGACCTTGAAGTCCCCGCAGATCCTGACGCGGCCGTCTTGCTTGAGGACTGGAACAATCGGTGCAGCCCACTCGGAAGACTTGACGGGCACCAGGATACCCTCTCGCTGCAGCCGTTGCAGCTCCTGGGTGACCCCGTCCTTCAGGGCGAACGGCAGCGGACGCGGCTTGAAGAACCGAGGCCGGGCTCCCTCGGGTACGTGGATGCCGACCGTCGTGCCGGCGAAGGTGCCCACCCCTGGCTGGAACAGGGACTGGAAGTCGGTCAGGAGGCTCGGGACGTCCTTCACCACGTGCAGCGCAGCTTCTTGGTACTCCGGCAGCCGAACACCCAGCGAGTGAATCCAGTTCCGGCCCAGCAGCGTCGGCGACGACCCCTTGGTTAAGTAAAGGGGAAGGATTGCCTCCCTGTCGCCAAGGCGAACGCTGACTTGGGCCCGACCCTGGACCTGGGAAAGCTGCCCGGAGTAGCTGCGCAGCATGACGTCAGACGCCTCGATGGACACGCCGGGGAAGGTCCGCTTGAACAGCTTCCCGGGCATGACCGACACGCTGGCCCCTGTGTCCAGCTCCATGGTGATGGGGTGGCCGCAGATTTCGACAGACACCATGTATGGTGGCACAGACGATGAAGGCTTACTCGTCTGCCACACGTAAATCTGCGGGTCCTCGGCCACGACGTGTACCCTGGCCGAGGAGGTACCCGGACCTGGTGCCGCTCGTCCCCGCCGCGTTCTCTTGCGACGGCCACCCTGGCCGCGGGCTTGGCTGGAACCCGGGCTTGAACCAGGCTGCTGCTGCTGCTGCTGGCCGCCGCTCGTCCTCCCCCCTCGGCAGACACGTGCGAGGTGCCCAGTTCTCCCGCACGTAAAGCATTGTGCTTGGACGAACTGGCACTGTGAGGGGGAGTGGGCAGCACCGCAGCGGCTGCAGGCACCGCTTCTTGCCGCCATCTTGTTCACCGCCGCTTCCGTCGACGGTGAGCCGGCCGCACGCGCTATCTCGCTGGCGTCCTTTGCTGCGGCTTCCATCGCCAGCGCTGCCTTCACTGCGTCGTCCAGCGAGGGGTCGGGGAGCTCCAGGAGTCGCGTCTGCATGGCGGGGTTGTTGATGCCGCAGACGAACCGGTCCCGGAGTAGCGAGTCCAACTGGTCGCCGAAGGCGCAGGTGCTCGCTAACCCTCGTAGCGCAGCGACGAACTGCCCGAGGGTCTCCCCGTCCTGGCGGCTCCGGTTGTTGAAGCGGAACCGCTCCATAAGCGTGGACGGCGCCGGGCTGAAGTGCGAGCGCAGCGTGGCGAGCAGCTCACCCAGCGTTTTGACGTGCGGCGTGGCCGGCTTGAGGAGGTCGAGCAGGAGGCTGAAGACACGGGTCCCGCAGCTGGCCAGGAAGATGTCCCGTTGTTTCACCTCGGGCGTGTCGTTCGCCCGGAAAAACACGTGGACCTGTTCTTCGTAGACCGGCCAGGCGGACCCATCTCCCTCGAACGGCTCGAGCCTCCCGTAGAGCGGCATGGCGACAGGAGCGGGCGGCGGTGTTGCGACTCTCTCGGCGGCGTGGGCCGAACCGTGCACGTTGGTGGCCTCCAGTGCCACGGTTCCTCGTCGCCAGTGTCACGATCTTTCTGGAACGTGGACGAAGGGGGCCGAAGCACCCGCCGAGAAGAGACGACACGCAGCCTGGTTGTGAGGGTGGACGATGACTGACCGGAGCGGCGTGCGCTCTACGGCGTTTATTGGGCGAGGTGAACAATGTTGCCCGCCGAGCCAGGCGGCCGGAGACGGGCCGACTGGAGGGGGGCGCCACTAACTTGTTACAGTATGTTCCTTCCTTCCACCATTGGCTGGAACCATGGTTTAGCAATGGCTCATCATTGGCACCAACGATGGGGCCAACGTTGGTTGGGTAGCGCTTCCAATATTGTCCGATACTGACGCCGGTCTTTGCCAATTTTAGGCCAATCTCGAACCAACATTTGTGTGCTGCCTTGTATTGTACGTAGCTCGGATGGAAAAAAGGCTAATACAGTCGAGTGTGGGCTTCACCCTAAACTATCTACAGTGGTGAGAAGGTGAAATGGGTGTTTCCAGGTCTAACTTAAGCTGACGACATCGTGTTCATGGCTGAGATTGTAGAGGACATGCAGCGGCTACATGACGTGCTTACTGAAGATGCGACACCGCTACGCCTAAACTCCAATGCAAAGAAATCAGCAATGGTACAGTTCGCTGGACCTGAAGAGACAACATGCTCTTTTCTAAATTTGGGTAGCGAGGTTGTGCTATTCAGAACTCTTATAAATAATTAAGGGTCTCTTTGGCCAATGCTCTGGTATACCTCCAAGAGTACCACGCACACCTGCCACAGTCAGCTCTCCGACAAGTCAATGTTCTCCTCAAACGCAGTCTGTGGAGCTGCAAAAGGCTTCTTGTGACTGAGAGGTGTGGACGGCAGTGATGGTTCCGGGGCTTACTTTTGCCAATGCATTTATTTGCGCCCCTTGTGATGTTCGCGACATCCTGGAGCATAGACGAGAGGTAGGGCGACAAGCCCAGGGCTGCCATGGCAAAGTGGCTAACGAGGCCGTCCAGTGGGACCTGATGGTCGAGCCTTGAGCCGAGAGACGCGGCTAGTAAGATAGACTACAACAAACGACTACGGCACATAGATCGGTGCCGATGGGTAAAAAGGTTATTCCTCTACATACACATGACTGGAGTGCAGACACGATGGCAGAGGCGGCGCGGTACCAACATGATAACAAATGCGTCTTTTTTTGCGGAGCCAGTGGAGGCACTCACGGGAGAGAAGGAGGAAGAGGCGCGACGGAAACTGCGGAAAAAGAAGCCCTCCAGTGGGCACAAGCGGCCCAGACGAAGTCGACTATGACTCTATAGAGGGAGAACAAATCAAATATCTCGGCTGAAACGCGGCTATATGACAGCAGCTTGGGCAGTCGTCTGCTGTTCGAGGCTCGATCGGGGGCTCTGCGAACCCAGACTATCGAAAACGCTATGACCCCATTGCTGAATCTACAGGGTGCCCTTCGTGCGGGAAGGTAGCCTAGAAAGTGGAGCACCTAGTGCTATTCTGCGAGTGCCTAGTGCCACCTCCGATGGATCACTGCCGACCCCATGCCGGGAGAACGCTAGCCAAGGCACTGAGGTTCCCGTTGACGCCAGACACGGGCAATGCGTCCACAAGCGGAGCAGGTGGAATGTGTGGGAGGAACTCCAACATGGCCAAATCAGCCGCACCAGCAAGAGCTAGACAGGACACCGACTCGTGCATGCAGTATGCGCCGAGGACGAAGGCAAGGCTTGAGTACTGGTGGCACAATAAAAGTAACAGTAAGGAGTGATTTTTATTTACTAGGGCATGAATATTTGAGCTCGCCCGTCACAAAGGGAACAGTCACAAGGTCATAATTATCGACAACATGACACTCCGGCTCGTGCCACATCCTTTGTTGCCACTTCGGGGCCCCTTCTGATGTATAGGCAGAATAGGACGCTAGACCCTAGTCGGAGACGCGCTCCAGGCACCATACTTTGGCTGCAGTGTCAGCTTTCTGTCAGGCCTCTGCGCTACTGCGGAAGTGAGAAGTACTTGGCGTGTCATTATGAAACTAAATTATTCCAAGCCGAATGCTGGAAGCAAGGTTTGTGAGGTGAGTGTATTTCACTGGTCTTCTCTGCATATCGCTAATCGTCTCGCAGCTGATCAAGCTGCTTTGACTGAGCTTGGTTAGGCGCCAACGTTGTTTGGAAAAACGGCTGTTTCTAAATAAGATTTCGATCGCAGTGCTTTCTACTGAAATTTGTTTCGCTTCGCATGAAGCGTATAAACAAATAAACAAATAAAAAGGGTAGCTTTCCATGCGCAATTGGAAGCATGAATGTCCGGGTGACCCATAACCTAATTTAGGAAAACACTCTTGTGTGAATAAGTTCTCACACAAAATCGTCATCGGAGTTGTTTTTGTTTTCTTCTTTTTATTACAACGCTGTTTTTCTGCCTTGTGGCACAAAAAAAAAAAACAGTAATGAAGCCTTGACAGCACTGTCTTACCGCTCATTCACACTGTAACCGGATTCGCGTTGGCAAAGCGGTTGCGAACGCGGTTGTATAAAGAGTCAGTACAATTTCACGTGCACTTGATGTCATCGAGTGCGCGTGCAATTGCACTGAATCTTTATAGACGCTTTCAGGCAGCTGTGCATGGGCGCCGCCATTACCGACCTTCAGTTTTTGTTCCCTCTTATTCCGTTCACTCCACTTCATCATTACCCCATTAGGTCAGGTCATTGCCGTTTTAGATTCTACCGCGTCCTTCTCCCCAGCATAGGCCCTTGTGGAGACTCGTCGACGCCCGCTTCAGTGGCTCGGCATCTGGGTAAGACAATAGGAGGTCTCTTATGGCGGCTCAATTTGGCGCGCGCTGAAAGCGTGTATAAAACCGCGTTCGCAGCCGCTTTGCCAACGCGGATCCGCTTCCAGTGTGAATGACCGGTTCGATAAGCATGTTACCTGACAACCTGAGTAAAAGACATGCATCTTATTCCTCAGATAGTATGAATCATGACACGAACATCCTTGATGTTTCCGATTTAGGTTGATTTCATTCATATTAAATTATTCTTGTAAATCACCGTCAGTTCCATTTGTCTGCATTAACCGTTTGCAGAGATCGCGCCATCTACGAACTGCCTTAAGAATCGTCATGGGAAAATCATTGCTGGACTTAACTGCAAGCTTCATCTGGTCAGTAACGCGATTGTCAGGCTATCACAAGAGCGTGAGGGTATGTTTTATTCTATCCTGTTCCTGTCCAGTTCTGACGTTCTGTAGGCAGTTGTAAATAAATCAATAAAATGGCTGCTGCGTTTATTCTTTATTTTTATTATTTATTTAGCTATACTGCCAGCCCAATATAGGGCCAAGGCAGGAGTGGGGTGATACAGTGTCATACATGCGAATTATAAAAACAACAGTTCTAAACGAAAAGCAATCTTAGCTCCGAAAAGTAATATCTATGGCTTATTCGAAAGAAGAGACTTAATCAATATCAACAGTAATACAGTAACCAAATGTAATACTAGTAATAACAGTAACAGTATACGCCTCGCAAGTGGGCTCATTTTCGTCTTCTGCGCATTAGAAAGAAAGTAGCGGTGACGTCAGAACGCCGAGCCCTGATTGGCTGATCGCGACCCCCTATCTCAGCGCCGTCTGCTCCTTTGCAGCGTCGTCTGCTCGCAACGTCGTCTGCGTCTGTCTTACCCTTCCTGCGACTTTCGGAAGTGCAGGTCTTTACCAGCGAGCTCGACTTCGCCTTTCAGAGGGGGCAGACGAAATAACTCGAGCGGTACGTTGTTTTTGTCTAACAACTAGCAGACGCACATCAAGAAGGGAAGTCAAACGACTCACTGGCGAGCTTTCCCGAGGCGCTGAGGTTTGTTTGCTAAGAACCGAGAGTAAGCGTGTTTGTGCCCCGCAAGTTCCCTCCCAAATACTTTTTCCCTCCTTTCGTGTGCGGCGAGACCCCTCACTCTTTAACGGCGTCGGCGGGTTGGCGCAGTTAACATCGTCTGCTTTACGTCTGCTAGTCAAAGCGATGGCTGCTTTACCTTTCCTGCGTCCGTCGGAGATTCACCACTTTTTCACCAGCGAGAGTCACCGTTGCCTCGGGAAACAAGGAGATAACAAGAGGAAGAAAGTGGCCTCTTAATCTAAAATTGTGGTCAGCGATCAAAGTATAATACGGGAAGGGTTCACAAAGGTTGCGAGGGCATATTCCATTCAGCACGCCAGCCGGTTGTGGGCAGACGGTCGCCGAGTCGCGGAGTGCCTGCTAGGCCTAACTGCCGTACTCGCTTGGTCGTGTTCGGTGTAATCGTGGCCGTTGGAGCTTTTCCCGGGTGTTCGTGGATCCAGCGTTCTTGTTCGTCGTAATCTGTTTCAAGTTCTTTTTACTTTTTTCTTGCTGCTTGAAGTCGGGACGCGTGAGAAGCGCGCGTAGAAAAATAAACGTTCGTGGATCGTCGCGACCGCGACGCTGTCGGCCATGCTGATTTGATCGTAAGAAGTGCGTAAGACAGCTTCGAAGCTGTCGTAGGATTTCGTCGTAACCTGCACAAAACTTACGAAAATTTCGTTTCGTGAATACGAATTTGTTCTTAAGATTTGTCTTACGCCCATTTTTGGCGCAAGATCGTTTCGTAAATCTGGCCTCTGCTTTTCCGAAAGTCGCAGGAAAGGTAAGACAGACGCAGACGACGTTGCGAGCAGACGACGTTGCAAAGGAGCACACGACGCTCAGATAGGGGGGTCGCGATCAGCCAATCAGGGCTCGGCGTTCTGACGTCACCGCTACCCCCTGCGCAAGAAGCAGACGAACTTGCCCTCCGCATAGCATTAAATATAAGAGCAGTAATAACAGTAATAAAAAATAAACACAGTAAAAATAACGTCATAACAGCAATAAAAGCAACCTTAGCACTGAAAAATAATATCCACGGCTTTTTCGAAAGAAGAGAGTGAATCAATATCGACAACATCACCGGGAAGGCTGTTCCACAAATCAATTGTATGCACAAAAGAAGGTTGTTTATAGCTATTTATTCGAGCTTTAATAGGGGCTACGGTCTTTGAGTGATGCAAGCGTTCCGAGTAGAAACCTTTTTGGTTTTAAGTAAATCGAGCTATCAATTTTTATACTGTTTTTTGAAAATCTGGAAGAACAGCTTCAACCGTTGGGTCTCTCTTCTGTTTGACAGATGGCTCATGTTGGCTCTCCTTTTAAGTTCGGTCACAGACATAGTTCGTCTGAAATCTGAAAAAAACTATACGCACTGCTAGCGATTAAATATCTTCGAGTTCTCTGACCAGAGAGCTCTGCCATGGGCTCCACACTGCGGACGCGTGTTCTAACACTGGTCTAATAATTGTATTATACGCAAGAATTTTAACGGAAGGGGAAGATTTACCCAGCGTTCTCCTCAAGTACCAGAATTTGTTAGTTGCCCACTTTTTGACACACCCCACATGCTTTTTCCACCCAAGGTCACAAGACAAAATCACTTCCAAATATTTGTAACTGTCTACTTCAGTCAATCCTACGCCAGCAACCTCAAAGCTTAAGACGACTGTCTTTCCCATGCTTAAAAAGCGTAAAAATTGCCACCGACTTAATGTGATGACAGAGGTATTCAGCCAAGCTCTAAAAGACAAACTCGCCGCTGTAACGGAAACGCGGCACATATCCACCCTCGTCGAGTCAATTATTAGTCTGTCTGGATATTCCGACAGTGGGATGTGACTACTCTCAAAACGAAAGATTTGACCAGTGCGGTATGACTGCTAAGCTGGAATCTTTAACTTGAACCACGGGCTAAAGACTTCACGAGTGCAGCTACTGCAATGTAAATGCTGTCGTGATTGATTTACGTTGGATATCCATAGCACCAGACCAATACCTGAAACATCTGTCGACAACGGCGACGGCGCATTATGTGTATAGTTGTCGTACAGTGTACTATGTAATCCAAGGATTCAAAATGGCGGCATTGATATGGATGAATTTCAGTGCGACGGCGCGAAGCTTGGGAGTTTCGGTACTCTAGAAACGTATTCAGTGACCCTAGTACACTGATTTGCAACCGACCTTAAACGTCCCTTAGCTAGAGGAACCTGTCCCTTTCTGCTTGTGTGAATTGGGGGAGGGGAGGGGGGGTGTTTAACTCAGTCTTGCGTACACAGGTTAAAATTATTTTAGTATATAACGTTCCAGAAAATAAATCAGCTATTTATTGTGTCTCGAGTATTTCAGCAAAATTAAACTGTATTGCTCCGGAGATCGTTGACATAGTTAGAAACTATGCCACATCTGGTCATGAAATGCACGTAGATTATCAGCGCTCAAAAGTAATAAATAATTCGAAAAATAGGGTAGTTTATAGTGCGTACCTGAACGTAAGTATAAAAAGATTATCAGGTTAGAAAGCGTAATGAAGTGTAACGATCGAGAAAAACATGTGCGGGAATATTTTTATATAAACTGGTTGTTACTTAAGTTTTAACTATCACTTTGGTTTAAATTTAAAGGTCGCAGCAGGAAACCGAGGTTATGGCGACAGTCCAGCGACTCCGGTGAACAAGTTTTAAAACTATTGTTCCCATGCGAAGGCCGCCGCTTCATGCTCCATATGTCGTATGGCACAAGCCATGTGCAACACAGGATGTCGGTATTCTTATTTTTGGTAACCCATTTCGTTCATTTAACCCACAGTTTCAGCTACGCATGCCAGAAAACGCGCAGCTGGGTTTGAACGTTCGCGATGGCTTTGTACACGACGATACGTTTTTTTTACAGTAAACAAAATGAATGTTAAAGTTCCGACGATGTTGAGGTCGAAGAACGCCAAACTGCGGATCGAAAAAACCGAAATATTTTCTCGTTTTTATTTCCTCTACTCCCAGAAGCGTTGAGGGTTCTTCAGATTCATTCGCGAGCCGTCGTCGTCGCCACCACTTCAAACACTCGCCACCACAAGCATGTCACTGCTTTTGTTCGTCGCAAACGCGCTTCTTTGCCTGCCTGTGGCCAGCTCAAGCCAATCGTGGCCGGAGCTGAACCCAGCTCTTGGAAAGTATCAGGACAGCGGAAAGGTTAGTGTACCCATATAATGGCTGAGAGAACCAAGCCGAAAGGGCTTAACCGCTTTTTATTTTTTTTTTTAGGGCAGACTGGTAGATGTATACGTGTGTGCGATTCCAGACCATTCCGGTAATCGCCTTCTGCGCGGTGCCCTATTGCTCTACTGGGCTGTGGTGAGCGTTTTGAACATGCGCAGTAGCTATCTTCCGTAATAATACGAGACGCCGTGAATGCATCAACAACTCGGTGCCCAACTTCTTTTTTTGTTTAATGCGGTAGCATTATAGGGCCACCCAACCTGAGCAGTCACGTAGAAAGCACGGAATGTGTATAGGTCGAGTCCCAGGACGGAGAATAAAGATCGATGTGATTTCAAAATCGCGGGAATCTTACTATGTAGGTTTAAATCGGACCTTTACAATAATAATATTCCCAAAAATGTTTTTTTTTATTCGCCGTTTGGATATCATTCGGTGCTTTCTATGTGCATGTGTTTTTGTATTTGAATCAGATCGAGCAAGGAATATTCATCTAAGGTCGAACACAGGCAAAAAGAAGTGCTCTTTTGGGTAAACCGGAACGTCGGGCTTCATTTTTACCCTGCACTCGCGAGATAAGAGCACCACCAACCCAATAAACCTATGGCATTTAAAAGCGTATGAAAGAATGACCAAACATGCAGCCAATTTTTCTTTTTTTTTCTGTCCAGGTGATAAGTGTTGAATAAGTTCGTGTTTTGTATATGTTCGTTTAAGCTCACCTTAAAAAGAATATTTAGGGCAGTTCACAGAAAGTCTGTCTACATTGTAACGGCTCTTTCAACTTCCTATTCAGACACGTCTGCTATAAACTCTGTTTTAACCGAAATTCCTGAAGTACAGGCGATAGAAATGTTATAGAATTTCCATCGCCACATCTCAATAGGCATTCTGTCACAATATTTCTAGCGAATTTCTGTAGGCTAGAATCAATAGAATAATAAAATGCAGAGGAGTAGCGACATCGCAACTAATTAGAGCGTCCTTCCGGAGGCTGCGTTTTTCGACTGTGTCCAGAGGCGGATTTAGAGGGGGGGTCCGGATGTCCTGACCCCCCTGTTGATTTTTGCATGTGTAAAATTTAGGGCGTGAAAGGAGGGAGAGGGGGAGTGTGTTCCTAAACATGCGGTACGCTCACCAACACCTGACCCCCCCCCCCCCCCCCCCCCTCAGGAAATTCTTGCATCCGCCCCTGACTGTGTCAAATAATAATCGTCTTTTACAATGCTCTATAGTTGAAGATTCACTTCGCCAACACCTATAAACTACATTTTGTATAAATTACATGCAAAAAACAAGTAACATACTTGTAATTTTTTTTTTTAATCTTTTGGTATGGCCCTCGTTCAAGTGATTGCATTTCGAGTGTAAGGTGGAGCCATAAGCGTAGACGACGGGGGGGCATCGGGCCTCATGCACCCCCCCTGGTCAAAATTCAATGGGGAGGGGGGGGGGTGCAGAGCCACCCCCCCCTTGGGCCATGATTCTTACCGAGATGTTGTTTACGTGCCATGTAATGAGCTTCTAGTAGTGGCATGTGAACAAAATAACGCCCACGTTGCCTCTATTGATAAAATACATGGGAAATGGAACCCCAGCGTGCTTTCGTCAGCTTCAATCTCCAGTTCTGGCGAGAAGGTAGAGCGTCATCGATCATTTTTACGTCCGCTTGGTCTGCTTCCACAGCAGCCTGACATTTTGCGATGTCCCACCAGAAAAAAAGCCGTGTCTTCATCGCCGTGGTACCGGTGAGGAACACACGGCTACGCTTGCACGGTGATTGACATTGACACACAGCGACGGACACATGAAGATATGCATAGGCTGTAAAATGTACGCCCTAAAATAAACTACTGATAATTGCCGGAGTAAAACAAATTGCGCGGAAAAGCACCCCCCCCCCCCTCCCGGGAAAATGGAAAGTCTACGCCGCTGGGTGGAGCAATGGTAGAGCAGTCAACACTACTGACTTACTAGTATTATGAGTGCTCTGCAGCGTGTGCGTTTGTGATGTCTGAGTATGTGCACAGGGTAATTAGTGGCGAGTACATCTTTCCGTGGATGTATAGGGACAAACCTAAGATTATTACTCATAATTTAATTTTTCTTTCGCCAAAAGCTGATCTTTTGTTATTAGAAATGGAATAGAAACGATAAAATCTCTATCCGTTTCCTATACAATTTTTATGCTATTTCTATTCAATCTCTATGCACTATGTTCTATAAAAAGTCTAAAAAAAAAAAGTGAAAGTCGTTTACTACTCCCTGTAACGCCGAATTGGAGCGCAGCTCTTGAGGAGGAGGAGGGGAGGGTACTGAGGGCCACGTGTTCTCGGGGGGGGTCACGTGACCCCCCCCGAGGGCACGTGACCTTGGTGGGGTCACGTGGGGGCAAACACGTGCCCCCTCAGAGGTCACGTGACCTTGGTGGGGTCACGTGGGGGCAAACACGTGCCCCCTCAGAGGTCACGTGACCTTGGTGGGGTCACGTGGGGGCAAACACGTGCCCCCTAGAGGTCACGTGACCTTGGTGGGGTCACGTGGGGGCAAACACGTGCCCCCTCAGAGGTCACGTGACCTTGGTGGGGTCACGTGGAGGCAAACACGTGCCCCCTCAGAGGTCACGTGACCTTGGTGGGGTCACGTGGGGGCAAACACGTGCCCCCTAGAGGTCACGTGACCTTGGTGGGGTCACGTGGGGGCAAACACGTGCCCCCTCAGAGGTCACGTGACCTCGGGAGGGGGTCACGTGACCTCGGGGTGTCACGTGACTCCCCAGGTCACGTGACCCCCCGGGTCGCGTGACCAAAAATTTTCCGCTAGATTTAGCGGGGAAATTTTTTCCGCTAGATTTAGCGGGGAAATTTTTTCCGCTAGATTTAGCGGGGAAATATTTTCCGCTAGATTTAGCGGGGAAATTTTTCCGCTAGATTTAGCGGGGAAATTTTTTCCGCTAGATTTAGCGGGGAAATTTTTCCGCTAGATTTATCGGGGAAATTTTTTCCGCTATCAGCGGGGAAAGTTCCGCTAGATTTAGCGGGGAAATGTTTTCCGCTAGATTTAGCGGGGAAATTCCGGTAAAAAGCGGGGAAATTTTTCCGCTAGATTTAGCGGGGAACTTTTAGAGCGCAGCTCTTAGGGGCCCGTTTCCGGCTTGAGCGGCGTCGCCGTCGCCGTCGCCGTCGCCGTCGCCGTCGGCGTAAGCGCGCGGTGCATCATGGGAAATGTCCCATAATGCACCGCGCGAGCCCCCCCACCGGGGTCACGTGACCTCGTGGGGGGTCACGTGACCCCCCCCCCCCCCGAGGTCACGTGACTCCCCTGAGGTCACGTGACCCCCTCCTCAAGGTCACGTGACCCCCTCCTCGAGGTCACGTGACCCCCCGAGGTCACGTGACCCCCGCCGATGTCGCGTGGCCCCCCGATGACGTCATCGTCACTGATGACGTCACCGGCATCCACATCGTCATCGTCATCATCACTGATGACGTCACCAGCATCCACATCGTCATCGTCATCATCACTGATGACGTCACCGGCATCCACATCGTCATCGTCATCATCACTGATGACGTCACCGGCATCCGCATCGTCATCGTCATCATTACTGATGACGTCACCGGCATCCACATCGTCATCGTCATCATCACTGATGACGTCACCGGCATCCCCATCGTCATCGTCATCATCACTGATGACGTCACCGGCATCCACATCGTCATCATCACTGATGACGTCACCGGCATCCACATCGTCATCGTCATCATCACTGATGACGTCACCGGCATCCGCATCGTCATCGTCATCATCACTGATGACGTCACCGGCATCCCCATCGTCATCGTCATCATCACTGATGTCACCGGCATCCACATCGTCATCGTCATCATCACTGATGACGTCACCGGCATCCACATTGTCATCGTCATCATCACTGATGACGTCACCGGCATCCACATCGTCATCGTCATCATCACTGACGACGTCACCGGCATCCGCATCGTCATCGTCATCATCACTGATGACGTCATCAGTGAGGTTACTGATGTCGTCACCGGCATCCGCATCGTCATCGTCATCATCACTGATGACGTCATCAGCGACGTCACTGATGACGTCACCGACATTCGCATCGTCATCATCACTGGTGAAGCCATCAGTGACGTCACTAATGACGTCATCGGTACCCGCATCGTCATCGTCACGGATGACGTCATCAGTGACGTCAGTGATGACATCATCGGCATTGGGGGTCACGTGACCCCCAAGGTCACGTGACCCCCCCTGGTTAGTTTACCCCCCCCCCCGTGCCCTTCCCTCCTCCTCCTCAAGAGCTGCGCTCTAATTCGGCGTTACAGGGAGTTGTAAGCGGCTTTCATTTTTTTCCGCTAGATTTAGCGGGGAAATTTTTCCGCTAGATTTAGCGGGGAAATTTTTTCCGCTAGATTTAGCGGGGAAATTTTTTCCGCTAGATTTAGCGGGGAAATTTTTTCCGCTAGATTTAGCGGGGAAATTTTTCCACTAGATTTAGTGGGGAAATGTTTCCGCTAGATTTAGCGGGGAACTTTTTTCCGCTAGATTTAGGGGGGGAATTTTTCCGCTAGATTTAGCGGGGAAATTTTTTCCGCTAGATTTAGCGGGGAAATTTTTTCCGCTAGATTTAGCGGGGAAATTTTTTCCGCTAGATTTAGCGGGGAAATGTTTCCGCTAGATTTAGCGGGGAAATTTTTTCCGCTAGATTTAGCGGGGAAATTTTCCGCTAGATTTAGCGGGGAAATTTTCCGCTAGATTTAGCGGGGAAATTTACCCATAATGCACCGCGCGGTTACGCCGACGGCGACGCCAACGGCGACGGCGACGGCGACGCCGCTCAAGCCGGAAGCGGGCGCCTAAAGCTGCGCTCTAAAAATACCAGAAGCTATAAACAGTGGATAGAAAAGTGGACACATTTTTTTCAGACTATTAAAAGTCTACACACTATTTTCTATAGAAATTATATAGAAAGTAAACTACTCTTTTCGTAAGGTGAGCCTCCTCGAGCAGGACCATACATATGGCGTTGCCACGGTAGGCATGGCTTGAGTTAGTAAAGCTTTGAGCGCCCGCGTTAAGCCTGTCACCGTGTTCTCGCTGTCTCACTTGGTACGTAACAGCGATACAAAACAAATCCTCTCAACGCGATAGCGCCGCTCTCAACGCGAGTGGCAATAAAGTTGGACGTCGGCAAAAAAAGAACATACGCCATTCCACTCTGTGAAGGTGGATTACCAGCGAAGCTGTTTAGCACGCGACATAGACGTGACACAATTTTGAACAAAGGTACGAACTATCGCCGCCCCGAGGAGCCGGCGGAAAGTAGACACGCGCGACGGGACCGCCACCCCGGGAGAGCGGAAGGAAACTGGGCATGCAAGCGCTTGGAACAACGACAAAGAGAGTGCGCGCGAGTTTTTGTTGACGCGATGAAAAATCCACGGAACCCTAGCCGTAAACAGCTTCGCTGTGAAACAAGCTGCGTGCATATCGTTCCACTTGAATGCGTTTGACTGCGTTGCGTCAACAAACGGCCTCGAGACAGCGTGAGACAGCACGAACGTTCCGGTCACCCGCAGTCGCAACGCGGTACAAGCTTCCCAAACAACAAAGCGCCACCACAGCTCACCGCGCCATCTACTCTCATTAGCACGAAACAGTACCAAAACCGGCGGTTCACTGTTATCCCCTCCGTTTTGAGAGAGTTTGTATGGCTGGAAGGCCGAACGTCGATTTCAGCCTGGTTGATTAATTTCATACGCGAAAATAAGCTTCATAGAACTGTATAAAACTATTGAGCATATTGCCAGCCCCTAAGAGTCGGAAAACCCCTTTTTCTAAAATTTTCGAAATCGTCTTGGTGGTTCCTTTAAATAGATGATTACTAGAAATGAGGAAATACTGCTTTGAATCAAGTAGCGCAGCTTCTGTCCTACTTTTAATAGACCCCTCTTACAGCCAGTTTCATTACGCAATCACTGCCGCCATGCATTATGAGAGCTGTATATAGACGTTTTCTGTTTCCTGTCATTCTCAGTCACGTGGGTTCTCTATCGAGTATGCAGGACGAAAAAATATTAAAACATTTCAACCTGGAATATGCCAGAAAATATAGGTGAGGCAAAGCAAGAATGGGTGACAATCACGCATTCTTCGTAGACACCTTCCAGCGGTGTGGAGAGGTGAAAACGACGTTTTAGCGCATACCACAAGTGACGACATTCAAGATGGCTGCGCGCTTGTGGAAACGCTGTCTGCGCGACCAGAGCACGAGGAGGCACGAGCTTTCTCGCGAACTGGCGCCCTCCTCCAATGAGCTACAGTTATGGCGGCGTGACGGCGAAAACGTCGGTACAACTTGTTGCATTTTAGAAGCGAGAAGTGCTCGTACACAGCTTCGATCGGCGTGCAAGGTGCTCTAGAGCCCGTCCGCCCATAGCTTTGACTATATATGCGCTGACTGCATAGCGACAAAAAGATTTTAGCAGCGCAAAACTTATTACGGGCAGTTAGCTTATGGTGGGCAGTTAGCTCGTAGAGAGCTAACTGCCCGTCGTTCGTTGAACCCTTTAAATATCTACCCATGTTTTACTTTTTCTCTATCTAGTGCTTCCCTCTTACTGAGCCATGGTACATCGTCTTCAGAAACTGAGTCGGATCCACTGTTTGGTGGCAAAGCAAAATGCATCAAGTTCACCGAGACGGGGCCACCGATAAACGGCGAATATCCACTTTTCAGCGAATCCGGGAACCAGTCATTGTAAGTGGAACCACTCAAGGGGGAAGAGACCAGAAGAGCTGTGGCAACTGTTACTCGTTTCTGCATGCATCCGAGAGCGGTCCCACGTTTTAGGCCTCACGCGTGGCTACCCTACCAGAGCCCTTCAATGCGCTACTGGTCGCAAAGCGTCTCCGTAAAGCTATGGTAGGCTAGAACTGGAGGTGTGGCGATCTTACCCAAAGACTGAGAGTGGTCACGCACAACGACCATGCCTCGGGTGCCTGTCCCTATAACCGGGATACCGCCTGTAAGCTAGCAAGAGCGCTACCAAGGCAAAGACCTGTCGATTCTTTGGAAATTGGCTTCTATGTGAAACAGCAAGTAGAAACATATATATGTGTATATATAATAAATACATAAGAGGCGTGTTGCTATTTATGGCTGAACAATTAATCTGCAAAGCGGCATAAAATACTCAATTCACCCATTGTTGTACACGTCCTCTTTTCTAGCCCTCGAGTGCAAACTAGCGCTGCTGTCCGCATACAGATATGCTGCGCTCAGTAGCCCAAATAGAGACCGTTCTCGCCCACGCGATACTTGCACCTTACTTTCTAGCCCTTCATAACGCTATGGAGGTGATTGGTCTTACTATTAATGATGAAATTACGAGATTGTTGGCAACGATGCAGACGTTGAGTTCAAGTCAACGTGTGCAAGATTCGATATTTTGGATTGCCTTAATGAATTCTTTGGTTGACCTGATCTCACGTCATATCTTGTGTGCATGTCCTGGTAGGCATTTAATAAGTCTCTCCGACTTACTTCATTGAATCGTCCCGATTAGTCACATGGCCCACATACCGTACGTGTACCATCGATACAACGGATATCGACTTTTGTACCTCGAATTTTGTAGCATTTAAGTTTTTTTACTAATATAAAATTAGCCTCTTTTTGACTCTTTGCTAAGGCATTATTTGTACATAAACACGTACACTAAATATGATAATTGAATAATTAATTATTGATATCGTGGTCCCGCAGTCCGATGCCTTCCTGCCACTTGCATAACCTTCGGTGCATAATTGCGGTTGCCTTTTCATTTTTAATAATTTTTGTTTCATTCATTTTTTACCGCCAGTCTTTTTTGGGGATCATTGTAGAAATGGGTCTGAAGGCTTCGCGGTTCTTTTTAGACAGCCCGGAGATCCTTCGAGAAGCAGCCTCGAATGAATAAGATTTGTCTTTGTTAAAAAAATATACGAGCAGAAAGAACGGAACGCCCCGGATCATAAATTGTGTCACTTATAAAAAAAATGTAACTTTCACTGGGTGCGGAAACACAACTATAAAGCTAATCTAGGGAAGCCATAACATTTTTCTCCCTTCGACAGAGCAGCACCGCTGCTCTATCAACGCCTTTCTCGGTCCTATACTCCGCTCACTCCTAAAGCGCCGTTCACATATTTGCGACCGAGTAAGACCGAGAGATACCAGACCAGTTCTGAGCCTCTTGCGACGTCTTAGGACCGGATGCGCTGCAGTGGTTCTAAAACATCGCAAGAGGCTTAAAAACCGGTCTGGTCTACCTCGGTCTTACACGGTCGCAAGAGTGTGAACGGGCCATAAGAGTACAGTGGGAGCTAGGTGCTCGCCAAACCTATCAGCCGCCCCCCTCTTATCACCTGACCCGGCTCCCTGCGCGTGGGTATGGCCAGGAGCGTGATGACGTTGGGAAAGAGAGGTGTTAATGGCTGGTCCAACCAGGACGTAGCTTCCACCGCAGTCTCAGCTTAGGGGTGAACGGAGTATTGATAATGTCTCTCTTTGGAGCCTACGTGGTGGGGCAAGGCATAACGATACATAACGAAGACAAGCTAGCTCAATTTGAGTAAAGGTTGGTTGTCGTTTTTTTTTTAAGAAGGTCATATGGTACTCCATGTCTTGCCATTACAAGTAAGTTCAAGTCACTGTAAAGGGTTAAGGAAATCTTGAAAAAAGTAAAAAGTGTAGTTCTCTTTTTTTTAAATATTGACGAGCAATTTGGGCAGATTTAGATAAATGAGCTGCATTTCTGAAATAATAAAGAAACTACAATATTGGCTAATCATATATTTTTTACATATTCGTAAAATGCATTTACAGGGGATAATTTTTATATTTATTTTGCGTCGTTTTATCTGATGTAGCTTGTTTGTAAATAATTTGTGAATGCTTCTCTAAAACGTGTTTATTTAATGTGTTTGTAAATCATTTTATCATAAAATGTATTATTGTAATTCATAAAATTCCGTGTAAATATAGTAAACCTTTCATAAAATAAGTTGAATATCTTTTCGCTACTTGCATGCTTCGGTGCGAAATTGATGGTTGTCCAAGATAGCGAAACATTGGCAACTTCCCCGCCTCGAGCTTCGAAATTTTACGTCTCCGGAAGAAAATGATCTACGGCGTTCGCGTGTAGTCGAATGATCCTCCCAAAAAACATAGCTTTCACATATATATATTTTTTACACAAACATAAAAATATCACCCGGTCCCATCATTGTACGATCTGCCGTAAAAACACCCAACACTTTTCAATGTAAATGTGCGAACTAAAGTAACACCCTCTTTTGGCCCCAAAGGAGCTAGCACTTTATTATAGCAATCAAATCAAAATTATACTGAAGAGTCTATATCTAATTACATTAATGTATCATTTTAAAAAGTTGCAAATATATACGAACTAAGGATCTGCGACATTTATCGCCATAATTTTTTTTAACCTTATTTGCACGTTCCTTACAGTAATTCAATGGCGAGATTGCATTCATCCGATGGATACACGACCCGAAACGTCATAAATTACACCTCTGTTGGAGGAGGCAAGTATGTTTTTCTTTGGAGGAAAGGAGGGGGGGGGGGGGGGGTCTGGTATATTGTATGTGTAAATAATTACAACTTTAGCCCAGCGAACGCTGGAGAGGATTGTGTTAATTTGCTGCGCCGCGTAGATGCAAAAAAAAAAAAAAATAGAAAGGAACGCATTTAATAAAGTCAATACATTTTTAATTTAAAATCACAGGAAACGCCTTTCCGTCCTCCACAAATGTTTAAACAGTTCGTGACAAAGCAAAGCAATATTACGCGAGCTGCCTGACACCGAAACGTTTGAATCATGACGATCGGCAGTTGCGTTTGATTGGTTACTAACCACCAAGGTGGCGGCACCCACAATAATTTTGGGGGAAAAAGTGCCGATAGTTTAAGCATAGCTCATTTGGATCGCTAGGTTGGACATTTGAGAAAAGGTACATGGAAGTGACGTAATGGAAAGGAGGAACGTATCCTAGCAACACTCACGTGGCGGCTCTGCCCACATTGACGCCGCTACGTCATCGCAAACTTGACACCTGTCACCCGTTTGTGCGACGTCCGGAGCCAACCCCCCGCCGACCGGAAGGAGCTACGCATTCCCTGAGGCGTCCCTACGCGCGGGATACGGGTAGGATTTACTACGACGCGGGGAGCATAGCGAAGGAACGGCAACCAATCCTGTGCGTCGCTGGCCGTCGCATCTGTTCTATTACAGGTAAAAGTATTGAAAAGCAATCAAAACCTGTTGTGCGTTGTTAAAACAAACCGCTTTTTTGTGTCCTTTTGCATTACATTTAAGAATTAATTGGAGAGAAAACTGTTCCAATATTATGCGGGATGTGCGCTACGCGCCTTCTTCAAACCAAAATGTCGAACCACGAGGAGCCGGGGGTGCCGGGGGCAGCGGAGGGGTCGGCGGAACCAACGGGGAGCGCGCGAGTGACGGCTGCTTTAGCCAGAAACAATTTTTTATCTTTCTGAACTTGCTATTGCTGTGCTCAAATAAGGATGTTTGGCGCAACATCTGTGATTATTCTTTCAAAGTTGTCCAGTGTTTATATGGTGGTATGCTAGTCAGAGAATATATATATTTTTTTTTTCCTTTCAAAATTTAACTATTGTGCTCAAATAAGACCAGAGTGTTCAACAAGATATCTGTAATATATACTTCAGATTGCCCTATTGTTTACATGGTTCCAGTCGATGCTCAGTTTTACTTCCAAGAATGAAATATTACATTCCATGTTATCATACTTTTATTCATGAAGTCACAGGTTTTTCTTTAAGAAATAAAGCAATTTTCAAAACAAACTACATGTGCACTGTCTTGAGATAACACAATCACCTAACTTTGATGAAGTACCATAAAAGAGATAATAAAATGGAGCAGAAGGCAAGACGCTCTGAAGCATTTGTAAAATGAAACAATGTCCATGACAACAATATCCCTGGTTCAATCAGCAACTAAGAAAGCAATCTCTGCAAAAGCAAGCATTTCTTTCTAGAGGTAGTCTAAATTAATTCCGAGTTCTTTGCAGGGGCAATCCAGATGACCTGTTGGTCTGGCAACTAAACCTCCGAACCTTTTCTGTCACTGTCGACTGCGTCTCGTGCCTTCTGCTCATAAAATAAAAAAAGGCTGTATCGATATCACCGCGATGCACTCGACACGTATCCGGAGGCAGCACGCTGACTGTGCAACGAACTTCACAAGGTGTAGGAGCTGAAGAGAGTATGTAGCTTGTGGACGGCCATGACTGTGGAGCAGGAAGCGAAGTGTGCACATTACGGCTTCCACAGGGAGGGCTTCACTGAGGGGAAGGATGTGACGGGGTCCTTGGTGGTCAGGACTTCAGTCGTGGTGGCGAGAGGTTCCTTTTCGCCGGCGGCGTCCATGCTGGGCACCACCGTGGCGATGGCGCTGAGGGGCTCCCCGACGGTGTCCCTGGTGGTCGGGACTACCGTCGTGGCGGCGGACTCCTTGCGTGTGGCGCTCCGCACGGGCACGTTTGCGGCGGGTTCCGGACCGGGCGACAAGGCAGCGCTTTGTCGCCCGGTATCGGGCGACAAGGCGCTGTATCGGCAATACGTTTTTTTTTTTTTTTTTCTAGAGATTTGGGGCGCGTTTTGACAACGTAACATGAGTGTACTTACCACCATCACGTTGAGGGCGTAGAAGTACTTGCGGCACCAGTACGCCGCCTTCGTGACGGTGGGGTCGTTCTTGGACGGGCCGACGATGGAGACCATGGTCCCGTCCACGCAACCGATGACGCCGGGTATCCTGCCGAGCAGCCTGAAGCCCTTCTCCGCGTCGAACCTCTCGCTCGGCGTCTCGGGGAAGTGGATCCCGCCACGCTGGACCTTGAGACGACGCACGATAGCGACGGACACGGCGCGGACCGCAACGCTGACTGTCCTTTGGTCCCGCGCTACGTGTTCGTCGCTCGCCACCATGCCTTGGAAGCTCTCCGTGCCGTAGAAGCGCAGTGCACACAACACTTGAAGCTCTACAGTCATGATCGTCCACGAGGTACGCACTCTCCTCACCTCCGGTTCCTCGTGAAGTTCGTCGCACAACCACCGCACCACGATCTTGGGCAGGCGGTATTGCTTCCGAAAGATCTCCTCCGGGAGCTCGAATGCATCGCGGTGTTCCCGATACAGCCTTTCCGGCGAAAAAAAAAAGCTCTATTAAAGAAAAAGTCGAATTGACGAGACGGCGACGCCTCGCCGCCCAAAACATGTTGCCAATGACACCTAGTTCCCACTGTGCTAGTTCCGAGCAAGTACCTTTTGAAACGTACTCGGTACAAAACGAAACGTCATTTTCTTGTCACGTCCGGTAGCCGACTCCGCCCAGTTTTGCCGACTCCGCCCACATTTTTCTAGGGAAATTACGTCACTTTTGCTTCCAACCAATCAGACGTGATGACGTCACTTCCGTGTACTAAAAAAAGGAACATGTACAATGTTGAACCTAGCTATCTTGGTTTAGCCCACAGGCTAAACCATGTGCGTCGGGGGAACGTTGGCCGAGTGTGGTGTGGCACCGCAGATCAGAGCACGTGGAGAAATGCTCGAGCGCGAGCTCCGTTCAAAGCACGGAGCACACGCTTCGGAACCCAACGTTGGCGGAACGTGTAGGGACCAACGTTATTAGATTACCTCAGTTACGGAACTGCTCATAGGCGCCGCATGCACGAACAGTACCCCCCCCCCCCCCCCTCACTCACCACGACTCGCCAAGCGTCGCTCGACGCGCCGCCAGACGGCTGCTTTGGTAACTGAATAGGATACGTACGTTTCAACGTTACTAGAAACGTAAAAACCAACGGAAAAAAACTCTTTTTGTAGTAACTTTTATTGGAGTTTAGTACAAAATGGGGGGTGCGTGATGTTTTCTAAAATCTTTAGATTGCAAGGTTTTGCAGTACAATTAATATTGTTTTCATACAACCATAACTCAGCGGCCATTTCAGGTAGCACGTCCCGACCTAGGCTCATCTTAACTTCGGGGACTCTGGGGTGGCATCCCTGTGACCTCTTTCCATTGTATCTGTTTCGGCTTCGAAATGGCCGATTGAAGCCAAGATAGGTGTTACATGTAGTTCCTTGAGTGACCGCTGCGGGATAAATGGCGGCGTTGTGATCGCCATTTGGCGCTTCACCCGGGCTTTTGGAAACGAATAGTTATGAAACGAAAATGTAGATGGCACTTTGATCGACGCTTGGCGGATTGGGGTGAGTGAGGGGGGGTACCCCCTTCCGCGAGAGTTCCAGAACTGAGGTAATCTAATAACGTTGGTAGGGACTAAATCCCCTCGATGTGTTTGCATTGGTCTTTCAAATAACCTCAAAGGTACCAGTGCACGAGGCCCGCGTCTCAAGTGGCCCTTGGAGGCAAATGGCGGCGCAGCACTAAAATGACTGGCCCTTGAAAGCGAATGGCGGCGGAGCACCCGCTCGTAGCACGTCTCTTGCGCGTTTCCCCAAGAATGGTTGGCGGTGCTTGTAAAAAACGCCTTTATCAAGGGGCTTTAGCAGGGACCCTGGGTTCAGTCGTCCATCTGCATCCTACCGTCGTGCGATCGTGTACCAGATATATTGCGTAATGCACGTTAAAGACTTCGAGCTAACAGTTGTACTGCACGTTTTATAACCTTCAACGGGTAACAATGTCGCCCTACGAAACTGCTGCTCTATAAAAAAATAGCGACTAGTTTTGAATGTGCCGTTACATTGCATTTTTAATGTGTGTTCGCTTGTTCGCGTTCTTTTTTTTTTTTTTGTCTACATCTTTGATTATTGGGCCCTTACTTATGATGAACCAGACTATAGGTGTCGGACTTCTGGAAAAATATTATATATCTAAGAAAATGGCACGTGAACGCAACAGACAAAAAAAAGACATAGGCGCACTTAATAAAAATAATAAAAATAATATAATTGATTATTATTGTGTTTTTAAAGGTTTGAGCGTACCAGGAGCTATAAAAACGAACTCGATGCTTTGGATGGTGCGTTTGTTCACTGGAAGTATAGTTCAGGGCAGTATGCTCGCACTTGTATGTTCCGCTTCGCTCGCAGGGTAAAACCAAATACTTTACTGGTAATGTATTTAGTGAAACAAAGCTTATCTTCTGTATATGTGCAATGCCCTCAGTTTTCGTGTGACTACACGTTTGTTTATCATCATTTATTTTCGTTTCCCACTGCAATTCAGTTCGTGTTCTTTTGTGTGCTACATGCATTAGAGACCAAGGTAATCCAGGAGAATTCTATTTCGCGGATTGTAAAAAAAGCCTATGCAACTTGCCACGTGTGCCACAATCAATACAACATATTATAAGCTTCACATATGCCCGCTTGCCTAAGTAAACATTGTAGTTTGTCAAGAACAATTGTGATTGTATGAAATCACGTGGGAAAAAAACTCGTTCTAAGCACGCGACTGTCGACATGCAGTGAATACTCATAATCGGCGCCGAGATGATTGGTAGCTGTCAACAGGCAGAGTTTTTCTATCAACCCAAGCTTAGAATGTTTCCTTCTTTTTCTTGTAAGCAATGAGGAGAGGACTTACACCAAATATGAGGGTAATAAAATACTATGAGCTTTCAAACCTAATGGCCTGAGCAGTATGTGTGTACAAGCTTTAGCCTTTGATGCACCCTTAACTTTCGATGCACTCAACGCTAGTGCAAAATGTAGGGCTGTTTCATTCTTAAGTACCATGTGAGTGCTTACACTATATTTTATACAATGTCAAACTGTACCCGTTTGCTTCTTTTTTCGTTTTTGCACACCACTACTTGCGCGCATAAATCACCAAATCACCAAATTAAGACTGGTACAGGATGCTACAAAAAAAATACAGTTTTTTTTACCTCAAAAATAAACTACGCATCGTTTAACGCTCATTTTCCGCCAAAAGGTAGCGCTAAGTTACAACCAGATTCCAAAGTTTCATCCCGAACGGACCACTTATTCAAAAGTTATAAGTGATTTTCTGAAAATTTCAATGGGAAAATGAAGCCCATTTTTGCCCGTTTTCGGTTTCTGGTGCCATAGAGCCGCATGTATTCGAAAGCTCCGTCGGCCGCCGTTTTCCCAATGAACGTTTCAAAAAATAACTTAAATATTGAATAATGTATCGGATCGGGCTGAACTCTAAAATCTGGTTGTGACCTCTAGCGCTGCCTTCGGGCGGAAAATGAGCGTTCGGCGATGCCTAGTTTATTCTTGCGGTAAAAAAAAACAGACCCTGTAATTTCTTTTGTAACATCCTGTACTATGCTTAAACTGTGGAAAAGCTATCCACAGACCAGGAATCTTTGCCTGGCCAGTCATTGCATTTATCACTGAATTCGTTAATTATTATAGTAACAAATTAATGATAATTAATTATTATCATTTATTGCTGTGAGTTAATTTTTAACCTCGGCATTTTTTTTTATTATGACTCCCGCACCTTGGGTTTACCAAACTCAACATCTAAACCTGAGTGTCATTTTTGGGGGGTTTTCCAGTCTCGTGGTTTTGGTCAAAATGAACACCCAGCTACCTAAATGAGGCACCTAACCACCCAAAAATAGTTTATTTTTATTTTTTAGGTGGTTAATTCCTTAGGCTAGAATTTTGGACACCCAAGTCTTTTCCGTCAGCTCGTTTTCCTGGAAATCTACAAAGAGCCAAACACATGCACGACAAAAGCGCCGGCCAGTCATATTGCCGCCCGCCGAGCCGAGAAAGCAACGCTCAGTCACGGACTTCTAGAAGATTTGCGTTCATTCTTTCACCAGGCGTAACTTTCGCCCTGTTTTCTTGTTCTCGAAAGTGCCAGTTCATCCTCGCCCCGAGCGCGCTACGCTCGAACCTTCTTTGCCGAACTTCCGAGATGGTGACGCACTGTAGATAAGCAGCTGCCGGCGACCTCGTCGAGTCACTCTCGCTCTCTGTCACGCTGCCGAATCGCCGCCTGCTTTTCTGCTACCTCGACGCTCTTTCCTTAATTTTTTTTCTTTGGCACAAGTTCGCCGATTAAGCCTTTATTTTTAAGTTCACTATTCGTCCTCTCGTCACCTTCATTCGTGTCAACATAAATCTGATCATATTGAAATATGTGTAATTGGCCTCTGAAATCTCCGGTAACGGCGCACAGGCAATTTTATTTATTTCAAAGCGTCGGTGGTTTGGTTGTGCATGTGTCTCGCCATTTGGCTCAGGACGATTTTCGCGTTTTGTTCTGCCCCCATTTGCTAGAGACGTGAGCTCAGAGCGTGGCAACTGGCCCCCTTGCACGAGAACTGGCGCAGCTGTGCGCGTACCAAAGACAGCTCGTGCAGAGAAAAACAAGCAAGGGACCAGGGATGTCAAATTCAGGATATAGAAAAACACCCCACTGTATCGAAGCGCCACCACACACCATTTCTCGGATTGATGAACTGGCTTGGAAGGCGATCTAACCGCCATCTGTTGGTTCAGAATCACACTAACCAAGGGTGGGGTTGCACCTTAAAACATCCAGGTCAGGTGCGCGCGCATTTGATGATGAAAACGAATGTTGTACGCGCCGAACCTTCTACTCCGATTGTTCCCGAAGCCAGCGCGTGTACATAAGGGGCTCTGCGTGGCGAGCCGCAGTTAGTCTCGTCCCAGTTAGTCTCGTCCCCCAAGTTTTGAGCTGCGCTCCAGGCGAGCAAAATAGAATATTTCGCTCGTGTTAGCGCGTCAATACGCTTCCCCACTACAGTTTTTTTTTTTTTTTCATACATACTCTGTTTTATTCCAAGTGCCAGCGTAGCAGAGGCTACAAGGGAGCTGCGAGCTTTCACCGTCCCTGCCAAGTACGCGCGCTCGTGCAGTGCGAGCATCGTTCAGGAGGACGCGCTTTTGCGAGTAGCTTGGGCTTCGCTATCACGTAAAGTGAAACATACGTCCTCGCGGAAGCTATGAAAGAAAGCGAAGATGAAACGAATGTTTAATGGGACGGTGCAGTCGCAAGCTGCATGATTTTTTTTTTTTTTTTTACGTTTTGTTACCGCACATCTACAGATACTGACAGATGCCTCTATTCGAACGTGGCACGTGCGAAATCGAACGTTACAGCGCCCCACGGATGGTGCAGCCAGCATAACAGAGAGCCGTATATGTAGACACTTTGGTCAATGGGAGGCGCGGGCAGAGCCAGGGCGTGCACCAGACGCGGAAATAGGGCTTGCCATGCTCTCTTGACCAACCAGAAGCCGAAAAGAATCCCTTAGCGGCGGTAGCGAGAATCAGTTCTGATCAAAGGTCTACGTTCGTAAATGGTTTTAATAAGCGCGTGAGAGCGTAGTTTAATAACTCTTTGTGGTTGAAAATAGGGTGGACGTGTTGTTTTGATCATGATCATGCAGAAAGATGTAAAAAACGAATGCGCCGCTCAACTCTGTTTTGCTTGGACAGAGTGTGACTGCTCGGACGGCAGATGCCCGGCCCTCTGCGCTTAGCGTACGGATTATGTCGATCGTTCCGCTAGTCGCACTCTTCCACCATCATTTTGGATGAGCGTGATTGAAACGTCACGTGTACCATATTTTCAATCATCGAGAGTTACTCTAATGCAGTTATCAGGTTTGTTTCTTGCGACCACCGCCAGGGTATTATTTCCGGATTCTGGTTGGTCACATTCGAATTTCTGAAGACGCCCTGGAACACGCCCAGCCCGCTTTTGGTCAATGGCGCCGCCTCATTTGTCTCCTATACTTCCCAACGAATAAAAACTCTCTACATATACGGCTGTGGCATTACATAGTCGCGTCTTGCGTGAGTCTTCCGGAGGCGCTCGCGCTCCCACCCCAGAGCAACGGATGTATCCTGCTGTTACGCCGTCTTCGACGCCCGCGACGCTCTGTTAATATCTTCTCTTCGCTTTTTTTTTTTTTTTTTTGCACAAGTTCGCTTTAATAAACGTTTAGTTTGTTTCAGCTTTTGTCACCGCAACAACTGTCATTCGTGACAATATTTTCCGGCGATAGCGAATTTCTTCGATTGTTCACGATAGTCTTTGCTAAGCTATAAACGGGCATTCGCACGGATTTGAGGTGACCGGGACACGTATAACCGTTTCCACTTGTTCAAAGTTACAATTCTCGTCCTTACAATTTACATTAGGTCAACAATTTTGTCTAAAGTTTCCCTTCATCCAGGTCCACGTCTGCGTAGTGAAAGCGTTGAATTTTTAGCTTATTTGTTTGTCAAAATCTGTCCGATTAAATTGTTTAAAAAATGAATCCCAATTAAAGCATTATTTGATTAGTCGGTAGTTTAATCGATCAAATGACCAGCCCTACTATTTAACACATAAAATATTTGACTTATTTGCAGAAACTAGACTTCTGGTTGGCAACGCGTCGTTGACGTTAGGTTCGTTTGTTCAACATTCATGGCACCATGGCGGACGTGACGAAACGCAAAGGAAAATTTTGTTGAGAATGAAAGTTTTCTATTTAAAAGTTTAAAATGTCACACGACATATGTAGCTGTGGCAACTCTGCTCTTACCTTCGTTCGCCGTAATGAACGCAGAATATCAGGCCCGTCTTCGCATGGGGCTCTTGTGTTTTTTTCGCCAAGTCGCTTGCACAATTTTCGCCCCCCAAAAAATCCCTACTTGAAAGAGAAGCGCAGAAAATTCTGCTCAGCGTGTACTACAAACTTTGTTCTGAGCCTCCGAGCGAGTCGTACAGAGAGGTCGTTCAAAGAACGTATGGACTCATTGAATGCGGAAAAAAGTGCCAGTGGTAGCATGTCTTCTGGCATCGCCGGCAAAAAAACGTTTATTCGTCGGTGCCGCATGCCTTTATTGGCTTTAGAAGACGGACAAAATAGCTTCGTTCCGCCGAGCGCGCTTCCTCAGTCACTTCCCAATAGCTTTTTGTAGTGTAGCGTTAGTGTTAGATTAGTCGGCGTCGGCACTTTCAAATCCGACCCATGAGATCTCCCGCGAGTCTGCGAGTCCATGCAGGCGAGACATTAGCGAGTATTAGAACAGAGGGCCCCACAGCTTGGGGCGGCCCAGTGCGCATGCGCAGAACTTCTGCGCATGCCCATTGCGATGCCCCAAACTGTTTGGAACACCCAAAGCTGTGGGGCCCCCTATTCTAAAATTCGCTATTTTGCGGGTGCATTAGGTTGGAGTCGACGTTCCATTGTCCAGGTACCTGGTCCGTTGCGTGACGGAAAACTCTAAAGAAGCGGAGAGCTTCTGCGGACCCTGCTTCCGCACGGCCTGCAAGGCCTCGGTGATAGCATACTCCGTCACCCCCCCCCCCCCCTCCTTCGGTCCCACTTAGAAAATGGAGACTGCATAGTCGCGCGTGAACCTTGGTACATCAAGAGGTATTAGCCACGATCACCAAGGATACTTGAACTTGACCAGTAAATGGAGCAAAGTACACGAAGTCCGAATTTTGTGGAACACCGCAAAAAATAACGTTTCATCCGCACCGCGTCCACGCCGGACTACCAACTATACTTCGTTTCAGCTTCGGTCCAGACGCAGCCACAGCTACAAGCGCGAGCTCCGGGCTCTCAGCATCCCTGCCAATCACGGGCGCTCGTGCAGTGCAAGCACTGTTCTGGGCCACATGCTCGCGCTTGTAGCATCGGCTGCGTCTGGACCGAAGCTGAAATGAAGTATAGTGCCATTTTAACTCACGCACTTATATTGACTGATACACGCCCGAGGAGCCAGGTGACGTCACATCTAAACTGGCGCTTGATTGGTCATAGAAGTCCCTAGCTTTCCGCTGCGGTTCAACACAAAATGAAATAAATATGAAGGCAGCCCCATCACGTGATTTCAAGATGGCAGCGCCCATGCGACGGATGATGAAAAGGTATACACCAACTCATGTTTACAAACAAACCGGAGCGCCCAAAGTGGACGCCACCGGCTCCGCGCATGCGCGATGGGGGTGTGGGCAAGAAGCTCGCCGTCGCCCATAAACAAACCATTGAAATGCGATGTTGTCGGCGTCGGTGTGAGTCCCCGCGCTCTTTTCCGCGTTCGAATTGTTGATTCTACGTCTTCCTGGCGATGTCTGACTACTTGAGCGGCGCCAGCGAAATTCCCGAGGCTCGTTACACCGCGAAAATTCGCGTGAATAATGTGACGTGTGCCGATTCATTCCGCGTGGACGCCGCAGTATGTACGCTAAAACCCGATTCGCATGGTGAGATTTCACTCGCAATTTTCAGTCGCGACGCCGCTCGGGCTGCAAAAGCGTGAACCGTAGCTGAGATGGTCGACGTCGATACTGAAAATCGCAAGCAGAATCGTATCAAGTCAATTAGGCATAGCAAGTCAGTGATAGTCACTGGTAACAATGATCAACCTCTCCTTGTATTTCTGTTTACATCGAGCCTGCTTACCAACCTTCAAACGTAAGTCTTTTGAGGCCTGCACTTACTTCTTATCGCAAGTACCGCGCCAACATTTGGTCTACAGGCCGGCGTCGTCTAAGAGAGCAGACGACAAACAGAAACGTTTGAAAGAGCAGACGACAGTTCGATGAGGCGGCCGTTTGAACTTGAAGATGCACTGAACGTAGTCCGCAGGTGGTCCGCACAACCTGATGGTCTTCTGGCGTTCATGTTGGAACAAAACAAATAAATCTGACGACCACATTAAGTATCCGTGAATTCAACCCAAAGTGCTTCCCGCCCAAGCAATCGTTGTTCGACATCGTCTGCTTTTCCCTTTTCACGGCACATATCCAGATTCTCGGACGAAGCGAGCACATGAAAACTGACCTTCAAACATTTCTTGGCTCGTGGCATGGCCCCAGCCGCGGCGTTTTAACGAGAAGGTAGGTTTTTGTCTGGTTCCCTTCAAAATAACGCAGGAATACACGTCTGGCATGGGGACTTCCGCCCACAGCCCCAGACCGGAAGTGCGACCGACGTGCCACCACCGCGCCGTGACGTCACAGAGATGAGTTGGTGTATATAAAAAAAGTGAAAGCCGTTTACAACTCCCTGTAACGCTGAATTGGAGCGCAGCTCTTGAGGAGGAGGAGTGAAGGGTACTGAGGGGAGGGTAGACCCCTCCTCCTTCTCCTGCTCCTCCCCGCATTCTTTAATATGCTCCGGGGGGGTCACGTGACCTCGGGGAGGGGGAGGGTTGTCACGTGACTTCGGGGAGGGGGGGGATCACGTGACCTCGGGGAGGCGTGACCTGGGGGGTCACGTGACCTTGGGGTGTCACGTGGGGGTCACCTAGGGGGGTCGTGTGACCTTGAGATGACCTTGGGAGGGGTCACGTGACCTTCAAGGGGTCACGTGGGGGTCACCTCGGGGGTCACGTGACCTCGGGTGACCTTGGGGGTCACGTGACCTTAGGATGACCTTGGTTACGCCGACGGCGACGCCTCTCAAGCCGGAAACGGGCGCCTAAGAGCTGCGCTCTAAAACGCATCTCCACGTGGTGAATGATGTTGATTGGGGCGAAGCTCTGGTGGTGCTTGTCTGCGTAGACGCTGAGCCGCAGCATGCCGAGCCTTCCGTTCGTTTTCTTCCATGTCACGCTGCGGTCAAATGCTGAAATGTATATATAACCACGTTCCATACCACACATTCTTTTTCTGACATGGATGAAAACGAACGAAAGGCTCGGCATGCTGCGGCTCACCGTCTACGCAGACAAGCACTACCAGAGCTTCGCTAATCAACATCATTTACCACGTGGAGATGCGGTTGTTTTTTGTTGTTGTTTTTTTGCCCTACACGAGCACGGAAGCACGTGCTCACGTGCTCGTGAGCACGTGAGCGCGTGAGCTCACGAGCAGCAGCACGTGCACCCGACGGCGGACGGACATACGGACATGGCTAGCCCCTAAAGGCCCTGTCACACTGCGGAAACAGCCGGAGAACTTTGTCCTTCAACACGAGGAAAACATGTTTTCGGGGACCCTGTCACATTGCGGAAACAGCAACAGTCCGGAAACATGTTGCTGTCGTCCGAAAACCATGTTTCCCAACTTGTTCTCCGACACTCGGGGAACATCCTGTCACACCGAGAAAGCGAGTTGGAAGAACACAAATTGCCTCCTCTCCTGCGCGCTGCCTCCCTCTCTCTCTCGCCCTCGTCTGCCCGGCCGGCTCGGCTAAGCTACAAGCGCGAGCTCCGGGCTTTCAGCATCCCTGCCAAGCACGCGCGCTCGTGCAGTGCAAGCACTGTTCTGGGCCAGATGCTCGCGCTTGTAGCATCGGCTGCGTCTGGACCGAAGCTGAAACGAAGTATAGGTGGCTAGGCTCAGATCCGCTGGCTCCGCTCACCCCTTGAATCGTTACCATTTTTGATCGCCGTCTCATCGACGTCGCCCTACCGTAGTCGATTCATCAGCCGCGCGAACCATCTCGTGTTCTCTGGATTTGGCGGTTGCGTTCTGCTACAGGGCTAGACCCTTGCAGGATGGCATACGCGCCGGCCACAGCAGCAGCTTCTGCTTTGGTGCTTCTTTGTGCCATCGATTCAGATGATTCTGACGATCAGCTGCCGCCGCGCAAGAAGCCGCGTTTAAAATTGCCCTTCACGCTTGACGTCAATTATTGAAGTATTCTCGTGCGACTATCTGTACAGAAAAATATAGATGTTGCCGCGCTGCTGGAGAAAAATTCGCTCAGCCACCGAAATGGGCAACACGTGTCGTCCGACACAAGTTGTCGAGGTTTCCGTTGCCAAAAGCTGTCACACCGAGACAACATTGTCGCTGTCGTTCATGTTGTGTTGCTGTTTCCTCAATGTGACAGGGTTGTCGGGCAACAGAGCCGACAGCCGACATGTCTCCCCACTGTTGAGAAACATGTTTTGTTCATGTTTCCGCCGTGTTTCCTCAATGTGACAGGGCCTTAAGGAGTTTCGCCCCTAAAAGTTTGTCGAATGTGCATTAAACCAAAATTCGGATTTCAAAAAAACAATGCAGGAGATGCAGGTTGGAAGCTCTTTCACGCCTTTCTCATGAGCCACATCACGTACGTGGCGGCCGTGCACTGCTGGCACGGTCACGAGAAGTAGTTAGACACTCTAATTAGAAAGAGTATAAAGAGTGTGCTGGGCATTTCCATGCAGGCCAGCACCGAGCGACTCATGCAGTTAGGGGTTCACAACACCCTGGAAGAGATAATCGAGGCACAGGAAACTGCCCAGGTAGCTCGGCTGTCGTCTTCGCCGGCCGGAGGGAAGATTTTAGCCGTACTCGGATTCAACGCCACGCTCGTTGCGGAGCGGCGACGTCAGCTATCTGACGCCCAAAGGGCCAGCATTCAGACCTCTCCTTTTCCTCGTAATGTTCATCCACAGCACAATGTCGGTCGGCGCAGAGCCAGGACCGTCGCGATTCTCAGACACGTTAGGGACGAACCTCGCTCGGCTTGCTTCGTGGATGCCGCACAGTATGGCCGCTCGGCCAAGTTCGCTGCCGCTGCCATCGATCACAAGGGTTCGATCCTCAATTCCGCATCTTTCAAAGATTCTACTCTCTCAAGGGCCGAGCAGGCGGCCATAGCTCTTGCCCTCCTTGACGATAGTAGATCGCACATCTACACAGACTCTAGATCGGCGGTTCGGGTTTTTGCTTCTAACTCCATTTCCGACGAAGCCTCTAAAATTCTTGGCAATAAGATTATCTCCCCGCACACCATTACTTGGTTTCGGCACCCATCTCAATTCTGAGCTAGATTCCCTTACAAACCTCAACGATACTGCTAACTCTCGGGCGCGCGCTCTAACCCTCCACGCCGGGAAGGACGCCGATCTGCAGGGTGGCTATGGGTAATTTAAAGACATCTTATTCACCTTTAGCGAAGTCACCAAGCACTATCAAATGGGCAGGCGGACTTTTCCACCCCCGCAAGGTAAACTCTCTAGGTCTCAGGCAGTCACACTCAGAATGTTGCAGAATAGATCATATCCCAGTTTAGCTTTCTTCAGCATTATTGTTCCGGATACCTTCAAGTCTGCCTGCCCGGACTGCGGGTCGGTTAGCAGCTTCGATCACACGCTCTGGCGGTGCCCCTCGTTACGGGGGCCCAATAAAGTCACCGAGGAGGAGTGGAGCTCTGCCATCACGAGTTCCGAGCTTCTCCCACAACTCCGGGCTGTCCAGAGAGCCCACAATGCGGCGGTGAGGCTAGGCCTCCTCGTCCCCACGTGGGAGCGGCCCGCGGTGCTACTCTAAGGGCGGCGCTTCTCAGGACCTCAATAAAGTTCTTTGTTTGTCTGTCTGTCCCAATAAAAAAGATCACCTTTTATAATAAAGCTTTTTCCGACCTAACAAAGCAGGCACTTGTCGAGATGTGCTGTTACATCACTCGCGCTTCCCCAGCTGGAGTACTGTACCCCTGCGTGGTTGCCGTACCAGGCCTCCCGTGTTGCACACTTTGCACGCCCCACAAGCGTATAGAGACGCGCAGCCTTTGCCGTACTCAGGAGATCGTCGCGGCCTGACCGCCCTTACCGTGACTACCGCACAGCGGATCTACTTCGCGCCGACGGCTGGCAGCCCCTTGAGGAGAGGTACGATGCTGCATCGCTCCGGCTGCTTCTGACAGCGATCAGCCCACTCGGTGCCGCCCACCCTCTGGCTCTCATCTCGGCCCGCACAGTGCGCCACCAAAACTCCTTCGTTCAGCGCGTGGTCAACATGTGGCGCTCCCTCCCAAGCACGCTCCGGAATCAACCCGCCACTGACATTGACAAAGTAAGGAACCTTTGCCGCCAAGCAGCGCGCCACCTGTGGAGAACAGTTCACTGAAGCTGCTGCTCTCTCCCCCTACATCGTTTTCTTCCTCGTACCCCCCCCCCCCCCCCCCCTTTTCTACACCAAGGTCGGTGTGCTGGGCCCCTCGGTACGGGCCTTTGGCCTTTCCAGCACACCCCAACTCCCGAGTCGAAATAAAGTATTCTTATTGTTATTGTATAAGAACATTTTTCGTGCGAACTAGACACGATGGTGCCGACAATGTGTCAATCCTTGACAATGCACCAAATGCAAACTATCTAAAAAAATTTTTTTTTTTTTTACAATTAAAATTTGTTTTTGCGAATTATAGAGCGGAACCGCAAAAACAAAGCGCAGATGTTAAGAATGTCATCCGCATTCTTTCGCCGCCAGCTTTGTGCCTGCTGCACGAGTGCGAACTTTAGCGGACCCGAACGCTTCTAACATATACCTCTTAAATTTCCTTCTAAAATTCACTGAATGAGGGATTTTCGATGACGCTCAAATAGATTCTAATTGGAAGTATATGATCG
The DNA here is from genome assembly GCF_016920785.2 of Ixodes scapularis. Classification (NCBI taxonomy): domain Eukaryota; kingdom Metazoa; phylum Arthropoda; class Arachnida; order Ixodida; family Ixodidae; genus Ixodes; species Ixodes scapularis. Next base: position 36,154,541 of record NW_024609836.1, on the reverse strand, counting down.
TTTTCACTCATTAAAAAGTAAGTGAGCATATATTGTTTAATTATTTAGCTAGTCAATATATTTTTGTTTTTGTTTTTTGCTATACCTGTAGTTCGCCATGGCTGGCAGTTTGCTCCCGAAAAAGTTTCTTCTTTTCTCAACTACCCTAACGGGCAAAACCAGTGTCGGACAAGATACACAACAGAGGTATTTAAGATAATTTACTAAATACCTGGTTTATAAAGGATTTAGAGTACTACTCAAGATGCTTTCCTTACAAAATATCTCGAGTAGAGTACAAATACTTCGAATGTAATTCAATTACTTCCGAAGGTGCTTCCGCACTGCGTAATTTGCATCGACCTTAGGGACATTAGAATGCTTTATTTGATTCAAGGGAAACAAACAAAATAAAATCGCAGTGCTATTGTATACAGGCCCGGTACAAGAACTACACATTCTGGTACATGTTAAAGATATTTTTTAGGTAAATTAGCAAAAAGGGGTAAAGTGCAGTTCACACACTCGCAACCGAGTAGGACGGAGCAAGACAAGACCGGTTTTTAAGCCTCTTACGACGTCTTAAAGGCCGACCCACAGAATTGTCTTCTGCCGGGCAGAAAACCGGTTCCCAGTTTCCTTCTCTCCATTCCCTCTCGCTGTCTTCTCTCCTCCTCTCCCCACAAGAGCGGGGCTCCGAGTCACTCCTTACAGAAAGGAGGAAGATATCCTCCTTTCTCGAATGGAAAGGAGGAATTGAGGGAGAGTTCCCTTCTTTCTGCTTGTTCGTCGGCCTTTAAGACCAGCTCCGCTGCAGCGCATCAGGTCCTAAGACGTCGCAAGAGGCTTAAAAACCGGTTTGGTCTCTCTCGGTCTAACCCGGTCACATATGTGTGAACGGCGCTTAACTCTACCTATAGTCACTTCGATGATAATCCTATCTTCTGGTGGTTTTATAATGCACACGGTAAACACATCGTTTTATTAAGCGCCGCGAGTCTCTATATTCTAAGTTCACTGTAAACAAATTTTATGCGCAAAAACAATGACTGAATAATCAAGGACGGCTGACATATAGTAGGCATGGCACTTGCCACGCCTTCTTCAAGTAGGGTACTCCAAACGCTGCAGTCAAAGACGGCTAACTTCAAAAATAAAGGCACAGATTGACACGAAGAAGCATGACTGTCTTTCTCGCGGTTGTTGATTTTTTTATGATTTCTTCATACTAGGCTCTAGGAACCCGCTTGAAAAAGGCGTACGTGGATGGATGCATAAATGCTAATGCCGGTGTCCTTTATAATGGGAGGTAGCTTGCGCCACCTAGCATAGAAACCAAAACTATATTATTCATCCCCTCGCTCTTATAAGCCAATATGATCCCTTTCGCACTTTTCTATCTCAAGGCAGTGTGGGATATTGCCAAATGACCTTTGGGAAAGCGGTCAAACAAAGAAACAAAAAAAAAGGGTAAAATATATTCCGTCACGTCAACCGGGCCCACTGGGAGACTTTGGGCCGGAACCGCGCGGGAGGGAGTTCAAATTTTTCTTTGTCCCTCTGTCCCCAGCTGTGATTGTTCGTTTTAATTAATTCAATTTATCCTCAAAAATTCCCTAATCTTCTAACCACCTTTTTGTGACTGTAATTCTTTCCTCCCCTATTCTTGCATTTTCGCCACCAAAATCCAGCGCCCCGCCAGATTGGTTACCTGTTCAAGGAGGACGTGGCAAAGTCCCGTAAACTTCAAAACCAAATATACTATAGTCCGTTGCAACTCAACAAGGTACGGCGAGGGAAAGGAAGGCCAGGGAGATGAAAGCAGACAGAACGCTGGAGAGGAAAAGGGGAAACCTCCTCCTCTATTTAGCGTTACGTCTGCTTCCTCCTCCCCGCCCTTCCTTTCCCTCGAACTACCTTCTTGAATTATCACTCACACTTTGGCATGCGGCACATAATGCGTCTATGTCTTGAAATTTGCCTTATACGTCTCTGTCTTCAACATTTCCGTTCACGCCTCGAACGGCAAAGAGCTTCCACATATATTATCAAACACCTTTCAATTTCTTCTGTCATGCTTTTGTGGTCTGTACATTGTTAAAGCAGATTTTTTTTTTTTGCGTTCTTCCCTTTTTAAATTTTCCTTTCTACCTCTCTCACTCCACTTTTCACTGGTCTGCTCAGCCCCATCACTAGTGTGCAGGACCTTAAGTTCCAGCTTCCGGGTTTAGTTTGTCCATTTTCTGTTTAAAACTTTTCATACATAAATACTTGAAAACTTTCCGTGGCATCACCCATTTCAGTTAGCCTTTCTTAAAAAAGTCAATCTCTTTCTACAAGAAAGGACCACCTCATGTCCTCCGGCACTCCCCCTCATTTGGTGTGTTGCCATGCGCTCCCAGCTTTGCCCACGCTTCTTTGTCGAATTCCGATCTTGATTGAACCTCTGATCTCATACTTGCCAAACAAAAAACAAAAAAAGAACAGTCCCGGCACCACTACTTATTTTCAATGCCTTTACCACTTCGTATATGAAATAAGTCTACAATGCCCCGAGTTTCATAATGCCCTCAATTTCTTTTCCCTTTTATAATTATATTTCTTTCTTGTTCCTCTGGGTATTTCCTTCCCTCATTGAGCCATACCCCCAAATAATTGTATTTTTCTGTATAGTTTATAACATTGTCCTGTATTTACAGGAGCTCTTTTCGTCGTTAAAGACCATTACTCCGGAGTTCGGACTACTAAACCTCAGGTCTAAGCTATCCTCTTCCTCTCCAGATATTGTAGTTAGTTCGTGTAATGTGTCACGGTTATTTGTTATAAGAACTATGTCGTCCGCGTACATTAATCCTGGAACTACTTGTACTACATTTCTCTCTCCTTCCATATAACTCACATCAGTACCCAAACTGCTCCGCTCTGTTTAATTTTTTTTTAAATTTCACTTAGGCATATTATCAGGGGCAGGGGTGACAGTGGGCAGCCTTGTTTGAGCTATCTTTTTATTTCTGCTGGTTGCGTGGTTTCTGCTTCCCATGTTATAATGACATTGGGCAGGAGTGACAGTGGGCACCCTTGTTTGCGCTATCTTTTTATTTCTGCTGGTTGCGTGGTTTCTGCTTCCCATGTTATAATCACATTGGGCAGGGGTGACAGTGGGCACCCTTGTTTGCGCTATCTTTTTATTTCTGCTGGTTGCGTGGTTTCTGCTTCCCTTGTTATAATCACATTGGGCAGCGGTGACAGTGGGCACCTTTGTTTGCGCTATCTTTTTATTTCTGCTGGTTGCATGGTTTCTGCTTCCCATGTTATAATCACATTGGGCAGGGGTGACAGTGGGCACCCTTGTTTGCGCTATCTTTTTATTTCTGCTGGTTGCGTGGTTTCTGCATCCCATGTCATAATCACATTGCGCAGGAGTGACAGTGCCCTATTGAAAATTCCATCAAGGTACGTAATTTGGGACACTGACTGCATGTCAGCAGCCTTGGTGGAACGTGATGGACCATCAGACGTCATCTGATGGTCCATCAGATGACGTCTGACTGCCACTGCCAAGGGAATTTCATCAACAAGGGCAGCATTTATATAAGAGTAAAGCTATACGCACTCATAAATATCGCCAAATGCCTCGATAAAACAAAATGTTCGAGAAAGAAAAAAGAAAAAAAATAAAAGCAGAACCACCGAGGATCGAACCCGCGACCACTTGCGTACATATCGGACACCGTAACCGCTATGCTACGCGGTTTCTTAGAGAACTCGATTTCACCATCCGTTTTATACGAGATGCTTCGGTTGCAAATGCAGTTAAGACTTCAGCATATTATGCAAAGCACTCGTACGTCACTCGCCGTACTTCAGTTCTACTCATCTGCCATGTAGAGTACTTTCGTGCCGTAGAACGATCCTTTTGTTCGCGCGTCTCCGGCCCAGTAGACCCGGTACACCTTGTCGTCTTCAACTACACCGCTAAAGTCCCTTACATCGTCGGAACTCACAACAGGCTGGGTCTTGTCGAGTAGAAATTCTATTAAAACATAAAACACTGTAGAGCCCGGGCAGGAACGACAGGTTGGAGCAAGCGGGCAAACAAAACGAGTCGAGAGCGATCGTTCATGAAACCTCGGCGAAGCCTCTACGGGCGAACCGAAGTCAGCGAAGTGGCGTTTTCGGAGTTTCGGCGGGCTTCTGATCAAGGTTGTCGGTCGGCTGCGTGTCATATCTCTAACATCAGCGGTTTTATGGGCTCACGTCCCGAAATCGTTTTCTTGTGCATAGACTATTTTTCGTATACATAGATTTGACGAAATAGTGGTATCCGAACGAACTTTACGTCCTTTGAACGTATGTCTGTCTGCACGAAAAAGCTTTTTGACGTACAGTCAGAGCCAATCGATGTACAATCAGAATCGCCACCAAGACATCTTGATGGCATTTCGCGGCGGTCGACTGCCACCAGGAAACCATCAGAAAGCCGACAAGTGGAGTCTGACTGGAGTTTGACTGTCGGTCAGAGTAACTTGTTTTCCAATCTGACATGTTTGACGTACAGTTAGGCACAGTCAGCGGTCCACTAGAAAACATTGACCGCCAAGCAGGGTTACATTGATGGATTTTTCCTTCGGGTGGGCACCCTTGTTTGCGCTATCTTTTTATTTCTGCTGGTTGCGTGGTTTCTGCTTCCCATGTTATAATCACATTGGGCAGGGGTGACAGTCGGCACCCTTGTTTGCGCTATCTCTGTTGGTTGCGTGGTTTCTGCTTCCCATGTTATAATCACATTGGGCAGGAGTGACAGTGGGCACCCTTGTTTGCGCTATCTTTTTATTTCTGCTGGTTGCGTGGTTTCTGCTTGCCATGTTATAATCACATTGGGCAGGGGTGACAGTGGGCACCCTTGTTTGCGCTATCTTTTATTTCTACTGGTTGCGTGGTTTCTGCTTCCCATGTTATAATCACATTGGGCAGGGGTGACAGTGGGCACACTTGTTTGAGCTATTTTTTTATTTCTGCTGGTTGCATGGTTTCTGCTTCCCATGTTATAATCACATTGGGCAGGAGTGACAGTGGGCAACCTTGTTTGCGCTATCTTTTTATTTCTGCTGGTTGCGTGGTTTCTGCTTCCCATATTATAATCACATTGGGCAGGGGTGGCAGTGGGCACCCTTGATTGCGCTATCTTTTTATTTCTGCAGGTTGCGTGGTTTCTGCTTCCCATGTTATAATCACATTGGGCAGGGGTGACAGTGGGCACCCTTGTTTGCGCTATCTTTTTATTTCTGCTGGTTGCGTGGTTTCTGCTTTTCATGTTATAATCACATTGGGCAGGAGTGACAGTGGGCACCCTTGTTTGCGCTACCTTTTTATTTCTGCTGGTTGCGTGGTTTCTGCTTCCCATGCTATAATCACATTGGGCAGGAGTGACAGTGGGCACCCTTGTTTGCGCTATATTTTATTTCTGCTGGTTGCGTTGTTTCTGCTTTCCATGTTATAATCACATTGGGCAGGGGTGACAGTGGGCACCCTTGTTTGCGCTATCTTTTTATTTATGCTGGTTGCGTGGTTTCTGCTTCCCATGTTATAATCACATGGGGCAGAAGTGACAGAGGGCACCCTTGTTTGCGCTATCTTTTTATTTCTGCTGGTTGCGTTGTTTCTGAATCCCATGTCATAATCACATTGCGCAGGAGTGACAGTGGGCACCCTTGTTTGCGCTATCTTTTTATTTCTGCTGGTTGCGTGGTTTCTGCTTCCCATGTTATAATCACATTGGGCAGGAGTGACAGTGGGCACCCTTGTTTGCGCTATCTTTTTATTTCTGCTGGTTGCGTGGTTTCTGCTTCCCATGTTATAATCACGTTGGGCAGGAGTGACAGTGGGCACCCTTGTTTGCGCTATCTTTTTATTTCTGCTGGTTGCGTGGTTTCTGCTTCCCATGTTATAATCCCATTGTGCAGGAGTGACAGTGGGCACCCTTGTTTGCGCTATCTTTTTATTTTTGCTGGTTGCGTGGTTTCTGGTTCTCATGTTATAATCACATTGGGCAGGGGTGACAGTGGGAACCCTTGTTTGCGCTATCTTTTTGTTTCTGCTGGTTGCGTGGTTTCTGCTTCCCATGTTATAATCACATTGGGCAGGGGTGACAGTGGGCACCCTTGTTTGCGCTATCTTTATTTCTGCTGGTTGCGTGGTTTCTGCTTCCCATGTTATAATCACATTGGGCAGGGGTGACAGTGGGCACCCTAGTTTGCGCTATCTTTTTATTTCTGCTGGTTGCATGGTTTCTGCTTCCCATGTTATAATCACATTGGGCAGGAAGTGACAGTGGGCACCCTTGTTTGCGCTATCTTTTTATTTCTGCTGGTTGCGTGGTTTCTGCTTCCCATGTTATAATCACATTGGGCAGGAGTGACAGTGGGCACCCTTGTTCGCGCTATCTTTTTATTTCTGCTGGTTGCGTGGTTTCTGCTTCCCATGTTATAATCAGATTGGGCGGGAGTGACAGTGGGCACCCTTGTTTGCGCTATCTTTTTATTTCTGCTCGTTGCGTGGTTTCTGCTTCCCATGTTATAATCACATTGGGCAGGAGTGACAGTGGGCACCCTTGTTTGCGCTATCTTTTTATTTCTGCTGGTTGCGTGGTTTCTGCTTTCCATGTTATAATCACATTCGGCAGGGGTGACAGTGGGCACCCTTGTTTGCGCTATCTTTTTATTTCTGCTGGTTGCGTGGTTTCTGCTTCCCATGTTATAATCATATTGGGCAGGGGTGAGAGTGGGCACCCTTGTTTGCGTTATCTTTTTATTTCTGCAGGTTGCGTGGTTTCTGCTTCCCATGTTATAATCACATTGGGCAGGGGTGACAGTAGGCACCCTTGTTTGAGCTATCTTTTTATTTCTGCTGGCTGCATGGTTTCTGCTTCCCATGTTATAATCACATTGGGCAGAAGTGACAGTGGGCACCCTTGTTTGCGCTATCTTTTTATTTCTGCTGGTTGCGTGGTTTCTGCTTCCCATGCTATAATCACAATGGGCAGGGGTGACAGTGGGCACCCTTGTTTGCGCTATCTTTTTATTTCTGCTGGTTGCGTGGTTTCTGCTTCCCATGTTATAATCACATTGGGCAGGGGTGACAGCGGGCACCCTTGTTTGCGCTATCTTTATTTCTGCTGGTTGCGTGGTTTCTGCCTCCCGTGTTATAATCACATTGGGCAGGGGTGACAGTGGGCACCCTTGTTTTCGCTATCGTTTTATTTCTGCTGGTTACATGGTTTCTGCTTTCCATGTTATAATCACATTGGGCAGGAAGTGACAGTGGGCACCCTTGTTTGCGCTATCTTTTTATTTCTGCTGGTTGCGTGGTTTCTGCTTCCCATGTTATAATCACATTGGGCAGGAGTGACAGTGGGCACCCTTGTTCGCGCTATCTTTTTATTTATGCTGGTTGCGTGGTTTCTGCTTCCCATGTTATAATCACATGGGGCAGAGGTGACAGTGGGCACCCTTGTTTGCGCTATCTTTTTATTTCTGCTGGTTGCGTGGTTTCTGAATCCCATGTCATAATCACATTGCGCAGGAGTGACAGTGGGCACCCTTGTTTGCGCTATCTTTTTATTTCTGCTGGTTGCGTGGTTTCTGCTTCCATGTTATAATCACATTGGGCAGGAGTGACAGTGGGCACCCTTGTTTGCGCTATCTTTTTATTTCTGCTGGTTGCGTGGTTTCTGCTTCCCATGTTATAATCACATTGGGCAGGAGTGACAGTGGGCACACTTGTTTGCGCTATCTTTTTATTTCTGCTGGTTGCGTGGTTTCTGCTTCCCATGTTATAATCACATTGTGCAGGAGTGACAGTGGGCACCCTTGTTTGCGCTATCTTTTTATTTTTGCTGGTTGCGTGGTTTCTGGTTCTCATGTTATAATCACATTGGGCAGAAGTGACAGTGGGAACCCTTGTTTGCGCTATCTTTTTATTTCTGCTGGTTGCGTGGTTTCTGCTTCCCATGTTATAATCACATTGGGCAGGGGTGACAGTGGGCACCCTTGTTTGCGCTATCTCTGTTGGTTGCGTGGTTTCTGCTTCCCATGTTATAATCACATTGGGCAGGAGTGACAGTGGGCACCCTTGTTTGCGCTATCTTTTTATTTCTGCTGGTTGCGTGGTTTCTGCTTGCCATGTTATAATCACATTGGGCAGGGGTGACAGTGGGCACCCTTGTTTGCGCTATCTTTTATATCTACTGGTTGCGTGGTTTCTGCTTCCCATGTTATAATCACATTGGGCAGGGGTGACAGTGGGCACACTTGTTTGAGCTATTTTTTTATTTCTGCTGGTTGCATGGTTTCTGCTTCCCATGTTATAATCACATTGGGCAGGAGTGACAGTGGGCAACCTTGTTTGCGCTATCTTTTTATTTCTGCTGGTTGCGTGGTTTCTGCTTCCCATATTATAATCACATTGGGCAGGGGTGACAGTGGGCACCCTTGATTGCGCTATCTTTTTATTTCTGCAGGTTGCGTGGTTTCTGCTTCCCATGTTATAATCACATTGGGCAGGGGTGACAGTGGGCACCCTTGTTTGCGCTATCTTTTTATTTCTGCTGGTTGCGTGGTTTCTGCTTTTCATGTTATAATCACATTGGGCAGGAGTGACAGTGGGCACCCTTGTTTGCGCTACCTTTTTATTTCTGCTGGTTGCGTGGTTTCTGCTTCCCATGCTATAATCACATTGGGCAGGAGTGACAGTGGGCACCCTTGTTTGCGCTATATTTTATTTCGGCTGGTTGCGTTGTTTCTGCTTTCCATGTTATAATCACATTGGGCAGGGGTGACAGTGGGCACCCTTGTTTGCGCTATCTTTTTATTTATGCTGGTTGCGTGGTTTCTGCTTCCCATGTTATAATCACATGGGGCAGAAGTGACAGAGGGCACCCTTGTTTGCGCTATCTTTTTATTTCTGCTGGTTGCGTTGTTTCTGAATCCCATGTCATAATCACATTGCGCAGGAGTGACAGTGGGCACCCTTGTTTGCGCTATCTTTTTATTTCTGCTGGTTGCGTGGTTTCTGCTTCCCATGTTATAATCACATTGGGCAGGAGTGACAGTGGGCACCCTTGTTTGCGCTATCTTTTTATTTCTGCTGGTTGCGTGGTTTCTGCTTCCCATGTTATAATCACATTGGGCAGGAGTGACAGTGGGCACCCTTGTTTGCGCTATCTTTTTATTTCTGCTGGTTGCGTGGTTTCTGCTTCCCATGTTATAATCCCATTGTGCAGGAGTGACAGTGGGCACCCTTGTTTGCGCTATCTTTTTATTTTTGCTGGTTGCGTGGTTTCTGGTTCTCATGTTATAATCACATTGGGCAGGGGTGACAGTGGGAACCCTTGTTTGCGCTATCTTTTTGTTTCTGCTGGTTGCGTGGTTTCTGCTTCCCATGTTATAATCACATTGGGCAGGGGTGACAGTGGGCACCCTTGTTTGCGCTATCTTTATTTCTGCTGGTTGCGTGGTTTCTGCTTCCCATGTTATAATCACATTGGGCAGGGGTGACAGTGGGCACCCTTGTTTGCGCTATCTTTTTATTTCTGCTGGTTGCATGGTTTCTGCTTCCCATGTTATAATCACATTGGGCAGGAAGTGACAGTGGGCACCCTTGTTTGCGCTATCTTTTTATTTCTGCTGGTTGCGTGGTTTCTGCTTCCCATGTTATAATCACATTGGGCAGGAGTGACAGTGGGCACCCTTGTTCGCGCTATCTTTTTATTTCTGCTGGTTGCGTGGTTTCTGCTTCCCATGTTATAATCAGATTGGGCGGGAGTGACAGTGGGCACCCTTGTTTGCGCTATCTTTTTATTTCTGCTCGTTGCGTGGTTTCTGCTTCCCATGTTATAATCACATTGGGCAGGAGTGACAGTGGGCACCCTTGTTTGCGCTATCTTTTTATTTCTGCTGGTTGCGTGGTTTCTGCTTTCCATGTTATAATCACATTCGGCAGGGGTGACAGTGGGCACCCTTGTTTGCGCTATCTTTTTATTTCTGCTGGTTGCGTGGTTTCTGCTTCCCATGTTATAATCATATTGGGCAGGGGTGAGAGTGGGCACCCTTGTTTGCGTTATCTTTTTATTTCTGCTGGTTGCGTGGTTTCTGCTTCCCATGTTATAATCACATTGGGCAGGGGTGACAGTAGGCACCCTTGTTTGAGCTATCTTTTTATTTCTGCTGGCTGCATGGTTTCTGCTTCCCATGTTATAATCACATTGGGCAGAAGTGACAGTGGGCACCCTTGTTTGCGCTATCTTTTTATTTCTGCTGGTTGCGTGGTTTCTGCTTCCCATGCTATAATCACAATGGGCAGGGGTGACAGTGGGCACCCTTGTTTGCGCTATCTTTTTATTTCTGCTGGTTGCGTGGTTTCTGCTTCCCATGTTATAATCACATTGGGCAGGGGTGACAGCGGGCACCCTTGTTTGCGCTATCTTTATTTCTGCTGGTTGCGTGGTTTCTGCTTCCCGTGTTATAATCACATTGGGCAGGGGTGACAGTGGGCACCCTTGTTTTCGCTATCGTTTTATTTCTGCTGGTTACATGGTTTCTGCTTTCCATGTTATAATCACATTGGGCAGGAAGTGACAGTGGGCACCCTTGTTTGCGCTATCTTTTTATTTCTGCTGGTTGCGTGGTTTCTGCTTCCCATGTTATAATCACATTGGGCAGGAGTGACAGTGGGCACCCTTGTTCGCGCTATCTTTTTATTTATGCTGGTTGCGTGGTTTCTGCTTCCCATGTTATAATCACATGGGGCAGAGGTGACAGTGGGCACCCTTGTTTGCGCTATCTTTTTATTTCTGCTGGTTGCGTGGTTTCTGAATCCCATGTCATAATCACATTGCGCAGGAGTGACAGTGGGCACCCTTGTTTGCGCTATCTTTTTATTTCTGCTGGTTGCGTGGTTTCTGCTTCCATGTTATAATCACATTGGGCAGGAGTGACAGTGGGCACCCTTGTTTGCGCTATCTTTTTATTTCTGCTGGTTGCGTGGTTTCTGCTTCCCATGTTATAATCACATTGGGCAGGAGTGACAGTGGGCACACTTGTTTGCGCTATCTTTTTATTTCTGCTGGTTGCGTGGTTTCTGCTTCCCATGTTATAATCACATTGTGCAGGAGTGACAGTGGGCACCCTTGTTTGCGCTATCTTTTTATTTTTGCTGGTTGCGTGGTTTCTGGTTCTCATGTTATAATCACATTGGGCAGAAGTGACAGTGGGAACCCTTGTTTGCGCTATCTTTTTATTTCTGCTGGTTGCGTGGTTTCTGCTTCCCATGTTATAATCACATTGGGCAGGGGTGACAGTGGGCACCCTTGTTTGCGCTATCTTTATTTCTGCTGGTTGCGTGGTTTCTGCTTCCCATGTTATAATCACATTGGGCAGGGGTGACAGTGGGCACCCTTGTTTGCGCTATCTTTTTATTTCTGCTGGTTGCATGGTTTCTGCTTCCCATGTTATAATCACATTGGCCAGGAAGTGACAGTGGGCACCCTTGTTTGCGCTATCTTTTTATTTCTGCTGGTTGCGTGGTTTCTGCTTCCCATGTTATAATCACATTGGGCAGGAGTGACAGTGGGCACCCTTGTTCGCGCTATCTTTTTATTTCTGCTGGTTGCGTGGTTTCTGCTTCCCATGTTATAATCAGATTGGGCGGGAGTGACAGTGGGCACCCTTGTTTGGGCTATCTTTTTATTTCTGCTCGTTGCGTGGTTTCTGCTTCCCATGTTATAATCACATTGGGCAGGAGTGACAGTGGGCACCCTTGTTTGCGCTATCTTTTTATTTCTGCTGGTCGCGTGGTTTCTGCTTTCCATGTTATAATCACATTGGGCGGGGGTGACAGTGGGCACCCTTGTTTGCGCTATCTTTTTATTTCTGCTGGTTGCGTGGTTTCTGCTTCCCATGTTATAATCATATTGGGCAGGGGTGACAGTGGGCACCCTTGTTTACGTTATCTTTTTATTTCTCCTGGTTGCGGGGTTTCTGCTTCCCATGTTATAATCACATTGGGCAGGGGTGACAGTAGGCACCCTTGTTTGAGCTATCTTTTTATTTCTGCTGCCTGCGTGGTTTCTGCTTCCCATGTTATAATCACATTGGGCAGAAGTGACAGTGGGCACCCTTGTTTGCGCTATCTTTTTATTTCTGCTGGTTGCGTGGTTTCTGCTTCCCATGCTATAATCACAATGGGCAGGGGTGACAGTGGGCACCCTTGTTTGCGCTATCTTTTTATTTCTGCTGGTGGCGTGGTTTCTGCTTCCGATGTTATAATCACATTGGGCAGGGGTGACAGCGGGCACCCTTGTTTGCGCTATCTTTATTTCTGCTGGTTGCATGGTTCCTGCTTCCCGTGTTATAATCACATTGGGCAGGGGTGACAGTGGGCACCCTTGTTTTCGCTATCTTTTTATTTCTGCTGGTTACATGGTTTCTGCTTCCCATGTTATAATCACATTGGGCAGGAAGTGACAGTGGGCACCCTTGTTTGCGCTATCTTTTTATTTCTGCTGGTTGCGTGGTTTCTGCTTCCCATGTTATAATCACATTGGGCAGGAGTGACAGTGGGCACCCTTGTTCGCGCTATCTTTTTATTTCTGCTGGTTGCGTGGTTTCTGCTTCCCATGTTATCACATTGGGCAGGAGTGACAGTGGGCACCCTTGTTTGCGCTATCTTTTTATTTCTGCTCGTTGCGTGGTTTCTGCTTCCCATGTTATAATCACATTGGGCAGGAGTGACAGTGGGCACCCTTGTTTGCGCTATCTTTTTATTTCTGCGGGTTGCGTGGTTTCTGCTTTCCATGTTATAATCACATTCGGCAGGGGTGACAGTGGGCACCCTTGTTTGCGCTATCTTTTTATTTCTGCTGGTTGCGTGGTTTCTGCTTCCCATGTTATAATCATATTGGGCAGGGGTGACAGTGGGCACCCTTGTTTGAGTTATCTTTTTTATTTCTGCTGGTTGCGTGGTTTCTGCTTCCCATGTTATAATCACATTGGGCAGGGGTGACAGTAGGTACCCTTGTTTGAGCTATCTTTTTATTTCTGCTGGCTGCGTGGTTTCTGCTTCCCATGTTATAATCACATTGGGCAGAAGTGACAGTGCGCACGCTTGTTTGCGCTATCTTTTTATTTCTGCTGGTTGCGTGGTTTCTGCTTCCCATGTTATAATCTCATTGGGCAGGGGTGACACTGGGCACCCTTGTTTGCGCTATCTATTTATTTCTGCTGGTTGCGTGGTTTCTGCTTCCCATCTTATAATCACACTGGGCAGGAGTGACAGTGGGCACCCTTGTTTGCGCTATCTTTTTATTTCTGCTCGTTGCGTGGTTTCTGCTTCCCATGTTATAATCACATTGGGCAGGAGTGACAGTGGGCACCCTTGTTTGCGCTATCTTTTTATTTCTGCGGGTTGCGTGGTTTCTGCTTTCCATGTTATAATCACATTCGGCAGGGGTGACAGTGGGCACCCTTGTTTGCGCTATCTTTTTATTTCTGCTGGTTGCGTGGTTTCTGCTTCCCATGTTATAATCATATTGGGCAGGGGTGACAGTGGGCACCCTTGTTTGCGTTATCTTTTTATTTCTGCTGGTTGCGTGGTTTCTGCTTCCCATGTTATAATCACATTGGGCAGGGGTGACAGTAGGCACCCTTGTTTGAGCTATCTTTTTATTTCTGCTGGCTGCGTGGTTTCTGCTTCCCATGTTATAATCACATTGGGCAGAAGTGACAGTGCGCACGCTTGTTTGCGCTATCTTTTTATTTATGCTGGTTGCGTGGTTTCTGCTTCCCATGTTATAATCTCATTGGGCAGGGGTGACACTGGGCACCCTTGTTTGCGCTACCTTTTTATTTCTGCTGGTTGCGTGGTTTCTGCTTCCCATCTTATAATCACATTGGGCAGGAGTGACAGTGGGCACCCTTGTTTGCGCTATCTTCTTTTTTCTGCTGGTTGCGTGGTTTCTGCTTTTCATGCTATAATCACATTGGGCAGGAGTGACAGTGAGCACACTTGTTTGCGCTATATTTTATTTATGCAGGTTGCGTGGTTTCTGCTTTCCATGTTATAATCACATTGGGCAGGGGTGACAGTGGGCACCCTTGATTGCGCTATCTTTTTATTTCTGCTGGTTGTGTGGTTTCTGCTTCCCAAGTTATAATCACATTGGGCAGGGGTGACAGTGGGCACCCTTGTTTGCGCTATCTTTTTATTTCTGCTGGTTGCGTGGTTTCTGCTTCCCATGTTATAATCACATTGGGCAGGAGTGACAGTGGGCACCCTTGTTTGCGCTATCTTTTTATTTCTGCTGGTTGCGTGGTTTCTGCTTTCCATGTTATAATCACATTGGGCAGGGGTGACAGTGGGCACCCTTGTTTGCGCTATCTTTTTATTTATGCTGGTTGCGTGGTTTCTGCTTCCCATTTTATAATCACATGGGGCAGAGGTGACAGTGGGCACCCTTGTTTGCGCTATCTTTTTATTTCTGCTGGTTGCCTGGTTTCTGCATCCCATGTCATAATCACATTGCGCAGGAGTGACAGTGGGCACCCTTGTTTGCGCTATCTTTTTATTTCTGCTGGTTGCGTGGTTTCTGCTTCCCATGTTATAATCACACTGGGCAGGAGTGACAGTGGGCACCCTTGTTTGTGCTATCTTTTTATTTCTGCTGGTTGCGTGGTTTCTGCTTCCCATGTTATAATCACATTGTGCAGGAGTGACAGTGGGCACCCTTGTTTGCGCTATCTTTTTATTTCTGCTGGTTGCGTGGTTTCTGGTTCCCATGTTATAATCACATTGGGCAGGAGTGACAGTGGGAACCCTTGTTTGCGCTATCTTTTTATTTCTGCTGGTTGCGTGGTTTCTGCTTCCCATGTTATAATCACATTGTGCAGGAGTGACAGAGGGCACCCTTGTTTGCGCAATCTTTTTATTTTTGCTGGTTGCGTGGTTTCTGGTTCTTATGTTATAATCACATTGGGCAGAAGTGACAGTGGGAACCCTTGTTTGCGCTATCTTTTTATTTCTGCTGGTTGCGTGGTTTCTGCTTCCCATGTTATAATCACATTGGGCAGGGGTGACAGTGGGCACCCTTGTTTGCGCTATCTTTATTTCTGCTGGTTGCGTGGTTTCTGCTTCCCATGTTATAATCACATTGGGCAGGGGTGACAGTGGGCACCCTTGTTTGCGCTATCTTTTTATTTCTGCTGGTTGCATGGTTTCTGCTTCCCATGTTATAATCACATTGGGCAGGAAGTGACAGTGGGCACCCTTGTTTGCGCTGTCTTTTTATTTCTGCTGGTTGCGTGGTTTCTGCTTCCCACGTTATAATCACATTGCGCAGGGGTGACAGTAGGCACCCTTGTTTGAGCTATCTTTTTATTTCTGCTGGCTGCGTGGTTTCTGCTTCCCATGTTATAATCACATTGGGCAGAAGTGACAGTGGGCACCCTTGTTTGCGCTATCTTTTTATTTCTGCTGGTTGCGTGGTTTCTGCTTCCCATGCTATAATCACAATGGGCAGGGGTGACAGTGGGCACCCTTGTTTGCGCTATCTTTTTATTTCTGCTGGTTGCGTGGTTTCTGCTTCCCATGTTATAATCACATTGGGCAGGGGTGACAGCGGGCACCCTTGTTTGCGCTATCTTTATTTCTGCTGGTTGCGTGGTTCCTGCTTCCCGTGTTATAATCACATTGGGCAGGGGTGACAGTGGGCACCCTTGTTTTCGCTATCTTTTTATTTCTGCTGGTTGCATGGTTTCTGCTGCCCATGTTATAATCACATTGGGCAGGAAGTGACAGTGGGCACCCTTGTTCGCGCTATCTTTTTATTTCTGCTGGTTGCGTGGTTTCTGCTTCCCATGTTATAATCAGATTGGGCGGGAGTGACAGTGGACACCCTCGTTTGCGCTATCTTTTTATTTCTGCTCGTTGCGTGGTTTCTGCTTCCCATGTTATAATCACAATGGGCAGGAGTGACAGCGGGCACCCTTGTTTGCGCTATCTTTTTATTTCTGCTGGTTGCGTGGTTTCTGCTTTCCATGTTATAATCACATTGGGCAGGGGTGACAGTGGGCACCCTTGTTTGCGCTATCTTTTTATTTCTGCTGGTTGCGTGGTTTCTGCTTCCCATGTTATAATCACATTGGGCAGGGGTGACAGTAGGCACCCTTGTTTGAGCTATCTTTTTATTTCTGCTGGCTGCGTGGTTTCTGCTTCCCATGTTATAATCACATTGGGCAGAAGTGACAGTGGGCACCCTTGTTTGCGCTATCTTTTTATTTCTGCTGGTTGCGTGGTTTCTGCTTCCCATGCTATAATCACAATGGGCAGGGGTGACAGTGGGCACCCTTGTTTGCGCTATCTTTTTATTTCTGCTGGTTGCGTGGTTTCTGCTTCCCATGTTATAATCACATTGGGCAGGGGTGACAGCGGGCACCCTTGTTTGCGTTATCTTTATTTCTGCTGGTTGCGTGGTTCCTGCTTCCCGTGTTATAATCACATTGGGCAGGGGTGACAGTGGGCACCCTTGTTTTCGCTATCTTTTTATTTCTGCTGGTTACATGGTTTCTGCTTCCCATGTTATAATCACATTGGGCAGGAAGTGACTGTGGGCACCCTTGTTTGCGCTATCTTTTTATTTCTGCTGGTTGCGTGGTTTCTGCTTCCCATGTTATAATCACATTGGGCAGGAGTGACAGTGGGCACCTTTGTTCGCGCTATCTTTTTATTTCTGCTGGTTGCGTGGTTTCTGCTTCCCATGTTATCACATTGGGCAGGAGTGACAGTGGGCACCCTTGTTTGCGCTAGCTTTTCATTTCTGCTCGTTGCGTGGTTTCTGCTTCCCATGTTATAATCACATTGGGCAGGAGTGACAGTGGGCACCCTTGTTTGCGCTATCTTTTTATTTCTGCGGGTTGCGTGGTTTCTGCTTTCCATGTTATAATCACATTGGGCAGGGGTGACAGTGGGCACCCTTGTTTGCGCTATCTTTTTATTTCTGCTGGTTGCGTGGTTTCTGCTTCCCATGTTATAATCATATTGGGCAGGGGTGACAGTGGGCACCCTTGTTTGCGTTATCTTTTTATTTCTGCTGGTTGCGTGGTTTCTGCTTCCCATGTTATAATCACATTGGGCAGGGGTGACAGTAGGCACCCTTATTTGAGCTATGTTTTTATTTCTGCTGGCTGCGTGGTTTCTGCTTCCCATGTTATAATCACATTGGGCAGAAGTGACAGTGCGCACGCTTGTTTGCGCTATCTTTTTATTTATGCTGGTTGCGTGGTTTCTGCTTCCCATGTTATAATCTCATTGGGCAGGGGTGACACTGGGCACCCTTGTTTGCGCTATCTTTTTATTTCTGCTGGTTGCGTGGTTTCTGCTTCCCATCTTATAATCACATTGGGCAGGAGTGACAGTGGGCACCCTTGTTTGCGCTATCT
Source organism: Ixodes scapularis (assembly GCF_016920785.2). Classification (NCBI taxonomy): domain Eukaryota; kingdom Metazoa; phylum Arthropoda; class Arachnida; order Ixodida; family Ixodidae; genus Ixodes; species Ixodes scapularis. Next base: position 36,137,073 of record NW_024609836.1, on the reverse strand, counting down.
TCTTTTTTCTGCTGGTTGCGTGGTTTCTGCTTTTCATGTTATAATCACATTGGGCAGGAGTGACAGTGAGCACACTTGTTTGCGCTATATTTTATTTATGCAGGTTGCGTGGTTTCTGCTTTCCATGTTATAATCACATTGGGCAGGGGTGACAGTGGGCACCCTTGATTGCGCTATCTTTTTATTTCTGCTGGTTGTGTGGTTTCTGCTTCCCAAGTTATAATCACATTGGGCAGGGGTGACAGTGGGCACCCTTGTTTGCGCTATCTTTTTATTTCTGCTGGTTGCGTGGTTTCTGCTTCCCATGTTATAATCACATTGGGCAGGAGTGACAGTGGGCACCCTTGTTTGCGCTATCTTTTTATTTCTGCTGGTTGCGTGGTTTCTGCTTTCCATGTTATAATCACATTGGGCAGGGGTGACAGTGGGCACCCTTGTTTGCGCTATCTTTTTATTTATGCTGGTTGCGTGGTTTCTGCTTCCCATTTTATAATCACATGGGGCAGAGGTGACAGTGGGCACCCTTGTTTGCGCTATCTTTTTATTTCTGCTGGTTGCCTGGTTTCTGCATCCCATGTCATAATCACATTGCGCAGGAGTGACAGTGGGCACCCTTGTTTGCGCTATCTTTTTATTTCTGCTGGTTGCGTGGTTTCTGCTTCCCATGTTATAATCACACTGGGCAGGAGTGACAGTGGGCACCCTTGTTTGTGCTATCTTTTTATTTCTGCTGGTTGCGTGGTTTCTGCTTCCCATGTTATAATCACATTGTGCAGGAGTGACAGTGGGCACCCTTGTTTGCGCTATCTTTTTATTTCTGCTGGTTGCGTGGTTTCTGGTTCCCATGTTATAATCACATTGGGCAGGAGTGACAGTGGGAACCCTTGTTTGCGCTATCTTTTTATTTCTGCTGGTTGCGTGGTTTCTGCTTCCCATGTTATAATCACATTGTGCAGGAGTAACAGAGGGCACCCTTGTTTGCGCAATCTTTTTATTTTTGCTGGTTGCGTGGTTTCTGGTTCTTATGTTATAATCACATTGGGCAGAAGTGACAGTGGGAACCCTTGTTTGCGCTATCTTTTTATTTCTGCTGGTTGCGTGGTTTCTGCTTCCCATGTTATAATCACATTGGGCAGGGGTGACAGTGGGCACCCTTGTTTGCGCTATCTTTATTTCTGCTGGTTGCGTGGTTTCTGCTTCCCATGTTAATATCACATTGGGCAGGGGTGACAGTGGGCACCCTTGTTTGCGCTATCATTTTATTTCTGCTGGTTGCATGGTTTCTGCTTCCCATGTTATAATCACATTGGGCAGGAAGTGACAGTGGGCACCCTTGTTTGCGCTGTCTTTTTATTTCTGCTGGTTGCGTGGTTTCTGCTTCCCACGTTATAATCACATTGGGCAGGGGTGACAGTAGGCACCCTTGTTTGAGCTATCTTTTTATTTCTGCTGGCCGCGTGGTTTCTGCTTCCCATGTTATAATCACATTGGGCAGAAGTGACAGTGGGCACCCTTGTTTGCGCTATCTTTTTATTTCTGCTGGTTGCGTGGTTTCTGCTTCCCATGCTATAATCACAATGGGCAGGGGTGACAGTGGGCACCCTTGTTTGCGCTATCTTTTTATTTCTGCTGGTTGCGTGGTTTCTGCTTCCCATGTTATAATCACATTGGGCAGGGGTGACAGCGGGCACCCTTGTTTGCGCTATCTTTATTTCTGCTGGTTGCGTGGTTCCTGCTTCCCGTGTTATAATCACATTGGGCAGGGGTGACAGTGGGCACCCTTGTTTTCGCTATCTTTTTATTTCTGCTGGTTGCATGGTTTCTGCTGCCCATGTTATAATCACATTGGGCAGGAAGTGACAGTGGGCACCCTTGTTCGCGCTATCTTTTTATTTCTGCTGGTTGCGTGGTTTCTGCTTCCCATGTTATAATCAGATTGGGCGGGAGTGACAGTGGACACCCTTGTTTGCGCTATCTTTTTTATTTCTGCTCGTTGCGTGGTTTCTGCTTCCCATGTTATAATCACATTGGGCAGGAGTGACAGCGGGCACCCTTGTTTGCGCTATCTTTTTATTTCTGCTGGTTGCGTGGTTTCTGCTTTCCATGTTATAATCACATTGGGCAGGGGTGACAGTGGGCACCCTTGTTTGCGCTATCTTTTTATTTCTGCTGGTTGCGTGGTTTCTGCTTCCCATGTTATAATCACATTGGGCAGGGGTGACAGTAGGCACCCTTGTTTGAGCTATCTTTTTATTTCTGCTGGCTGCGTGGTTTCTGCTTCCCATGTTATAATCACATTGGGCAGAAGTGACAGTGGGCACCCTTGTTTGCGCTATCTTTTTATTTCTGCTGGTTGCGTGGTTTCTGCTTCCCATGCTATAATCACAATGGGCAGGGGTGACAGTGGGCACCCTTGTTTGCGCTATCTTTTTATTTCTGCTGGTTGCGTGGTTTCTGCTTCCCATGTTATAATCACATTGGGCAGGGGTGACAGCGGGCACCCTTGTTTGCGTTATCTTTATTTCTGCTGGTTGCGTGGTTCCTGCTTCCCGTGTTATAATCACATTGGGCAGGGGTGACAGTGGGCACCCTTGTTTTCGCTATCTTTTTATTTCTGCTGGTTACATGGTTTCTGCTTCCCATGTTATAATCACATTGGGCAGGAAGTGACTGTGGGCACCCTTGTTTGCGCTATCTTTTTATTTCTGCTGGTTGCGTGGTTTCTGCTTCCCATGTTATAATCACATTGGGCAGGAGTGACAGTGGGCACCTTTGTTCGCGCTATCTTTTTATTTCTGCTGGTTGCGTGGTTTCTGCTTCCCATGTTATCACATTGGGCAGGAGTGACAGTGGGCACCCTTGTTTGCGCTAGCTTTTCATTTCTGCTCGTTGCGTGGTTTCTGCTTCCCATGTTATAATCACATTGGGCAGGAGTGACAGTGGGCACCCTTGTTTGCGCTATCTTTTTATTTCTGCGGGTTGCGTGGTTTCTGCTTTCCATGTTATAATCACATTGGGCAGGGGTGACAGTGGGCACCCTTGTTTGCGCTATCTTTTTATTTCTGCTGGTTGCGTGGTTTCTGCTTCCCATGTTATAATCATATTGGGCAGGGGTGACAGTGGGCACCCTTGTTTGCGTTATCTTTTTATTTCTGCTGGTTGCGTGGTTTCTGCTTCCCATGTTATAATCACATTGGGCAGGGGTGACAGTAGGCACCCTTATTTGAGCTATGTTTTTATTTCTGCTGGCTGCGTGGTTTCTGCTTCCCATGTTATAATCACATTGGGCAGAAGTGACAGTGGGCACCCTTGTTTGCGCTATCTTTTTATTTCTGCTGGTTGCGTGGTTTCTGCTTCCCATGTTATAATCTCATTGGGCAGGGGTGACACTGGGCACCCTTGTTTGCGCTATCTTTTTATTTCTGCTGGTTGCGTGGTTTCTGCTTCCCATGTTATAATCACATTGGGCAGGAGTGACAGTGGGCACCCTTGTTTGCGCTATCTTCTTTTTTCTGCTGGTTGTGTGGTTTCTGCTTTTCATGTTATAATCACATTGGGCAGGAGTGACAGTGAGCACACTTGTTTGCGCTATATTTTATTTATGCAGGTTGCGTGGTTTCTGCTTTCCATGTTATAATCACATTGGGCAGGGGTGACAGTGGGCACCCTTGATTGCGCTATCTTTTTATTTCTGCTGGTTGTGTGGTTTCTACTTCCCATGTTATAATCACATTGGGCAGGGGTGACAGTGGGCACCCTTGTTTGCGCTATCTTTTTATTTATGCTGGTTGCGTGGTTTCTGCTTCCCATGTTATAATCACATGGGGCAGAGGTGACAGTGGGCACCCTTGCTTGCGCTATCTTTTTATTTCTGCTGGTTGCGTGGTTTCTGCATCCCATGTCATAATCACATTGGGCAGGAAGTGACAGTGGGCACCCTTGTTTGCGCTATCTTTTTATTTCTACTGGTTGCGTGGTTTCTGCTTCCCATGTTATAATCACATTGGGCAGGAGTGACAGTGGGCACCCTTGTTTGCGCTATCTTTTTATTTCTGCTTGTTGCGTGGTTTCTGCGTCCCATGTTATAATCACATTGGGCAGGAGTGACAGGGGGCACCCTTGTTTGCGCTATCTTTTTATTTCTGCGGGTTGCGTGGTTTCTGCTTTCCATGTTATAATCACATTGGGCAGGGGTGACAGTGGGCACCCTAGTTTGCCCTATCTTTTTATTTCTGCTGGTTGCGTGGTTTCTGCTTCCCATGCTATAATCACAATGGGCAGGGGTGACAGTGGGCACCCTTGTTTGCGCTATCTTTTTATTTCTGCTGGTTGCGTGGTTTCTGCTTCCCATGTTATAATCACATTGGGCAGGAGTGACAGTGGGCACCCTTGTTTGCGCTATCTTCTTTTTTCTGCTGGTTGTGTGGTTTCTGCTTTTCATGTTATAATCACATTGGGCAGGAGTGACAGTGAGCACACTTGTTTGCGCTATATTTTATTTATGCAGGTTGCGTGGTTTCTGCTTTCCATGTTATAATCACATTGGGCAGGGGTGACAGTGGGCACCCTTGATTGCGCTATCTTTTTATTTCTGCTGGTTGTGTGGTTTCTACTTCCCATGTTATAATCACATTGGGCAGGGGTGACAGTGGGCACCCTTGTTTGCGCTATCTTTTTATTTATGCTGGTTGCGTGGTTTCTGCTTCCCATGTTATAATCACATGGGGCAGAGGTGACAGTGGGCACCCTTGCTTGCGCTATCTTTTTATTTCTGCTGGTTGCGTGGTTTCTGCATCCCATGTCATAATCACATTGGGCAGGAAGTGACAGTGGGCACCCTTGTTTGCGCTATCTTTTTATTTCTACTGGTTGCGTGGTTTCTGCTTCCCATGTTATAATCACATTGGGCAGGAGTGACAGTGGGCACCCTTGTTTGCGCTATCTTTTTATTTCTGCTTGTTGCGTGGTTTCTGCGTCCCATGTTATAATCACATTGGGCAGGAGTGACAGGGGGCACCCTTGTTTGCGCTATCTTTTTATTTCTGCGGGTTGCGTGGTTTCTGCTTTCCATGTTATAATCACATTGGGCAGGGGTGACAGTGGGCACCCTAGTTTGCCCTATCTTTTTATTTCTGCTGGTTGCGTGGTTTCTGCTTCCCATGCTATAATCACAATGGGCAGGGGTGACAGTGGGCACCCTTGTTTGCGCTATCTTTTTATTTCTGCTGGTTGCGTGGTTTCTGCTTCCCATGTTATAATCACATTGGGCAGGGGTGACAGTGGGCACCCTTGTTTGCGCGATCTTTATTTCTGCTGGTTGCGTGGTTTCTGCTTCCCGTGTTATAATCACATTGGGCAGGGGTGACAGTGGGCACCCTTGTTTTCGCTAACTTTTTATTTCTGCTGGTTGCATGGTTTCTGCTTCCCATGTTATAATCACATTGGGCAGGAAGTGACAGTGGGCACCCTTGTTTGCGCTATCTTTTTATTTCTGCTGGTTGCGTGGTTTCTGCTTCCCATGTTATAATCACATTGGGCAGGAGTGACAGTGGGCACCCTTGTTTGCGCTATCTTCTTTTTTCTGCTGGTTGCGTGGTTTCTGCTTTTCATGTTATAATCACATTGGGCAGGAGTGACAGTGAGCACCCTTGTTTGCGCTATCTTTTTATTTATGCAGGTTGCGTGGTTTCTACTTTTCATGTTATAATCACATTGGGCAGGGGTGACAGCGGGCACCCTTGATTGCGCTATCTTTTTATTTCTGCTGGTTGTGTGGTTTCTGCTTCCCATATTATAATCACATTGGGCAGGGGTGACAGTGGGCACCCTTGTTTGCGCTATCTTTTTATTTCTGCTGGTTGTGTGGTTTCTGCTTCCCATGTTATAATCACATTGGGCAGGAGTGACAGTGGGCACCCTTGTTTTCGCTATCTTTTTATTTCTGCTGGTTGCGTGGTTTCTGCTTTCCATGTTATAATCACATTGGGCAGGGGTGACAGTGGGCACCCTTGTTTGCGCTATCTTTTTATTTCTGCTGGTTGCGTGGTTTCTGCTTTCCATGTTATAATCACATTGGGCAGGGGTGACAGTGGGCACCCTTGTTTGCGCTATCATTTTGTTTCTGCTGGTTGCGTGGTTTCTGCTTCCCATGCTATAATCACAATGGGCAGGGGTGACAGTGGGCACCCTTGTTTGCGCTATCTTTTTATTTCTGCTGGTTGCGTGGTTTCTGCTTCCCATGTTATAATCACATTGGGCAGGGGTGACAGCGGGCACCCTTGTTTGCGCTCACTTTATTTCTGCTGGTTGCGTGGTTTCTGCTTCCCGTGTTATAATCACATTGGGCAGGGGTGACAGTGGGCACCCTTGTTTGCGCTATCTTTTTATTTCTGCTGGTTGCGTGGTTTCTGCTTCCCATGTTATAATCACATTGGGCAGGGGTGACAGTGGGCACCCTTGTTTGCGCTATCTTTTTATTTCTGCTGGTTGCGTGGTTTCTGCTTCCCTTGTTATAATCACATTGGGCAGCGGTGACAGTGGGCACCTTTGTTTGCGCTATCTTTTTATTTCTGCTGGTTGCATGGTTTCTGCTTCCCATGTTATAATCACATTGGGCAGGGGTGACAGTGGGCACCCTTGTTTGCGCTATCTTTTTATTTCTGCTGGTTGCGTGGTTTCTGCATCCCATGTCATAATCACATTGCGCAGGAGTGACAGTGCCCTATTGAAAATTCCATCAAGGTACGTAATTTGGGACACTGACTGCATGTCAGCAGCCTTGGTGGAACGTGATGGACCATCAGACGTCATCTGATGGTCCATCAGATGACGTCTGACTGCCACTGCCAAGGGAATTTCATCAACAAGGGCAGCATTTATATAAGAGTAAAGCTATACGCACTCATAAATATCGCCAAATGCCTCGATAAAACAAAATGTTCGAGAAAGAAAAAAGAAAAAAAAAAAAAGCAGAACCACCGAGGATCGAACCCGCGACCACTTGCGTACATATCGGACACCGTAACCGCTATGCTACGCGGTTTCTTAGAGAACTCGATTTCACCATCCGTTTTATACGAGATGCTTCGGTTGCAAATGCAGTTAAGACTTCAGCATATTATGCAAAGCACTCGTACGTCACTCGCCGTACTTCAGTTCTACTCATCTGCCATGTAGAGTACTTTCGTGCCGTAGAACGATCCTTTTGTTCGCGCGTCTCCGGCCCAGTAGACCCGGTACACCTTGTCGTCTTCAACTACACCGCTAAAGTCCCTTACATCGTCGGAACTCACAACAGGCTGGGTCTTGTCGAGTAGAAATTCTATTAAAACATAAAACACTGTAGAGCCCGGGCAGGAACGACAGGTTGGAGCAAGCGGGCAAACAAAACGAGTCGAGAGCGATCGTTCATGAAACCTCGGCGAAGCCTCTACGGGCGAACCGAAGTCAGCGAAGTGGCGTTTTCGGAGTTTCGGCGGGCTTCTGATCAAGGTTGTCGGTCGGCTGCGTGTCATATCTCTAACATCAGCGGTTTTATGGGCTCACGTCCCGAAATCGTTTTCTTGTGCATAGACTATTTTTCGTATACATAGATTTGACGAAATAGTGGTATCCGAACGAACTTTACGTCCTTTGAACGTATGTCTGTCTGCACGAAAAAGCTTTTTGACGTACAGTCAGAGCCAATCGATGTACAATCAGAATCGCCACCAAGACATCTTGATGGCATTTCGCGGCGGTCGACTGCCACCAGGAAACCATCAGAAAGCCGACAAGTGGAGTCTGACTGGAGTTTGACTGTCGGTCAGAGTAACTTGTTTTCCAATCTGACATGTTTGACGTACAGTTAGGCACAGTCAGCGGTCCACTAGAAAACATTGACCGCCAAGCAGGGTTACATTGATGGATTTTTCCTTCGGGTGGGCACCCTTGTTTGCGCTATCTTTTTATTTCTGCTGGTTGCGTGGTTTCTGCTTCCCATGTTATAATCACATTGGGCAGGGGTGACAGTCGGCACCCTTGTTTGCGCTATCTCTGTTGGTTGCGTGGTTTCTGCTTCCCATGTTATAATCACATTGGGCAGGAGTGACAGTGGGCACCCTTGTTTGCGCTATCTTTTTATTTCTGCTGGTTGCGTGGTTTCTGCTTGCCATGTTATAATCACATTGGGCAGGGGTGACAGTGGGCACCCTTGTTTGCGCTATCTTTTATTTCTACTGGTTGCGTGGTTTCTGCTTCCCATGTTATAATCACATTGGGCAGGGGTGACAGTGGGCACACTTGTTTGAGCTATTTTTTTATTTCTGCTGGTTGCATGGTTTCTGCTTCCCATGTTATAATCACATTGGGCAGGAGTGACAGTGGGCAACCTTGTTTGCGCTATCTTTTTATTTCTGCTGGTTGCGTGGTTTCTGCTTCCCATATTATAATCACATTGGGCAGGGGTGACAGTGGGCACCCTTGATTGCGCTATCTTTTTATTTCTGCAGGTTGCGTGGTTTCTGCTTCCCATGTTATAATCACATTGGGCAGGGGTGACAGTGGGCACCCTTGTTTGCGCTATCTTTTTATTTCTGCTGGTTGCGTGGTTTCTGCTTTTCATGTTATAATCACATTGGGCAGGAGTGACAGTGGGCACCCTTGTTTGCGCTACCTTTTTATTTCTGCTGGTTGCGTGGTTTCTGCTTCCCATGCTATAATCACATTGGGCAGGAGTGACAGTGGGCACCCTTGTTTGCGCTATATTTTATTTCTGCTGGTTGCGTTGTTTCTGCTTTCCATGTTATAATCACATTGGGCAGGGGTGACAGTGGGCACCCTTGTTTGCGCTATCTTTTTATTTATGCTGGTTGCGTGGTTTCTGCTTCCCATGTTATAATCACATGGGGCAGAAGTGACAGAGGGCACCCTTGTTTGCGCTATCTTTTTATTTCTGCTGGTTGCGTTGTTTCTGAATCCCATGTCATAATCACATTGCGCAGGAGTGACAGTGGGCACCCTTGTTTGCGCTATCTTTTTATTTCTGCTGGTTGCGTGGTTTCTGCTTCCCATGTTATAATCACATTGGGCAGGAGTGACAGTGGGCACCCTTGTTTGCGCTATCTTTTTATTTCTGCTGGTTGCGTGGTTTCTGCTTCCCATGTTATAATCCCATTGTGCAGGAGTGACAGTGGGCACCCTTGTTTGCGCTATCTTTTTATTTTTGCTGGTTGCGTGGTTTCTGGTTCTCATGTTATAATCACATTGGGCAGGGGTGACAGTGGGAACCCTTGTTTGCGCTATCTTTTTGTTTCTGCTGGTTGCGTGGTTTCTGCTTCCCATGTTATAATCACATTGGGCAGGGGTGACAGTGGGCACCCTTGTTTGCGCTATCTTTATTTCTGCTGGTTGCGTGGTTTCTGCTTCCCATGTTATAATCACATTGGGCAGGGGTGACAGTGGGCACCCTAGTTTGCGCTATCTTTTTATTTCTGCTGGTTGCATGGTTTCTGCTTCCCATGTTATAATCACATTGGGCAGGAAGTGACAGTGGGCACCCTTGTTTGCGCTATCTTTTTATTTCTGCTGGTTGCGTGGTTTCTGCTTCCCATGTTATAATCACATTGGGCAGGAGTGACAGTGGGCACCCTTGTTCGCGCTATCTTTTTATTTCTGCTGGTTGCGTGGTTTCTGCTTCCCATGTTATAATCAGATTGGGCGGGAGTGACAGTGGGCACCCTTGTTTGCGCTATCTTTTTATTTCTGCTCGTTGCGTGGTTTCTGCTTCCCATGTTATAATCACATTGGGCAGGAGTGACAGTGGGCAACCTTGTTTGCGCTATCTTTTTATTTCTGCTGGTTGCGTGGTTTCTGCTTTCCATGTTATAATCACATTCGGCAGGGGTGACAGTGGGCACCCTTGTTTGCGCTATCTTTTTATTTCTGCTGGTTGCGTGGTTTCTGCTTCCCATGTTATAATCATATTGGGCAGGGGTGAGAGTGGGCACCCTTGTTTGCGTTATCTTTTTATTTCTGCAGGTTGCGTGGTTTCTGCTTCCCATGTTATAATCACATTGGGCAGGGGTGACAGTAGGCACCCTTGTTTGAGCTATCTTTTTATTTCTGCTGGCTGCATGGTTTCTGCTTCCCATGTTATAATCACATTGGGCAGAAGTGACAGTGGGCACCCTTGTTTGCGCTATCTTTTTATTTCTGCTGGTTGCGTGGTTTCTGCTTCCCATGCTATAATCACAATGGGCAGGGGTGACAGTGGGCACCCTTGTTTGCGCTATCTTTTTATTTCTGCTGGTTGCGTGGTTTCTGCTTCCCATGTTATAATCACATTGGGCAGGGGTGACAGCGGGCACCCTTGTTTGCGCTATCTTTATTTCTGCTGGTTGCGTGGTTTCTGCCTCCCGTGTTATAATCACATTGGGCAGGGGTGACAGTGGGCACCCTTGTTTTCGCTATCGTTTTATTTCTGCTGGTTACATGGTTTCTGCTTTCCATGTTATAATCACATTGGGCAGGAAGTGACAGTGGGCACCCTTGTTTGCGCTATCTTTTTATTTCTGCTGGTTGCGTGGTTTCTGCTTCCCATGTTATAATCACATTGGGCAGGAGTGACAGTGGGCACCCTTGTTCGCGCTATCTTTTTATTTATGCTGGTTGCGTGGTTTCTGCTTCCCATGTTATAATCACATGGGGCAGAGGTGACAGTGGGCACCCTTGTTTGCGCTATCTTTTTATTTCTGCTGGTTGCGTGGTTTCTGAATCCCATGTCATAATCACATTGCGCAGGAGTGACAGTGGGCACCCTTGTTTGCGCTATCTTTTTATTTCTGCTGGTTGCGTGGTTTCTGCTTCCATGTTATAATCACATTGGGCAGGAGTGACAGTGGGCACCCTTGTTTGCGCTATCTTTTTATTTCTGCTGGTTGCGTGGTTTCTGCTTCCCATGTTATAATCACATTGGGCAGGAGTGACAGTGGGCACACTTGTTTGCGCTATCTTTATTTCTGCTGGTTGCGTGGTTTCTGCTTCCCATGTTATAATCACATTGGGCAGGGGTGACAGTGGGCACCCTAGTTTGCGCTATCTTTTTATTTCTGCTGGTTGCATGGTTTCTGCTTCCCATGTTATAATCACATTGGGCAGGAAGTGACAGTGGGCACCCTTGTTTGCGCTATCTTTTTATTTCTGCTGGTTGCGTGGTTTCTGCTTCCCATGTTATAATCACATTGGGCAGGAGTGACAGTGGGCACCCTTGTTCGCGCTATCTTTTTATTTCTGCTGGTTGCGTGGTTTCTGCTTCCCATGTTGTAATCAGATTGGGCGGGAGTGACAGTGGGCACCCTTGTTTGCGCTATCTTTTTATTTCTGCTCGTTGCGTGGTTTCTGCTTCCCATGTTATAATCACATTGGGCAGGAGTGACAGTGGGCACCCTTGTTTGCGCTATCTTTTTATTTCTGCTGGTTGCGTGGTTTCTGCTTTCCATGTTATAATCACATTCGGCAGGGGTGACAGTGGGCACCCTTGTTTGCGCTATCTTTTTATTTCTGCTGGTTGCGTGGTTTCTGCTTCCCATGTTATAATCATATTGGGCAGGGGTGAGAGTGGGCACCCTTGTTTGCGTTATCTTTTTATTTCTGCAGGTTGCGTGGTTTCTGCTTCCCATGTTATAATCACATTGGGCAGGGGTGACAGTAGGCACCCTTGTTTGAGCTATCTTTTTATTTCTGCTGGCTGCATGGTTTCTGCTTCCCATGTTATAATCACATTGGGCAGAAGTGACAGTGGGCACCCTTGTTTGCGCTATCTTTTTATTTCTGCTGGTTGCGTGGTTTCTGCTTCCCATGCTATAATCACAATGGGCAGGGGTGACAGTGGGCACCCTTGTTTGCGCTATCTTTTTATTTCTGCTGGTTGCGTGGTTTCTGCTTCCCATGTTATAATCACATTGGGCAGGGGTGACAGCGGGCACCCTTGTTTGCGCTATCTTTATTTCTGCTGGTTGCGTGGTTTCTGCCTCCCGTGTTATAATCACATTGGGCAGGGGTGACAGTGGGCACCCTTGTTTTCGCTATCGTTTTATTTCTGCTGGTTACATGGTTTCTGCTTTCCATGTTATAATCACATTGGGCAGGAAGTGACAGTGGGCACCCTTGTTTGCGCTATCTTTTTATTTCTGCTGGTTGCGTGGTTTCTGCTTCCCATGTTATAATCACATTGGGCAGGAGTGACAGTGGGCACCCTTGTTCGCGCTATCTTTTTATTTATGCTGGTTGCGTGGTTTCTGCTTCCCATGTTATAATCACATGGGGCAGAGGTGACAGTGGGCACCCTTGTTTGCGCTATCTTTTTATTTCTGCTGGTTGCGTGGTTTCTGAATCCCATGTCATAATCACATTGCGCAGGAGTGACAGTGGGCACCCTTGTTTGCGCTATCTTTTTATTTCTGCTGGTTGCGTGGTTTCTGCTTCCATGTTATAATCACATTGGGCAGGAGTGACAGTGGGCACCCTTGTTTGCGCTATCTTTTTATTTCTGCTGGTTGCGTGGTTTCTGCTTCCCATGTTATAATCACATTGGGCAGGAGTGACAGTGGGCACACTTGTTTGCGCTATCTTTTTATTTCTGCTGGTTGCGTGGTTTCTGCTTCCCATGTTATAATCACATTGTGCAGGAGTGACAGTGGGCACCCTTGTTTGCGCTATCTTTTTATTTTTGCTGGTTGCGTGGTTTCTGGTTCTCATGTTATAATCACATTGGGCAGAAGTGACAGTGGGAACCCTTGTTTGCGCTATCTTTTTATTTCTGCTGGTTGCGTGGTTTCTGCTTCCCATGTTATAATCACATTGGGCAGGGGTGACAGTGGGCACCCTTGTTTGCGCTATCTCTGTTGGTTGCGTGGTTTCTGCTTCCCATGTTATAATCACATTGGGCAGGAGTGACAGTGGGCACCCTTGTTTGCGCTATCTTTTTATTTCTGCTGGTTGCGTGGTTTCTGCTTGCCATGTTATAATCACATTGGGCAGGGGTGACAGTGGGCACCCTTGTTTGCGCTATCTTTTATATCTACTGGTTGCGTGGTTTCTGCTTCCCATGTTATAATCACATTGGGCAGGGGTGACAGTGGGCACACTTGTTTGAGCTATTTTTTTATTTCTGCTGGTTGCATGGTTTCTGCTTCCCATGTTATAATCACATTGGGCAGGAGTGACAGTGGGCAACCTTGTTTGCGCTATCTTTTTATTTCTGCTGGTTGCGTGGTTTCTGCTTCCCATATTATAATCACATTGGGCAGGGGTGACAGTGGGCACCCTTGATTGCGCTATCTTTTTATTTCTGCAGGTTGCGTGGTTTCTGCTTCCCATGTTATAATCACATTGGGCAGGGGTGACAGTGGGCACCCTTGTTTGCGCTATCTTTTTATTTCTGCTGGTTGCGTGGTTTCTGCTTTTCATGTTATAATCACATTGGGCAGGAGTGACAGTGGGCACCCTTGTTTGCGCTACCTTTTTATTTCTGCTGGTTGCGTGGTTTCTGCTTCCCATGCTATAATCACATTGGGCAGGAGTGACAGTGGGCACCCTTGTTTGCGCTATATTTTATTTCGGCTGGTTGCGTTGTTTCTGCTTTCCATGTTATAATCACATTGGGCAGGGGTGACAGTGGGCACCCTTGTTTGCGCTATCTTTTTATTTATGCTGGTTGCGTGGTTTCTGCTTCCCATGTTATAATCACATGGGGCAGAAGTGACAGAGGGCACCCTTGTTTGCGCTATCTTTTTATTTCTGCTGGTTGCGTTGTTTCTGAATCCCATGTCATAATCACATTGCGCAGGAGTGACAGTGGGCACCCTTGTTTGCGCTATCTTTTTATTTCTGCTGGTTGCGTGGTTTCTGCTTCCCATGTTATAATCACATTGGGCAGGAGTGACAGTGGGCACCCTTGTTTGCGCTATCTTTTTATTTCTGCTGGTTGCGTGGTTTCTGCTTCCCATGTTATAATCACATTGGGCAGGAGTGACAGTGGGCACCCTTGTTTGCGCTATCTTTTTATTTCTGCTGGTTGCGTGGTTTCTGCTTCCCATGTTATAATCCCATTGTGCAGGAGTGACAGTGGGCACCCTTGTTTGCGCTATCTTTTTATTTTTGCTGGTTGCGTGGTTTCTGGTTCTCATGTTATAATCACATTGGGCAGGGGTGACAGTGGGAACCCTTGTTTGCGCTATCTTTTTGTTTCTGCTGGTTGCGTGGTTTCTGCTTCCCATGTTATAATCACATTGGGCAGGGGTGACAGTGGGCACCCTTGTTTGCGCTATCTTTATTTCTGCTGGTTGCGTGGTTTCTGCTTCCCATGTTATAATCACATTGGGCAGGGGTGACAGTGGGCACCCTTGTTTGCGCTATCTTTTTATTTCTGCTGGTTGCATGGTTTCTGCTTCCCATGTTATAATCACATTGGGCAGGAAGTGACAGTGGGCACCCTTGTTTGCGCTATCTTTTTATTTCTGCTGGTTGCGTGGTTTCTGCTTCCCATGTTATAATCACATTGGGCAGGAGTGACAGTGGGCACCCTTGTTCGCGCTATCTTTTTATTTCTGCTGGTTGCGTGGTTTCTGCTTCCCATGTTATAATCAGATTGGGCGGGAGTGACAGTGGGCACCCTTGTTTGCGCTATCTTTTTATTTCTGCTCGTTGCGTGGTTTCTGCTTCCCATGTTATAATCACATTGGGCAGGAGTGACAGTGGGCACCCTTGTTTGCGCTATCTTTTTATTTCTGCTGGTTGCGTGGTTTCTGCTTTCCATGTTATAATCACATTCGGCAGGGGTGACAGTGGGCACCCTTGTTTGCGCTATCTTTTTATTTCTGCTGGTTGCGTGGTTTCTGCTTCCCATGTTATAATCATATTGGGCAGGGGTGAGAGTGGGCACCCTTGTTTGCGTTATCTTTTTATTTCTGCTGGTTGCGTGGTTTCTGCTTCCCATGTTATAATCACATTGGGCAGGGGTGACAGTAGGCACCCTTGTTTGAGCTATCTTTTTATTTCTGCTGGCTGCATGGTTTCTGCTTCCCATGTTATAATCACATTGGGCAGAAGTGACAGTGGGCACCCTTGTTTGCGCTATCTTTTTATTTCTGCTGGTTGCGTGGTTTCTGCTTCCCATGCTATAATCACAATGGGCAGGGGTGACAGTGGGCACCCTTGTTTGCGCTATCTTTTTATTTCTGCTGGTTGCGTGGTTTCTGCTTCCCATGTTATAATCACATTGGGCAGGGGTGACAGCGGGCACCCTTGTTTGCGCTATCTTTATTTCTGCTGGTTGCGTGGTTTCTGCTTCCCGTGTTATAATCACATTGGGCAGGGGTGACAGTGGGCACCCTTGTTTTCGCTATCGTTTTATTTCTGCTGGTTACATGGTTTCTGCTTTCCATGTTATAATCACATTGGGCAGGAAGTGACAGTGGGCACCCTTGTTTGCGCTATCTTTTTATTTCTGCTGGTTGCGTGGTTTCTGCTTCCCATGTTATAATCACATTGGGCAGGAGTGACAGTGGGCACCCTTGTTCGCGCTATCTTTTTATTTATGCTGGTTGCGTGGTTTCTGCTTCCCATGTTATAATCACATGGGGCAGAGGTGACAGTGGGCACCCTTGTTTGCGCTATCTTTTTATTTCTGCTGGTTGCGTGGTTTCTGAATCCCATGTCATAATCACATTGCGCAGGAGTGACAGTGGGCACCCTTGTTTGCGCTATCTTTTTATTTCTGCTGGTTGCGTGGTTTCTGCTTCCATGTTATAATCACATTGGGCAGGAGTGACAGTGGGCACCCTTGTTTGCGCTATCTTTTTATTTCTGCTGGTTGCGTGGTTTCTGCTTCCCATGTTATAATCACATTGGGCAGGAGTGACAGTGGGCACACTTGTTTGCGCTATCTTTTTATTTCTGCTGGTTGCGTGGTTTCTGCTTCCCATGTTATAATCACATTGTGCAGGAGTGACAGTGGGCACCCTTGTTTGCGCTATCTTTTTATTTTTGCTGGTTGCGTGGTTTCTGGTTCTCATGTTATAATCACATTGGGCAGAAGTGACAGTGGGAACCCTTGTTTGCGCTATCTTTTTATTTCTGCTGGTTGCGTGGTTTCTGCTTCCCATGTTATAATCACATTGGGCAGGGGTGACAGTGGGCACCCTTGTTTGCGCTATCTTTATTTCTGCTGGTTGCGTGGTTTCTGCTTCCCATGTTATAATCACATTGGGCAGGGGTGACAGTGGGCACCCTTGTTTGCGCTATCTTTTTATTTCTGCTGGTTGCATGGTTTCTGCTTCCCATGTTATAATCACATTGGGCAGGAAGTGACAGTGGGCACCCTTGTTTGCGCTGTCTTTTTATTTCTGCTGGTTGCGTGGTTTCTGCTTCCCACGTTATAATCACATTGCGCAGGGGTGACAGTAGGCACCCTTGTTTGAGCTATCTTTTTATTTCTGCTGGCTGCGTGGTTTCTGCTTCCCATGTTATAATCACATTGGGCAGAAGTGACAGTGGGCACCCTTGTTTGCGCTATCTTTTTATTTCTGCTGGTTGCGTGGTTTCTGCTTCCCATGCTATAATCACAATGGGCAGGGGTGACAGTGGGCACCCTTGTTTGCGCTATCTTTTTATTTCTGCTGGTTGCGTGGTTTCTGCTTCCCATGTTATAATCACATTGGGCAGGGGTGACAGCGGGCACCCTTGTTTGCGCTATCTTTATTTCTGCTGGTTGCGTGGTTCCTGCTTCCCGTGTTATAATCACATTGGGCAGGGGTGACAGTGGGCACCCTTGTTTTCGCTATCTTTTTATTTCTGCTGGTTGCATGGTTTCTGCTGCCCATGTTATAATCACATTGGGCAGGAAGTGACAGTGGGCACCCTTGTTCGCGCTATCTTTTTATTTCTGCTGGTTGCGTGGTTTCTGCTTCCCATGTTATAATCAGATTGGGCGGGAGTGACAGTGGACACCCTCGTTTGCGCTATCTTTTTATTTCTGCTCGTTGCGTGGTTTCTGCTTCCCATGTTATAATCACAATGGGCAGGAGTGACAGCGGGCACCCTTGTTTGCGCTATCTTTTTATTTCTGCTGGTTGCGTGGTTTCTGCTTTCCATGTTATAATCACATTGGGCAGGGGTGACAGTGGGCACCCTTGTTTGCGCTATCTTTTTATTTCTGCTGGTTGCGTGGTTTCTGCTTCCCATGTTATAATCACATTGGGCAGGGGTGACAGTAGGCACCCTTGTTTGAGCTATCTTTTTATTTCTGCTGGCTGCGTGGTTTCTGCTTCCCATGTTATAATCACATTGGGCAGAAGTGACAGTGGGCACCCTTGTTTGCGCTATCTTTTTATTTCTGCTGGTTGCGTGGTTTCTGCTTCCCATGCTATAATCACAATGGGCAGGGGTGACAGTGGGCACCCTTGTTTGCGCTATCTTTTTATTTCTGCTGGTTGCGTGGTTTCTGCTTCCCATGTTATAATCACATTGGGCAGGGGTGACAGCGGGCACCCTTGTTTGCGTTATCTTTATTTCTGCTGGTTGCGTGGTTCCTGCTTCCCGTGTTATAATCACATTGGGCAGGGGTGACAGTGGGCACCTTTGTTCGCGCTATCTTTTTATTTCTGCTGGTTGCGTGGTTTCTGCTTCCCATGTTATCACATTGGGCAGGAGTGACAGTGGGCACCCTTGTTTGCTCTAGCTTTTCATTTCTGCTCGTTGCGTGGTTTCTGCTTCCCATGTTATAATCACATTGGGCAGGAGTGACAGTGGGCACCCTTGTTTGCGCTATCTTTTTATTTCTGCGGGTTGCGTGGTTTCTGCTTTCCATGTTATAATCACATTGGGCAGGGGTGACAGTGGGCACCCTTGTTTGCGCTATCTTTTTATTTCTGCTGGTTGCGTGGTTTCTGCTTCCCATGTTATAATCATATTGGGCAGGGGTGACAGTGGGCACCCTTGTTTGCGTTATCTTTTTATTTCTGCTGGTTGCGTGGTTTCTGCTTCCCATGTTATAATCACATTGGGCAGGGGTGACAGTAGGCACCCTTATTTGAGCTATGTTTTTATTTCTGCTGGCTGCGTGGTTTCTGCTTCCCATGTTATAATCACATTGGGCAGAAGTGACAGTGCGCACGCTTGTTTGCGCTATCTTTTTATTTATGCTGGTTGCGTGGTTTCTGCTTCCCATGTTATAATCTCATTGGGCAGGGGTGACACTGGGCACCCTTGTTTGCGCTATCTTTTTATTTCTGCTGGTTGCGTGGTTTCTGCTTCCCATCTTATAATCACATTGGGCAGGAGTGACAGTGGGCACCCTTGTTTGCGCTATCTTCTTTTTTCTGCTGGTTGCGTGGTTTCTGCTTTTCATGTTATAATCACATTGGGCAGGAGTGACAGTGAGCACACTTGTTTGCGCTATATTTTATTTATGCAGGTTGCGTGGTTTCTGCTTTCCATGTTATAATCACATTGGGCAGGGGTGACAGTGGGCACCCTTGATTGCGCTATCTTTTTATTTCTGCTGGTTGTGTGGTTTCTGCTTCCCAAGTTATAATCACATTGGGCAGGGGTGACAGTGGGCACCTTTGTTTGCGCTATCTTTTTATTTCTGCTGGTTGCGTGGTTTCTGCTTCCCATGTTATAATCACATTGGGCAGGAGTGACAGTGGGCACCCTTGTTTGCGCTATCTTTTTATTTCTGCTGGTTGCGTGGTTTCTGCTTTCCATGTTATAATCACATTGGGCAGGGGTGACAGTGGGCACCCTTGTTTGCGCTATCTTTTTATTTATGCTGGTTGCGTGGTTTCTGCTTCCCATTTTATAATCACATGGGGCAGAGGTGACAGTGGGCACCCTTGTTTGCGCTATCTTTTTATTTCTGCTGGTTGCCTGGTTTCTGCATCCCATGTCATAATCACATTGCGCAGGAGTGACAGTGGGCACCCTTGTTTGCGCTATCTTTTTATTTCTGCTGGTTGCGTGGTTTCTGCTTCCCATGTTATAATCACACTGGGCAGGAGTGACAGTGGGCACCCTTGTTTGTGCTATCTTTTTATTTCTGCTGGTTGCGTGGTTTCTGCTTCCCATGTTATAATCACATTGTGCAGGAGTGACAGTGGGCACCCTTGTTTGCGCTATCTTTTTATTTCTGCTGGTTGCGTGGTTTCTGGTTCCCATGTTATAATCACATTGGGCAGGAGTGACAGTGGGAACCCTTGTTTGCGCTATCTTTTTATTTCTGCTGGTTGCGTGGTTTCTGCTTCCCATGTTATAATCACATTGTGCAGGAGTAACAGAGGGCACCCTTGTTTGCGCAATCTTTTTATTTTTGCTGGTTGCGTGGTTTCTGGTTCTTATGTTATAATCACATTGGGCAGAAGTGACAGTGGGAACCCTTGTTTGCGCTATCTTTTTATTTCTGCTGGTTGCGTGGTTTCTGCTTCCCATGTTATAATCACATTGGGCAGGGGTGACAGTGGGCACCCTTGTTTGCGCTATCTTTATTTCTGCTGGTTGCGTGGTTTCTGCTTCCCATGTTAATATCACATTGGGCAGGGGTGACAGTGGGCACCCTTGTTTGCGCTATCATTTTATTTCTGCTGGTTGCATGGTTTCTGCTTCCCATGTTATAATCACATTGGGCAGGAAGTGACAGTGGGCACCCTTGTTTGCGCTGTCTTTTTATTTCTGCTGGTTGCGTGGTTTCTGCTTCCCACGTTATAATCACATTGGGCAGGGGTGACAGTAGGCACCCTTGTTTGAGCTATCTTTTTATTTCTGCTGGCTGCGTGGTTTCTGCTTCCCATGTTATAATCACATTGGGCAGAAGTGACAGTGGGCACCCTTGTTTGCGCTATCTTTTTATTTCTGCTGGTTGCGTGGTTTCTGCTTCCCATGCTATAATCACAATGGGCAGGGGTGACAGTGGGCACCCTTGTTTGCGCTATCTTTTTATTTCTGCTGGTTGCGTGGTTTCTGCTTCCCATGTTATAATCACATTGGGCAGGGGTGACAGCGGGCACCCTTGTTTGCGCTATCTTTATTTCTGCTGGTTGCGTGGTTCCTGCTTCCCGTGTTATAATCACATTGGGCAGGGGTGACAGTGGGCACCCTTGTTTTCGCTATCTTTTTATTTCTGCTGGTTGCATGGTTTCTGCTGCCCATGTTATAATCACATTGGGCAGGAAGTGACAGTGGGCACCCTTGTTCGCGCTATCTTTTTATTTCTGCTGGTTGCGTGGTTTCTGCTTCCCATGTTATAATCAGATTGGGCGGGAGTGACAGTGGACACCCTTGTTTGCGCTATCTTTTTTATTTCTGCTCGTTGCGTGGTTTCTGCTTCCCATGTTATAATCACATTGGGCAGGAGTGACAGCGGGCACCCTTGTTTGCGCTATCTTTTTATTTCTGCTGGTTGCGTGGTTTCTGCTTTCCATGTTATAATCACATTGGGCAGGGGTGACAGTGGGCACCCTTGTTTGCGCTATCTTTTTATTTCTGCTGGTTGCGTGGTTTCTGCTTCCCATGTTATAATCACATTGGGCAGGGGTGACAGTAGGCACCCTTGTTTGAGCTATCTTTTTATTTCTGCTGGCTGCGTGGTTTCTGCTTCCCATGTTATAATCACATTGGGCAGAAGTGACAGTGGGCACCCTTGTTTGCGCTATCTTTTTATTTCTGCTGGTTGCGTGGTTTCTGCTTCCCATGCTATAATCACAATGGGCAGGGGTGACAGTGGGCACCCTTGTTTGCGCTATCTTTTTATTTCTGCTGGTTGCGTGGTTTCTGCTTCCCATGTTATAATCACATTGGGCAGGGGTGACAGCGGGCACCCTTGTTTGCGTTATCTTTATTTCTGCTGGTTGCGTGGTTCCTGCTTCCCGTGTTATAATCACATTGGGCAGGGGTGACAGTGGGCACCCTTGTTTTCGCTATCTTTTTATTTCTGCTGGTTACATGGTTTCTGCTTCCCATGTTATAATCACATTGGGCAGGAAGTGACTGTGGGCACCCTTGTTTGCGCTATCTTTTTATTTCTGCTGGTTGCGTGGTTTCTGCTTCCCATGTTATAATCACATTGGGCAGGAGTGACAGTGGGCACCTTTGTTCGCGCTATCTTTTTATTTCTGCTGGTTGCGTGGTTTCTGCTTCCCATGTTATCACATTGGGCAGGAGTGACAGTGGGCACCCTTGTTTGCGCTAGCTTTTCATTTCTGCTCGTTGCGTGGTTTCTGCTTCCCATGTTATAATCACATTGGGCAGGAGTGACAGTGGGCACCCTTGTTTGCGCTATCTTTTTATTTCTGCGGGTTGCGTGGTTTCTGCTTTCCATGTTATAATCACATTGGGCAGGGGTGACAGTGGGCACCCTTGTTTGCGCTATCTTTTTATTTCTGCTGGTTGCGTGGTTTCTGCTTCCCATGTTATAATCATATTGGGCAGGGGTGACAGTGGGCACCCTTGTTTGCGTTATCTTTTTATTTCTGCTGGTTGCGTGGTTTCTGCTTCCCATGTTATAATCACATTGGGCAGGGGTGACAGTAGGCACCCTTATTTGAGCTATGTTTTTATTTCTGCTGGCTGCGTGGTTTCTGCTTCCCATGTTATAATCACATTGGGCAGAAGTGACAGTGGGCACCCTTGTTTGCGCTATCTTTTTATTTCTGCTGGTTGCGTGGCTTCTGCTTCCCATGTTATAATCTCATTGGGCAGGGGTGACACTGGGCACCCTTGTTTGCGCTATCTTTTTATTTCTGCTGGTTGCGTGGTTTCTGCTTCCCATGTTATAATCACATTGGGCAGGAGTGACAGTGGGCACCCTTGTTTGCGCTATCTTCTTTTTTCTGCTGGTTGTGTGGTTTCTGCTTTTCATGTTATAATCACATTGGGCAGGAGTGACAGTGAGCACACTTGTTTGCGCTATATTTTATTTATGCAGGTTGCGTGGTTTCTGCTTTCCATGTTATAATCACATTGGGCAGGGGTGACAGTGGGCACCCTTGATTGCGCTATCTTTTTATTTCTGCTGGTTGTGTGGTTTCTACTTCCCATGTTATAATCACATTGGGCAGGGGTGACAGTGGGCACCCTTGTTTGCGCTATCTTTTTATTTATGCTGGTTGCGTGGTTTCTGCTTCCCATGTTATAATCACATGGGGCAGAGGTGACAGTGGGCACCCTTGCTTGCGCTATCTTTTTATTTCTGCTGGTTGCGTGGTTTCTGCATCCCATGTCATAATCACATTGGGCAGGAAGTGACAGTGGGCACCCTTGTTTGCGCTATCTTTTTATTTCTACTGGTTGCGTGGATTCTGCTTCCCATGTTATAATCACATTGGGCAGGAGTGACAGTGGGCACCCTTGTTTGCGCTATCTTTTTATTTCTGCTTGTTGCGTGGTTTCTGCGTCCCATGTTATAATCACATTGGGCAGGAGTGACAGGGGGCACCCTTGTTTGCGCTATCTTTTTATTTCTGCGGGTTGCGTGGTTTCTGCTTTCCATGTTATAATCACATTGGGCAGGGGTGACAGTGGGCACCCTAGTTTGCCCTATCTTTTTATTTCTGCTGGTTGCGTGGTTTCTGCTTCCCATGCTATAATCACAATGGGCAGGGGTGACAGTGGGCACCCTTGTTTGCGCTATCTTTTTATTTCTGCTGGTTGCGTGGTTTCTGCTTCCCATGTTATAATCACATTGGGCAGGGGTGACAGTGGGCACCCTTGTTTGCGCGATCTTTATTTCTGCTGGTTGCGTGGTTTCTGCTTCCCGTGTTATAATCACATTGGGCAGGGGTGACAGTGGGCACCCTTGTTTTCGCTAACTTTTTATTTCTGCTGGTTGCATGGTTTCTGCTTCCCATGTTATAATCACATTGGGCAGGAAGTGACAGTGGGCACCCTTGTTTGCGCTATCTTTTTATTTCTGCTGGTTGCGTGGTTTCTGCTTCCCATGTTATAATCACATTGGGCAGGAGTGACAGTGGGCACCCTTGTTTGCGCTATCTTCTTTTTTCTGCTGGTTGCGTGGTTTCTGCTTTTCATGTTATAATCACATTGGGCAGGAGTGACAGTGAGCACCCTTGTTTGCGCTATCTTTTTATTTATGCAGGTTGCGTGGTTTCTACTTTTCATGTTATAATCACATTGGGCAGGGGTGACAGCGGGCACCCTTGATTGCGCTATCTTTTTATTTCTGCTGGTTGTGTGGTTTCTGCTTCCCATATTATAATCACATTGGGCAGGGGTGACAGTGGGCACCCTTGTTTGCGCTATCTTTTTATTTCTGCTGGTTGTGTGGTTTCTGCTTCCCATGTTATAATCACATTGGGCAGGAGTGACAGTGGGCACCCTTGTTTTCGCTATCTTTTTATTTCTGCTGGTTGCGTGGTTTCTGCTTTCCATGTTATAATCACATTGGGCAGGGGTGACAGTGGGCACCCTTGTTTGCGCTATCTTTTTATTTCTGCTGGTTGCGTGGTTTCTGCTTTCCATGTTATAATCACATTGGGCAGGGGTGACAGTGGGCACCCTTGTTTGCGCTATCATTTTGTTTCTGCTGGTTGCGTGGTTTCTGCTTCCCATGCTATAATCACAATGGGCAGGGGTGACAGTGGGCACCCTTGTTTGCGCTATCTTTTTATTTCTGCTGGTTGCGTGGTTTCTGCTTCCCATGTTATAATCACATTGGGCAGGGGTGACAGCGGGCACCCTTGTTTGCGCTCACTTTATTTCTGCTGGTTGCGTGGTTTCTGCTTCCCGTGTTATAATCACATTGGGCAGGGGTGACAGTGGGCACCCTTGTTTTCGCTATCTTTTTATTTCTGCTGGTTGCATGGTTTCTGCTTCCCATGTTATAATCACATTGGGCGGGAGTGACAGTGGGCACCCTTTTTTGCGCTATCTTTTTATTTCTGATCGTTGCGTGGTTTCTGCTTCCCATGTTATAATCACATTGGGCAGGAGTGACAGTGGGCACCCTTGTTTGCGCTATCTTTTTATTTCTGCTGGTTGCGTGGTTTCTGCTTTCCATGTTATAATCACATTGGGCAGGGGTGACAGTGGGCACCCTTGTTTGCGCTATCTTTTTATTTCTGCTGGTTGCGTGGTTTCTGCTTCCCATGTTATAATCATATTGGGCAGGGGTGACAGTGGGCACCCTTGTTTGCGTTATCTTTTTATTTCTGCTGGTTGCGTGGTTTCTGCTTCCCATGTTATAATCACATTGGGCAGGGGTGACAGTAGGCACCCTTGTTTGAGCTATCTTTTTATTTCTGCTGGCTGCGTGGTTTCTGCTTCCCATGTTATAATCACATTGGGCAGAAGTGACAGTGGGCACCCTTGTTTGAGCTATCTTTTTATTTCTGCTGGTTGCGTGGTTTCTGCTTCCCATGCTATAATCACAATGGGCAGGGGTGACAGTGGGCACCCTTGTTTGCGCTATCTTTTTATTTCTGCTGGTTGCGTGGTTTCTGCTTCCCATGTTATAATCACATTGGGCAGGGGTGACAGCGGGCACCCTTGTTTGCGCTCACTTTATTTCTGCTGGTTGCGTGGTTTCTGCTTCCCGTGTTATAATCACATTGGGCAGGGGTGACAGTGGGCACCCTTGTTTTCGCTATCTTTTTATTTCTGCTGGTTGCATGGTTTCTGCTTCCCATGTTATAATGACATTGGGCAGGAAGTGACAGTGGGCACCCTTGTTTGCGGTATCTTTTTATTTCTGCTGGTTGCGTGGTTTCTGCTTCCCATGTTATAATCACATTGGGCAGGAGTGACAGTGGGCACCCTTGTTCGCGCTATCTTTTTAATTCTGCTGGTTGCGTGGTTTCTGCTTCCCATGTTATAATCACATTGGGCAGGAGTGGCAGTGGGCACCCTTGTTTGCGCTATCTTTTTATTTCTGCTCGTTGCGTGGTTTCTGCTTCTCATGTTATAATCACATTGGGCAGGAGTGACACTGGGCACCCTTGTTTGCGCTATCTTTTTATTTCTGCTGGTTGCGTGGTTTCTGCTTTCCATGTTATAATCACATTGGGCAGGGTTGACAGTGGGCACCCTTGTTTGCGCTATCTTTTTATTTCTGCTGGTTGCGTAGTTTCTGCTTCCCATGTTATAATCACATTGGGCAGGGGTTAGAGTGGGCACCCTTGTTTGCGCTATCTCTGCTGGTTGCGTGGTTTCTGCTTTCCATGTTATAATCACATTGGGCAGGTGTGAC
Source organism: Ixodes scapularis (assembly GCF_016920785.2). NCBI lineage: Eukaryota > Metazoa > Arthropoda > Arachnida > Ixodida > Ixodidae > Ixodes > Ixodes scapularis. The sequence continues at coordinate 36,111,839 of NW_024609836.1, read as the reverse complement.
AGTGGGCACCCTTGTTTGCGCTATATTTTATTTCTGCTGGTTGCGTTGTTTCTGCTTTCCATGTTATAATCACATTGGGCAGGGGTGACAGTGGGCACCCTTGTTTGCGCTATCTTTTCATTTATGCTGGTTGCGTGGTTTCTGCTTCCCGTGTTATAATCACATGGGGCAGAAGTGACAGAGGGCACCCTTGTTTGCGCTATCTTTTTATTTCTGCTGGTTGCGTTGTTTCTGAATCCCATGTCATAATCACATTGCGCAGGAGTGACAGCGGGCACCCTTGTTTGCGCTATCTTTTTATTTCTCCTGGTTGCGTGGTTTCTGCTTCCCATGTTATAATCACATTGGGCAGGAGTGACAGTGGGCACCCTTGTTTGCGCTATCTTTTTATTTCTGCTGGTTGCGTGGTTTCTGCTTCCCATGTTATAATCACATTGGGCAGGAGTGACAGTGGGCACCCTTGTTTGCGCTATCTTTTTATTTCTGCTGGTTGCGTGGTTTCTGCTTCCCATGTTATAATCCCATTGTGCAGGAGTGACAGTGGGCACCCTTGTTTGCGCTATCTTTTTATTTTTGCTGGTTGCGTGGTTTCTGGTTCTCATGTTATAATCACATTGGGCAGGGGTGACAGTGGGAACCCTTGTTTGCGCTATCTTTTTGTTTCTGCTGGTTGCGTGGTTTCTGCTTCCCATGTTATAATCACATTGGGCAGGGGTGACAGTGGGCACCCTTGTTTGCGCTATCTTTATTTCTGCTGGTTGCGTGGTTTCTGCTTCCCATGTTATAATCACATTGGGCAGGGGTGACAGTGGGCACCCTTGTTTGCGCTATCTTTTTATTTCTGCTGGTTGCATGGTTTCTGCTTCCCATGTTATAATCACATTGGGCAGGAAGTGACAGTGGGCACCCTTGTTTGCGCTATCTTTTTATTTCTGCTGGTTGCGTGGTTTCTGCTTCCCATGTTATAATCACATTGGGCAGGAGTGACAGTGGGCACCCTTGTTCGCGCTATCTTTTTATTTCTGCTGGTTGCGTGGTTTCTGCTTCCCATGTTATAATCAGATTGGGCGGGAGTGACAGTGGGCACCCTTGTTTGCGCTATCTTTTTATTTCTGCTCGTTGCGTGGTTTCTGCTTCCCATGTTATAATCACATTGGGCAGGAGTGACAGTGGGCACCCTTGTTTGCGCTATCTTTTTATTTCTGCTGGTTGCGTGGTTTCTGCTTTCCATGTTATAATCACATTCGGCAGGGGTGACAGTGGGCACCCTTGTTTGCGCTATCTTTTTATTTCTGCTGGTTGCGTGGTTTCTGCTTCCCATGTTATAATCATATTGGGCAGGGGTGAGAGTGGGCACCCTTGTTTGCGTTATCTTTTTATTTCTGCTGGTTGCGTGGTTTCTGCTTCCCATGTTATAATCACATTGGGCAGGGGTGACAGTAGGCACCCTTGTTTGAGCTATCTTTTTATTTCTGCTGGCTGCATGGTTTCTGCTTCCCATGTTATAATCACATTGGGCAGAAGTGACAGTGGGCACCCTTGTTTGCGCTATCTTTTTATTTCTGCTGGTTGCGTGGTTTCTGCTTCCCATGCTATAATCACAATGGGCAGGGGTGACAGTGGGCACCCTTGTTTGCGCTATCTTTTTATTTCTGCTGGTTGCGTGGTTTCTGCTTCCCATGTTATAATCACATTGGGCAGGAGTGACAGTGGGCACCCTTGTTCGCGCTATCTTTTTATTTATGCTGGTTGCGTGGTTTCTGCTTCCCATGTTATAATCACATGGGGCAGAGGTGACAGTTGGCACCCTTGTTTGCGCTATCTTTTTATTTCTGCTGGTTGCGTGGTTTCTGAATCCCATGTCATAATCACATTGCGCAGGAGTGACAGTGGGCACACTTGTTTGCGCTATCTTTTTATTTCTGCTGGTTGCGTGGTTTCTGCTTCCCATGTTATAATCACATTGGGCAGGAGTGACAGTGGGCACCCTTGTTTGCGCTATCTTTTTATTTCTGCTGGTTGCGTGGTTTCTGCTTCCCATGTTATAATCACATTGGGCAGGAGTGACAGTGGGCACCCTTGTTTGCGCTATCTTTTTATTTCTGCTGGTTGCGTGGTTTCTGCTTCCCATGTTATAATCACATTGTGCAGGAGTGACAGTGGGCACCCTTGTTTGCGCTATCTTTTTATTTTTGCTGGTTGCGTGGTTTCTGGTTCTCATGTTATAATCACATTTGGCAGAAGTGACAGTGGGAACCCTTGTTTGCGCTATCTTTTTATTTCTGCTGGTTGCGTGGTTTCTGCTTCCCATGTTATAATCACATTGGGCAGGGGTGACAGTGGGCACCCTTGTTTGCGCTATCTTTATTTCTGCTGGTTGCGTGGTTTCTGCTTCCCATGTTATAATCACATTGGGCAGGGGTTACAGTGGGCACCCTTGTTTGCGCTATCTTTTTATTTCCGCTGGTTGCATGGTTTCTGCTTCCCATGTCATAATCACATTGGCCAGGAAGTGACAGTGGGCACCCTTGTTTGCGCTATCTTTTTATTTCTGCTGGTTGCGTGGTTTCTGCTTCCCATGTTATAATCACATTGGGCAGGAGTGACAGTGGGCACCCTTGTTCGCGCTATCTTTTTATTTCTGCTGGTTGCGTGGTTTCTGCTTCCCATGTTATAATCAGATTGGGCGGGAGTGACAGTGGGCACCCTTGTTTGCGCTATCTTTTTATTTCTGCTCGTTGCGTGGTTTCTGCTTCCCATGTTATAATCACATTGGGCAGGAGTGACAGTGGGCATCCTTGTTTGCGCTATCTTTTTATTTCTGCTGGTTGCGTGGTTTCTGCTTTCCATGTTATAATCACATTGGGCGGGGGTGACAGTGGGCACCCTTGTTTGCGCTATCTTTTTATTTCTGCTGGTTGCGTGGTTTCTGCTTCCCATGTTATAATCATATTGGGCAGGGGTGACAGTGGGCACCCTTGTTTACGTTATCTTTTTATTTCTGCTGGTTGCGTGGTTTCTGCTTCCCATGTTATAATCACATTGGGCAGGGGTGACAGTAGGCACCCTTGTTTGAGCCATCTTTTTATTTCTGCTGGCTGCGTGGTTTCTGCTTCCCATGTTATAATCACATTGGGCAGAAGTGACAGTGGGCACCCTTGTTTGCGCTATCTTTTTATTTCTGCTGGTTGCGTGGTTTCTGCTTCCCATGCTATAATCACAATGGGCAGGGGTGACAGTGGGCACCCTTGTTTGCGCTATCTTTTTATTTCTGCTGGTGGCGTTGTTTCTGCTTCCCATGTTATAATCACATTGGGCAGGGGTGACAGCGGGCACCCTTTTTTGCGCTATCTTTATTTCTGCTGGTTGCGTGGTTCCTGCTTCCCGTGTTATAATCACATTGGGCAGGGGTGACAGTGGGCACCCTTGTTTTCGCTATCTTTTTATTTCTGCTGGTTACATGGTTTCTGTTTCCCATGTTATAATCACATTGGGCAGGAAGTGACAGTGGGCACCCTTGTTTGCGCTATCTTTTTATTTCTGCTGGTTGCGTGGTTTCTGCTTCCCATGTTATAATCTCATTGGGCAGGAGTGACAGTGGGCACCCTTGTTCGCGCTATCTTTTTATTTCTGCTGGTTGCGTGGTTTCTGCTTCCCATGTTATCACATTGGGCAGGAGTGACAGTGGGCACCCTTGTTTGCGCTATCTTTTTATTTCTGCTCGTTGCGTGGTTTCTGCTTCCCATGTTATAATCACATTGGGCGGGAGTGACAGTGGGCACCCTTGTTTGCGCTATCTTTTTATTTCTGCGGGTTGCGTGGTTTCTGCTTTCCATGTTATAATCACATTGGGCAGGGGTGACAGTGGGCACCCTTGTTTGCGCTATCTTTTTATTTCTGCTGGTTGCGTGGTTTCTGCTTCCCATGTTATAATCATATTGGGCAGGGGTGACAGTGGGCACCCTTGTTTGCGTTATCTTTTTATTTCTGCTGGTTGCGTTGTTTCTGCTTCCCATGTTATAATCACAATGGGCAGGGGTGACAGTAGGCACCCTTGTTTGAGCTATCTTTTTATTTCTGCTGGCTGCGTGGTTTCTGCTTCCCATGTTATAACCACATTGGGCAGAAGTGACAGTGCGCACGCTTGTTTGCGCTATCTTTTTATTTCTGCTGGTTGCGTGGTTTCTGCTTCCCATGTTATAATCTCATTGGGCAGGGGTGACACTGGGCACCCTTGTTTGCGCTATCTTTTTATTTCTGCTGGTTGCGTGGTTTCTGCTTCCCATCTTATAATCACACTGGGCAGGAGTGACAGTGGGCACCCTTGTTTGCGCTATCTTTTTATTTCTGCTGGTTGCGTGGTATCTGCTTCCCATGTTATAATCACATTGGGCAGGAGTGACAGTGGGCACCCTTGTTTGCGCTATCTTCTTTTTTCTGCTGGTTGCGTGGTTTCTGCTTTTCATGTTATAATCACATTGGGCAGGAGTGACAGTGAGCACACTTGTTTGCGCTATATTTTATTTATGCAGGTTGCGTGGTTTCTGCTTTCCATTTTATAATCACATTGGGCAGGGGTGACAGTGGGCACCCTTGATTGCGCTATTTTTTTATTTCTGCTGGTTGTGTGGTTTCTGCTTCCCATGTTATAATCACATTGGGCAGGGGTGACAGTGGGCACCCTTGTTTGCGCTATCTTTTTATTTCTGCTGGTTGCGTGGTTTCTGCTTCCCATGTTATAATCACATTGGGCAGGAGTGACAGTGGGCACCCTTGTTTGCGCTATCTTTTTATTTCTGCTGGTTGCGTGGTTTCTGCTTTCCATGTTATAATCACATTGGGCAGGGGTGACAGTGGGCACCCTTGTTTGCGCTATCTTTTTACTTCTGCTGGTAGCGTGGTTTCTGCTTTCCATGTTATAATCACATTGGGCAGGGGTGACAGTGGGCACCCTTGTTTGCGCTATCTTTTTATTTATGCTGGTTGCGTGGTTTCTGCTTCCCATTTTATAATCACATGGTGCAGAGGTGACAGTGGGCACCCTTGTTTGCGCTATCTTTTTATTTCTGCTGGTTGCGTGGTTTCTGCATCCCATGTCATAATCACATTGCGCAGGAGTGACAGTGGGCACCCTTGTTTGCGCTATCTTTTTATTTCTGCTGGTTGCGTGGTTTCTGCTTCCCATGTTATAATCACACTGGGCAGGAGTGACAGTGGGCACCCTTGTTTGTGCTATCTTTTTATTTCTGCTGGTTGCATGGTTTCTGCTTCCCATGTTATAATCACATTGTGCAGGAGTGACAGTGGGCACCCTTGTTTGCGCTATCTTTTTATTTCTGCTGGTTGCGTGGTTTCTGGTTCCCATGTTATAATCACATTGGGCAGGAGTGACAGTGGGAACCCTTGTTTGCGCTATCTTTTTATTTCTGCTGGTTGCGTGGTTTTTGCTTCCCATGTTATAATCACATTGTGCAGGAGTGACAGAGGGCACCCTTGTTTGCGCAATCTTTTTATTTTTGCTGGTTGCGTGGTTTCTGGTTCTCATGTTATAATCACATTGGGCAGAAGTGACAGTGGGAACCCTTGTTTGCGCTATCTTTTTATTTCTGCTGGTTGCGTGGTTTCTGCTTCCCATGTAATAATCACATTGGGCAGGGGTGACAGTGGGCACCCTTGTTTGCGCTATCTTTATTTCTGCTGGTTGCGTGGTTTCTGCTTCCCATGTTATAATCACATTGGGCAGGGGTGACAGTGGGCACCCTTGTTTGCGCTGTCTTTTTATTTCTGCTGGTTGCGTGGTTTCTGCTTCCCATGTTATAATCACATTGGGCAGGAGTGACAGTGGGCACCCTTGTTCGCGCTATCTTTTTATTTCTGCTGGTTGCGTGGTTTCTGCTTCCCATGTTATAATCAGATTGGGCGGGAGTGACAGTGGGCACCCTTGTTTGCGCTATCTTTTTATTTCTGCTCGTTGCGTGGTTTCTGCTTCCCATGTTATAATCACATTGGGCAGGAGTGACAGCGGGCACCCTTGTTTGCGCTATCTTTTTATTTCTGCTGGTTGCGTGGTTTCTGCTTTCCATGTTATAATCACATTGGGCAGGGGTGACAGTGGGCACCCTTGTTTGCGCTATCTTTTTATTTCTGCTGGTTGCGTGGTTTCTGCTTCCCATGTTATAATCATATTGGGCAGGGGTGACAGTGGGCACCCTTGTTTGCGTTATCTTTTTATTTCTGCTGGTTGCGTGGTTTCTGCTTCCCATGTTATAATCACATTGGGCAGGGGTGACAGTAGGCACCCTTGTTTGAGCTATCTTTTTATTTCTGCTGGCTGCGTGGTTTCTGCTTCCCATGTTATAATCACATTGGGCAGAATGGACAGTGGGCACCCTTGTTTGCGCTATCTTTTTATTTCTGCTGGTTGCGTGGTTTCTGCTTCCCATGCTATAATCACAATGGGCAGGGGTGACAGTGGGCACCCTTGTTTGCACTATCTTTTTATTTCTGCTGGTTGCGTGGTTTCTGCTTCCCATGTTATAATCACATTGGGCAGGGGTGACAGCGGGCACCCTTGTTTGCGCTCTCTTTATTTCTGCTGGTTGCGTGGTTCCTGCTTCCCGTGTTATAATCACATTGGGCAGGGGTGACAGTGGGCACCCTTGTTTTCGCTATCTTTTTATTTCTGCTGGTTACATGGTTTCTGCTTCCCATGTTATAATCACATTGGGCAGGAAGTGACAGTGGGCACCCTTGTTTGCGCTATCTTTTTATTTCTGCTGGTTGCGTGGTTTCTGCTTCCCATGTTTAATCACATTGGGCAGGAGTGACAGTGGGCACCTTTGTTCGCGCTATCTTTTTATTTCTGCTGGTTGCGTGGTTTCTGCTTCCCATGTTATCACATTGGGCAGGAGTGACAGTGGGCACCCTTGTTTGCGCTATCTTTTCATTTCTGCTCGTTGCGTGGTTTCTGCTTCCCATGTTATAATCACATTGGGCAGGAGTGACAGTGGGCACCCTTGTTTGCGCTATCTTTTTATTTCTGCGGGTTGCGTGGTTTCTGCTTTCCATGTTATAATCACATTGGGCAGGGGTGACAGTGGGCACCCTTGTTTGCGCTATCTTTTTATTTCTGCTGGTTGCGTGGTTTCTGCTTCCCATGTTATAATCATATTGGGCAGGGGTGACAGTGGGCACCCTTGTTTGCGTTATCTTTTTATTTCTGCTGGTTGCGTGGTTTCTGCTTCCCATGTTATAATCACATTGGGCAGGGGTGACAGTAGGCACCCTTGTTGTAGCTATCTTTTTATTTCTGCTGGCTGCGTGGTTTCTGCTTCCCATGTTATAATCACATTGGGCAGAAGTGACAGTGGGCACCCTTGTTTGCGCTATCTTTTTATTTCTGCTGGTTGCGTGGTTTCTGCTTCCCATGTTATAATACCATTGGGCAGGGGTGACACTGGGCACCCTTGTTTGCGCTATCTTTCTATTTCTGCTGGTTGCGTGGTTTCTGCTTCCCATGTTATAATCACATTGGGCAGGAGTGACAGTGGGCACCCTTGTTTGCGATATCTTCTTTTTTCTGCTGGTTGTGTGGTTTCTGCTTTTCATGTTATAATCACATTGGGCAGGAGTGACAGTGAGCACACTTGTTTGCGCTATATTTTATTTATGCAGGTTGCGTGGTTTCTGCTTTCCATGTTATAATCACATTGGTCAGGGGTGACAGTGGGCACCCTTGATTGCGCTATCTTTTTATTTCTGCTGGTTGTGTGGTTTCTGCTTCCCATGTTATAATCACATTGGGCAGGGGTGACAGTGGGCACCCTTGTTTGTGCTATCTTTTTATTTATGCTGGTTGCGTGGTTTCTGCTTCCCATGTTATAATCACATGGGGCAGAAGTGACAGTGGGCACCCTTGTTTGAGCTATCTTTTTATTTCTGCTGGTTGCGTGGTTTCTGCATCCCATGTCATAATCACATTGGGCAGGAAGTGACAGTGGGCACCCTTGTTTGCGCTATCTTTTTATTTCTACTGGTTGCGTGGTTTCTGCTTCCCATGTTATAATCACATTGGGCAGGAGTGACAGTGGGCACCCTTGTTTGCGCTATCTTTTTATTTCTGCTCGTTGCGTGGTTTCTGCGTCCCATGTTATAATCACATTGGGCAGGAGTGACAGTGGGCACCCTTGTTTGCGCTATCTTTTTATTTCTGCGGGTTGCGTGGTTTCTGCTTTCCATGTTATAATCACATTGGGCAGGGGTGACAGTGGGCACCCTAGTTTGCCCTATCTTTTTATTTCTGCTGGTTGCGTGGTTTCTGCTTCCCATGCTATAATCACAATGGGCAGGGGTGACAGTGGGCACCCTTGTTTGCGCTATCTTTTTATTTCTGCTGGTTGCGTGGTTTCTGCTTCCCATGTTATAATCACATTGGGCAGGGGTGACAGTGGGCACCCTTGTTTGCGCGATCTTTATTTCTGCTGGTTGCGTGGTTTCTGCTTCCCGTGTTATAATCACATTGGGCAGGGGTGACAGTGGGCACCCTTGTTTTCGCTATCTTTTTATTTCTGCTGGTTGCATGGTTTCTGCTTCCCATGTTATAATCACATTGGGCAGGAAGTGACAGTGGGCACCCTTGTTTGCGCTATCTTTTTATTTCTGCTGGTTGCGTGGTTTCTGCTTCCCATGTTATAATCACATTGGGCAGGAGTGACAGTGGGCACCCTTGTTTGCGCTATCTTCTTTTTTCTGCTGGTTGCGTGGTTTCTGCTTTTCATGTTATAATCACATTGGGCAGGAGTGACAGTGAGCACCCTTGTTTGCGCTATCTTTTTATTTCTGCTGGTTGCGTGGTTTCTGCTTCCCATGCTATAATCACAATGGGCAGGGGTGACAGTGGGCACCCTTGTTTGCGCTATCTTTTTATTTCTGCTGGTTGCGTGGTTTCTGCTTCCCATGTTATAATCACATTGGGCAGGGGTGACAGTGGGCACCCTTGTTTGCGCGATCTTTATTTCTGCTGGTTGCGTGGTTTCTGCTTCCCGTGTTATAATCACATTGGGCAGGGGTGACAGTGGGCACCCTTGTTTTCGCTATCTTTTTATTTCTGCTGGTTGCATGGTTTCTGCTTCCCATGTTATAATCACATTGGGCAGGAAGTGACAGTGGGCACCCTTGTTTGCGCTATCTTTTTATTTCTGCTGGTTGCGTGGTTTCTGCTTCCCATGTTATAATCACATTGGGCAGGAGTGAAAGTGGGCACCCTTGTTTGCGCAATCTTCTTTTTTCTGCTGGTTGCGTGGTTTCTGCTTTTCATGTTATAATCACATTGGGCAGGAGTGACAGTGAGCACCCTTGTTTGCGCTATCTTTTTATTTATGCAGGTTGCGTGGTTTCTACTTTTCATGTTATAATCACATTGGGCAGGGGTGACAGCGGGCACCCTTGATTGCGCTATCTTTTTATGTCTGCTGGTTGTGTGGTTTCTGCTTCCAATGTTATAATCACATTGGGCAGGGGTGACAGTGGGCACCCTTGTTTGCGCTATCTTTTTATTTCTGCTGGTTGTGTGGTTTCTGCTTCCCATGTTATAATCACATTGGGCAGGAGTGACAGTGGGCACCCTTGTTTTCGCTATCTTTTTATTTCTGCTGGTTGCGTGGTTTCTGCTTTCCATGTTATAATCACATTGGGCAGGGGTGACAGTGGGCACCCTTGTTTGCGCTATCTTTTTATTTCTGCTGGTTGCGTGGTTTCTGCTTTCCATGTTATAATCACATTGGGCAGGGGTGACAGTGGGCACCCTTGTTTGCGCTATCATTTTGTTTATGCTGGTTGCATGGTTTCTGCTTCCCATGTTATAATCACATGGGGCAGAGGTGACAGTGGGCACCCTTGTTTGCGCTATCTTTTTATTTCTGCTGGTTGCGTGGTTTCTGCATCCCATGTCATAATCACATTGCGCAGGAGTGACAGTGGGCACCCTTGTTTGCGCTATCTTTTTATTTCTGCTGGTTGCGTGGTTTCTGCTTCCCATGTTATAATCACATTGGGCAGGAGTGACAGTGGGCACCCTTGTTTGCGCTATCTTTTTATTTCTGCTGGTTCCGTGGTTTCTGCTTCCCATGTTATAATCACATTGGGCAGGAGTGACAGTGGGCACCCTTGTTTGCGCTATCTTTTTATTTCTGCTGGTTGCGTGGTTTCTGCTTCCCATGTTATAATCACATTGTGCAGGAGTGACAGTGGGCACCCTTGTTTGCGCTATCTTTTTTATTTCTGCTGGTTGCGTGGTTTCTGGTTCCCATGTTATAATCACATTGGGCAGGGGTGGGAACCCTTGTTTGCGCTATCTTTTTATTTCTGCTGGTTGCGTGGTTTCTGCTTCCCATGTTATAATCACATTGGGCAGGGGTTACAGTGGGCACCCTTGTTTGCGCTATCTCTGCTGGTTGCGTGGTTTCTGCTTCCCATGTTATAATCACATTGGGCAGGAGTGACAGTGGGCACCCTTGTTTGCGCTATCTTTTTATTTCTGCTGGTTGCGTGGTTTCTGCTTCCCATGTTATAATCACATTGGGCAGGGGTGACAGTGAGCACTCTTGTTTGAGCTATCTTTTTATTTCTGCTGGTTGCGTGGTTTCTGCTTCCCATGTTATAATCATATTGGGCAGGAGTGACAGTAGGCACCCTTGTTTGCGCTATCTTTTTATTTCTGCTGGTTGCGTGGTTTCTGCTTGCCATGTTATAATCACATTGGGCAGGGGTGACAGTGGGCACCCTTGTTCGCGCTATCTTTCTATTTCTACTGGTTGCGTGGTTTCTGCTTCCCATGTTATAATCACAATGGGCAGGGGTGAGAGTGGGCACCCTTGTTTGAGCTATTTTTTTATTTCTGCTGGTTGCATGGTTTCTGCTTCCCATGTTAGAATCACATTGGGCAGGAGTGACAGTGGGCACCCTTGTTTGCGCTATCTTTTTATTTCTGCTGGTTGCGTGGTTTGTGCTTCCCATGTTATAATCACATTGGGCAGGGGTGACAGTGGGCACACTTGTTTGCGCTATCTTTTTATTTCTGCTGGTTGCGTGGTTTCTGCTTCCCATCTTATAATCATATTGGGCAGGGGTGACAGTGGGCACCCTTGTTTGCGTTATCTTTTTATTTCTGCTGGTTGCGTGGTTTCTGCTTCGCATGTTATAATCACATTGGGCAGGGGTGACAGTAGGCACCCTTGTTTGAGCAATCTTTTTATTTCTGCTGGCTGCGTGGTTTCTGCATCCCATGTTACAATCACATTGGGCAGAAGTGACAGTGGGCACCCTTGTTTGCGCTATCTTTTTATTTCTGCTGGTTGCGTGGTTTCTGCTTCCCGTGTTATAATCACATTGGGCAGGAAGTGACAGTGGGCACCCTTGTTTGCGCTATCTTTTTATTTCTGCTGGTTGCGTGGTTTCTGCTTCCCATGTTATAATCACATTGGGCAGGAGTGACAGTGGGCACCCTTGTTTGCGCTATCTTTTTATTTCTGCTCGTTGCGTGGTTTCTGCGTTCCATGTTATAATCACATTGGGCAGGAGTGACAGTGGGCACCCTTGTTTGCGCTATCTTTTTATTTCTGCGGGTTGCGTGGTTTCTGCTTTCCATGTTATAGTCACATTGGGCAGGGGTGACAGTGGGCACCCTTGTTTGCCCTATCTTTTTATTTCTGCTGGTTGCGTGGTTTATGCTTCCCATGTTATAATCATATTGGGCAGGGGTGACAGTGGGCACCCTTGTTGGCGTTATCTTTTTTTTTTGCTGGTTGCGTGGTTTCTGCTTCCCATGTTATAATCACATTGGGCAGGAGTGACAGTGAGCACCCTTGTTTGCGCTATCTTTTTATTTATGCAGGTTGCGTGGTTTCTACTTTTCATGTTATAATCACATTGGGCAGGGGTGACAGTGGGCACCCTTGATTGCGCTATCTTTTTATTTCTGCTGGTTGTGTGGTTTCTGCTTCCCATGTTATAATCACATTGGGCAGGGGTGACAGTGGGCACCCTTGTTTGCGCTATCTTTTTATTTCTGCTGGTTGCGTGGTTTCTGCTTCCCATGTTATAATCACATTGGGCAGGAGTGACAGTGGGCACCCTTGTTTTCGCTATCTTTTTATTTCTGCTGGTTGCGTGGTTTCTGCTTTCCATGTTATAATCGCATTGGGCAGGGGTGACAGTGGGCACCCTTGTTTGCGCTATCTTTTTATTTCTGCTGGTTGCGTGGTTTCTGCTTTCCATGTTATAATCACATTGGGCAGGGGTGACAGTGGGCACCCTTGTTTGCGCTATCTTTTTGTTTATGCTGGTTGCGTGGTTTCTGCTTCCCATGTTATAATTACATGGGGCAGAGGTGACAGTGGGCACCCTTGTTTGCGCTATCTTTTTATTTCTGCTGGTTGCGTGGTTTCTGCATCCCATGTCATAATCACATTGCGCAGGAGTGACAGTGGGCACCCTTGTTTGCGCTATCTTTTTATTTCTGCTGGTTGCGTGGTTTCTGCTTCCCATGTTATAATCACATTGGGCAGGAGTGACAGTGGGCACCCTTGTTTGCGCTATCTTTTTATTTCTGCTGGTTGCGTGGTTTCTGCTTCCCATGTTGTAATCACATTGGGCAGGAGTGACAGTGGGCACCCTTGTTTGCGCTATCTTTTTATTTCTGCTGGTTGCGTGGTTTCTGCTTCCCATCTTATAATCACATTGTGCAAGAGTGACAGTGGGCACCCTTGTTTGCGCTATCTTTTTATTTCTGCTGGTTGCGTGGTTTCTGGTTCCCATGTTATAATCACATTGGGCAGGGGTGACAGTGGGAACCCTTGTTTGCGCTATCTTTTTATTTCTGCTGGTTGCGTGATTTCTGCTTCCCATGTTATAATCACATTGGGCAGGGGTGACAGTGGGCACCCTTGTTTGCACTATCTTTATTTCTGCTGGTTGCGTGGTTTCTGCTTCCCGTGTTATAATCACATTGGGCAGGGGTGACAGTGGGCACCCTTGTTTGCGCTATCTTTTTATTTCTGCTGGTTGCATGGTTTCTGCTTCCCATGTTATAATCACATTGGGCAGGAAGTGACAGTGGGCACCCTTGTTTGCGCTATCTTTTTATTTCTGCTGGTTGCGTGGTTTCTGCTTCCCATGTTATAATCACATTGGGCAGGAGTGACAGTGGGCACCCTTGTTCCCGCTATCTTTTTATTTCTGCTGGTTGCGTGGTTTCTGCTTCCCATGTTATAATCACATTGGACAGGGGTGACAGTGGGCACCCTTGTTTGCGCTATCTTTTTATTTCTACTGGTTGCATGGTTTCTGCTTCCCATGTTATAATCACATTGGGCAGGAAGTGACAGTGGGCACCCTTGTTTGCGCTATCTTTTTATTTCTGCTGGTCGCGTGGTTTCTCCTTTCCATGTTATAATCACATTGGGCAGGGGTGACAGTGGGCACCCTTGTTTGCGCTATCTTTTTATTTCTGCTGGTTGCGTGGTTTCTGCTTCCCATGTTATAATCATATTGGGCAGGGGTGACAGTGGGCACCCTTGTTTGCGCTATCTTTTTATTTCTGCTGGTTGCGTAGTTTCTGCTTCCCATGTTATAATCACATTGGGCAGGGGTGACAGTAGGCACCCTTGTTTGAGCTATCTTTTTATTTCTGCTGGCTGCGTGGTTTCTGCTTCCCATGTTATAATCACATTGGGCAGAAGTGACAGTGGGCACCCTTGTTTGCGCTATCTTTTTATTTCTGCTGGTTGCGTGGTTTCTGCTTCCCATGCTATAATCACAATGGGCAGGGGTGACAGTGGGCACCCTTGTTTGCGCTGGTTGCGTGGTTTCTGGTTCCCATATTATAATCACATTGGGCAGGGGTGACAGTGGGCACCCTTGTTTGCGCGATCTTTATTTCTGCTGGTTGCGTGGTTTCTGCTTCCCGTGTTATAATCACATTGGGCAGGGGTGACAGTGGGCACCCTTGTTTTCGCTATCTTTTTATTTCTGCTGGTTGCATGGTTTCTGCTTCCCATGTTATAATCACATTGGGCAGGAAGTGACAGTGGGCACCCTTGTTTGCGCTATCTTTTTATTTCTGCTGGTTGCGTGGTTTCTGCTTCCCATGTTATAATCACATTGGGCAGGAGTGACAGTGGGCACCCTTGTTCGCGCTATCTTTTTATTTCTGCTGGTTGCGTGGTTTCTGCTTCCCATGTTATAATCATATTGGGCAGGAGTCACAGTGGGCACCCTTGTTAGCGCTATCTTTTTATTTCTGCTCGTTGCGTGGTTTCTGCTTCTCATGTTATAATCACATTGGGCAGGAGTGACACTGGGCACCCTTGTTTGCGCTATCTTTTTATTTCTGCTGGTTGCGTGGTTTCTGCTTTCCATGTTATAATCACATTGGGCAGGGTTGACAGTGGGCACCCTTGTTTGCGCTATCTTTTTATCTCTGCTGGTTGCGTAGTTTCATCTTCCCATGTTATAATCACATTGGGCAGGGGTTACAGTGGGCACCCTTGTTTGCGCTATCTCTGCTGGTTGCGTGGTTTCTGCTTCCCATGTTATAATCACATTGGGCAGGAGTGACAGTGGGCACCCTTGTTTGCGCTATCTTTTTATTTCTGCTGGTTGTGTGGTTTCTGCTTCCCATGTTATAATCTCATTGGGCAGGGGTGACAGTGAGCACTCTTGTTTGAGCTATCTTTTTATTTCTGCTGGTTGCGTGGTTTCTGCTTCCCATGTTATAATCATATTGGGCAGGAGTGACAGTAGGCAGCCTTGTTTGCGCTATCTTTTTATTTCTGCTGGTTGCGTGGTTTCTGCTTGCCATGTTATAATCACATTGGGCAGGGGTGACAGTGGGCACCCTTGTTTGCGCTATCTTTTTATTTCTACTGGTTGCGTGGTTTCTGCTTCCCATGTTATAATCACATTGGGCAGGGGTGACAGTGGGCACCCTTGTTTGAGCTATTTTTTTATTTCTGCTGGTTGCATGGTTTCTGCTTCCCATGTTATAATCACATTGGGCAGGAGCGACAGTGGGCACCCTTGTTTGCACTCTCTTTTTATTTCTGCTGGTTGCGTGGTTTCTTCTTCCCATGTTATAATCACATTGGGCAGGGGTGACAGTGGGCACCCTTGTTTGCGCTATCTTTTTATTTCTGCAAGTTGCGTGGTTTCTGCTTCCCATGTTATAATCACATTGGGCAGGGGTGACAGTGGGCACCCTTGTTTGCGCTATCTTTTTATTTCTGCTGGTTGCGTGGTTTCTGCTTTTCATGTTATAATCACATTGGGCAGGAGTGACAGTGGGCACTCTTGTTTGCGCTATCTTTTTATTTCTGCTGGTTGCGTGGTTTCTGCTTCCCATGTTATAATCACATTGGGCAGGAGTGACAGTGGGCACCCTTGCTTGAGCTATCTTTTTATTTCTGCTGGTTGCGTGGTTTCTGCTTCCCATGTTATAATCACATTGGGCAGGGGTGACAGTGGGCACCCTTGTTTGCGCTATCTTTTTATTTCTGCTGGTTGCGTGGTTTCTGCTTCCCATGTTATAATCACATTGGGCAGGGGTGACACTGGGCACCCTTGTTTGCGCTATTTTTTTATTTCTGCTTGTTGCGTGGTTTCTGCTTCCCATGTTATAATCACATTGGGCAGGAGTGACAGTGGGCACCCTTGTTTGCGCTATCTTCTTTTTTCTGCTGGTTGCGTGGTTTCTGCTTTTCATGTTATAATCACATTGGGCAGGAGTGACAGTAAGCACCCTTGTGTGTGCTATCTTTTTATTTATGCAGGTTGCGTGGTTTCTGCTTTCCATGTTATAATCACATTGGGCAGGGGTGACAGTGGGCACCCTTGATTGCGCTATCTTTTTATTTCTGCTGGTTGTGTGGTTTCTGCTTCCCATGTTATAATCACATTGGGCAGGGGTGACAGTGGGCACCCTTGTTTGCGCTATCTTTTTATTTCTGCTGGTTGCGTGGTTTCTGCTTTCCAAGTTATAATCACATTGGGCAGGGGTGACAGTGGGCACCCTTGTTTGCGCTATCTTTTTATTTCTGCTGGTTGCGTGGTTTCTGCTTTCCATGTTATATTCACAGTGGGCACCCTTGTTTGCGCTATCTTTTTATTTATGCTGGTTGCGTGGTTTCTGCTTCCCATGTTATAATCACATGGGGCAGAGGTGACAGTGGGCACCCTTGTTTGCACTACCTTTTTATTTCTGCTGGTTGCGTGGTTTCTGAATCCCATGTCATAATCACATTGCGCAGGAGTGACTGTGGGCACCCTTGTTTGCGCTATCTTTTTATTTCTGCTGGTTGCGTGGTTTCTGCTTCCCATGTTATAATCACATTGGGCAGGAGTGACAGTGGGCACCCTTGTTGGAGCTATCTTTTTATTTCTGCTGGTTGCATGGTTTCTGCTTCCCATGTTATAATCACATTGGGCAGCAGTGACAGTGGGCACCCTTGTTTGCGCTATCTTTTTATTTCTGCTGGTTGCGTGGTTTCTGCTTCCCATGTTATAATCACATTGGGCAGGGGTGACAGTGGGCACCCTTGTTTGCGCTATCTTTATTTCTGCTGGTTGCGTGGTTTCTGCTTCCCATGTTATAATCACATTGGACAGGGGTGACAGTGGGCACCCTTGTTTGCGCTATCTTTTTATTTCTGCTGGTTGCGTGGTTTCTGCTTCCCATGTTATAATCACAATGTGCAGGAGTGACAGTGGGCACCCTTGTTTGCACTATCTTTTTATTTCTGCTGGTTGCGTGGTTTCTGCTTCCCATGTTATAATCACATTGGGCAGGGGTGACAGTGGGCACCCTTGTTTGCGCTATCTTTATTTCTGCTGGTTGCGTGGTTTCTGCTTCCCATGTTATAATCACATGGGGCAGAGGTGACTGTGGGCACCCTTGTTTGCGCTATCTTTTTATTTCTGCTGGTTGCGTGGTTTATGAATCCCATGTCATAATCACATTGCGCAGGAGTGACAGTGGGCACCCTTGTTTGCGCTATCTTTTTATTTCTGCTGGTTGCGTGGTTTCTGCTTCCCATGTTATAATCAAATTGGGCAGGAGTGACAGTGGGCACCCTTGTTTGCGCTATCTTTTTATTTCTGCTGGTTGCGTGGTTTCTGCTTCCCATGTTATAATCACATTGGGCAGGAGTGACAGTGGGCACCCTTGTTTGCGCTATCTTTTTATTTCTGCTGGTTGCGTGGTTTCTGCTTCCCATGTTATAATCACAATGTGCAGGAGTGACAGTGGGCACCCTTGTTTGCGCTATCTTTTTATTTCTGCTGGTTGCGTGGTTTCTGCTTCCCATGTTATAATCACATTGGGCAGGGGTGACAGTGGGCACCCTTGTTTGCGCTATCTTTATTTCTGCTGGTTGCGTGGTTTCTGCTTCCCATGTTATAATCACATTGGGCAGGAGTGACAGTGGGCACCCTTGTTCCCGCTATCTTTTTATTTCTGCTGGTTGCGTGGTTTCTGCTTCCCATGTTATAATCACATTGGACAGGGGTGACAGTGGGCACCCTTGTTTGCGCTATCTTTTTATTTCTACTGGTTGCATGGTTTCTGCTTCCCATGTTATAATCACATTGGGCAGGAAGTGACAGTGGGCACCCTTGTTTGCGCTATCTTTTTATTTCTGCTGGTCGCGTGGTTTCTCCTTTCCATGTTATAATCACATTGGGCAGGGGTGACAGTGGGCACCCTTGTTTGCGCTATCTTTTTATTTCTGCTGGTTGCGTGGTTTCTGCTTCCCATGTTATAATCATATTGGGCAGGGGTGACAGTGGGCACCCTTGTTTGCGCTATCTTTTTATTTCTGCTGGTTGCGTAGTTTCTGCTTCCCATGTTATAATCACATTGGGCAGGGGTGACAGTAGGCACCCTTGTTTGAGCTATCTTTTTATTTCTGCTGGCTGCGTGGTTTCTGCTTCCCATGTTATAATCACATTGGGCAGAAGTGACAGTGGGCACCCTTGTTTGCGCTATCTTTTTATTTCTGCTGGTTGCGTGGTTTCTGCTTCCCATGCTATAATCACAATGGGCAGGGGTGACAGTGGGCACCCTTGTTTGCGCTGGTTGCGTGGTTTCTGGTTCCCATATTATAATCACATTGGGCAGGGGTGACAGTGGGCACCCTTGTTTGCGCGATCTTTATTTCTGCTGGTTGCGTGGTTTCTGCTTCCCGTGTTATAATCACATTGGGCAGGGGTGACAGTGGGCACCCTTGTTTTCGCTATCTTTTTATTTCTGCTGGTTGCATGGTTTCTGCTTCCCATGTTATAATCACATTGGGCAGGAAGTGACAGTGGGCACCCTTGTTTGCGCTATCTTTTTATTTCTGCTGGTTGCGTGGTTTCTGCTTCCCATGTTATAATCACATTGGGCAGGAGTGACAGTGGGCACCCTTGTTCGCGCTATCTTTTTATTTCTGCTGGTTGCGTGGTTTCTGCTTCCCATGTTATAATCATATTGGGCAGGAGTCACAGTGGGCACCCTTGTTAGCGCTATCTTTTTATTTCTGCTCGTTGCGTGGTTTCTGCTTCTCATGTTATAATCACATTGGGCAGGAGTGACACTGGGCACCCTTGTTTGCGCTATCTTTTTATTTCTGCTGGTTGCGTGGTTTCTGCTTTCCATGTTATAATCACATTGGGCAGGGTTGACAGTGGGCACCCTTGTTTGCGCTATCTTTTTATCTCTGCTGGTTGCGTAGTTTCATCTTCCCATGTTATAATCACATTGGGCAGGGGTTACAGTGGGCACCCTTGTTTGCGCTATCTCTGCTGGTTGCGTGGTTTCTGCTTCCCATGTTATAATCACATTGGGCAGGAGTGACAGTGGGCACCCTTGTTTGCGCTATCTTTTTATTTCTGCTGGTTGTGTGGTTTCTGCTTCCCATGTTATAATCTCATTGGGCAGGGGTGACAGTGAGCACTCTTGTTTGAGCTATCTTTTTATTTCTGCTGGTTGCGTGGTTTCTGCTTCCCATGTTATAATCATATTGGGCAGGAGTGACAGTAGGCAGCCTTGTTTGCGCTATCTTTTTATTTCTGCTGGTTGCGTGGTTTCTGCTTGCCATGTTATAATCACATTGGGCAGGGGTGACAGTGGGCACCCTTGTTTGCGCTATCTTTTTATTTCTACTGGTTGCGTGGTTTCTGCTTCCCATGTTATAATCACATTGGGCAGGGGTGACAGTGGGCACCCTTGTTTGAGCTATTTTTTTATTTCTGCTGGTTGCATGGTTTCTGCTTCCCATGTTATAATCACATTGGGCAGGAGCGACAGTGGGCACCCTTGTTTGCACTCTCTTTTTATTTCTGCTGGTTGCGTGGTTTCTTCTTCCCATGTTATAATCACATTGGGCAGGGGTGACAGTGGGCACCCTTGTTTGCGCTATCTTTTTATTTCTGCAAGTTGCGTGGTTTCTGCTTCCCATGTTATAATCACATTGGGCAGGGGTGACAGTGGGCACCCTTGTTTGCGCTATCTTTTTATTTCTGCTGGTTGCGTGGTTTCTGCTTTTCATGTTATAATCACATTGGGCAGGAGTGACAGTGGGCACTCTTGTTTGCGCTATCTTTTTATTTCTGCTGGTTGCGTGGTTTCTGCTTCCCATGTTATAATCACATTGGGCAGGAGTGACAGTGGGCACCCTTGCTTGAGCTATCTTTTTATTTCTGCTGGTTGCGTGGTTTCTGCTTCCCATGTTATAATCACATTGGGCAGGGGTGACAGTGGGCACCCTTGTTTGCGCTATCTTTTTATTTCTGCTGGTTGCGTGGTTTCTGCTTCCCATGTTATAATCACATTGGGCAGGGGTGACACTGGGCACCCTTGTTTGCGCTATTTTTTTATTTCTGCTTGTTGCGTGGTTTCTGCTTCCCATGTTATAATCACATTGGGCAGGAGTGACAGTGGGCACCCTTGTTTGCGCTATCTTCTTTTTTCTGCTGGTTGCGTGGTTTCTGCTTTTCATGTTATAATCACATTGGGCAGGAGTGACAGTAAGCACCCTTGTGTGTGCTATCTTTTTATTTATGCAGGTTGCGTGGTTTCTGCTTTCCATGTTATAATCACATTGGGCAGGGGTGACAGTGGGCACCCTTGATTGCGCTATCTTTTTATTTCTGCTGGTTGTGTGGTTTCTGCTTCCCATGTTATAATCACATTGGGCAGGGGTGACAGTGGGCACCCTTGTTTGCGCTATCTTTTTATTTCTGCTGGTTGCGTGGTTTCTGCTTTCCAAGTTATAATCACATTGGGCAGGGGTGACAGTGGGCACCCTTGTTTGCGCTATCTTTTTATTTCTGCTGGTTGCGTGGTTTCTGCTTTCCATGTTATATTCACAGTGGGCACCCTTGTTTGCGCTATCTTTTTATTTATGCTGGTTGCGTGGTTTCTGCTTCCCATGTTATAATCACATGGGGCAGAGGTGACAGTGGGCACCCTTGTTTGCACTACCTTTTTATTTCTGCTGGTTGCGTGGTTTCTGAATCCCATGTCATAATCACATTGCGCAGGAGTGACTGTGGGCACCCTTGTTTGCGCTATCTTTTTATTTCTGCTGGTTGCGTGGTTTCTGCTTCCCATGTTATAATCACATTGGGCAGGAGTGACAGTGGGCACCCTTGTTGGAGCTATCTTTTTATTTCTGCTGGTTGCATGGTTTCTGCTTCCCATGTTATAATCACATTGGGCAGCAGTGACAGTGGGCACCCTTGTTTGCGCTATCTTTTTATTTCTGCTGGTTGCGTGGTTTCTGCTTCCCATGTTATAATCACATTGGGCAGGGGTGACAGTGGGCACCCTTGTTTGCGCTATCTTTATTTCTGCTGGTTGCGTGGTTTCTGCTTCCCATGTTATAATCACATTGGACAGGGGTGACAGTGGGCACCCTTGTTTGCGCTATCTTTTTATTTCTGCTGGTTGCGTGGTTTCTGCTTCCCATGTTATAATCACAATGTGCAGGAGTGACAGTGGGCACCCTTGTTTGCACTATCTTTTTATTTCTGCTGGTTGCGTGGTTTCTGCTTCCCATGTTATAATCACATTGGGCAGGGGTGACAGTGGGCACCCTTGTTTGCGCTATCTTTATTTCTGCTGGTTGCGTGGTTTCTGCTTCCCATGTTATAATCACATGGGGCAGAGGTGACTGTGGGCACCCTTGTTTGCGCTATCTTTTTATTTCTGCTGGTTGCGTGGTTTATGAATCCCATGTCATAATCACATTGCGCAGGAGTGACAGTGGGCACCCTTGTTTGCGCTATCTTTTTATTTCTGCTGGTTGCGTGGTTTCTGCTTCCCATGTTATAATCAAATTGGGCAGGAGTGACAGTGGGCACCCTTGTTTGCGCTATCTTTTTATTTCTGCTGGTTGCGTGGTTTCTGCTTCCCATGTTATAATCACATTGGGCAGGAGTGACAGTGGGCACCCTTGTTTGCGCTATCTTTTTATTTCTGCTGGTTGCGTGGTTTCTGCTTCCCATGTTATAATCACAATGTGCAGGAGTGACAGTGGGCACCCTTGTTTGCGCTATCTTTTTATTTCTGCTGGTTGCGTGGTTTCTGCTTCCCATGTTATAATCACATTGGGCAGGGGTGACAGTGGGCACCCTTGTTTGCGCTATCTTTATTTCTGCTGGTTGCGTGGTTTCTGCTTCCCATGTTATAATCACATTGGGCAGGAGTGACAGTGGGCACCCTTGTTCGCGCTATCTTTTTATTTCTGCTGGTTGCGTGGTTTCTGCTTCCCATGTTATAATCAGATTGGGCGGGAGTGACAGTGGGCACCCTTGTTTGCGCTATCTTTTTATTTCTGCTCGTTGCGTGGTTTCTGCTTCCCATGTTATAATCACATTGGGCAGGAGTGACAGTGGGCACCCTTGTTTGCGCTATCTTTTTATTTCTCCTGGTTACGTGGTTTCTGCTTTCCATGTTATAATCACATTGGGCAGGGGTCACAGTGGGCACCCTTGTTTGCGCTATCTTTTTATTTCTGCTGGTTGCGTGGTTTCTGCTTCCCATGTTATAATCATATTGGGCAGGGGTGACAGTGGGCACCCTTGTTTGCATTATCTTTTTATTTCTGCTGGTTGCGTGGTTTCTGCTTCCCATGTTATAATCACATTGGACAGGGGTGACAGTAGGCACCCTTGTTTGAGCTATCTTTTTATTTCTGCTGGCTGCGTGGTTTCTGCTTCCCATGTTATAATCACATTGGGCAGAAGTGACAGTGGGCACCCTTGTTTGCGCTATCTTTTTATTTCTGCTGGTTGCGTGGTTTCTGCTTCCCATGCTATAATCACAATGGGCAGGGGTGACAGTGGGCACCCTTGTTTGCGTTATCTTTTTATTTCTGCTGGTTGCGTGGTTTCTGCTTTCCATGTTATAATCACATTGGGCAGGGGTGACAGTGGGCACCCTTGTTTGCGCTATCTTTATTTCTGCTGGTTGCGTGGTTTCTGCTTCCCGTGTTATAATCCCATTGGGCAGGGGTGACAGTGGGCACCCTTGTTTTCGCTATCTTTTATTTCTGCTGGTTGCATGGTTTCTGCTTCCCATGTTATAATCACATTGGGCAGGGGTGACAGTGGGCACCCTTGTTTGCGCTATCTTTATTTCTGCTGGTTGCGTGGTTTCTGCTTCCCGTGTTATAATCCCATTGGGCAGGGGTGACAGTGGGCACCCTTGTTTTCGCTATCTTTTATTTCTGCTGGTTGCATGGTTTCTGCTTCCCATGTTATAATCACATTGGGCAGGAAGTGACAGTGGGCACCCTTGTTTGCGCTATCTTTTTATTTCTGCTGGTTGCGTGGTTTCTGCTTCCCATGTTATAATCACATTGGGCAGGAGTGACAGTGGGCACCCTTGTTTGCGTTATCTTTTTATTTCTGCTGGTTGCGTGGTTTCTGCTTTCCATGTTATAATCACATTGGGCAGGGGTGACAGTGGGCACCCTTGTTTGCGCTATCTTTATTTCTGCTGGTTGCGTGGTTTCTGCTTCCCGTGTTATAATCCCATTGGGCAGGGGTGACAGTGGGCACCCTTGTTTTCGCTATCTTTTATTTCTGCTGGTTGCATGGTTTCTGCTTCCCATGTTATAATCACATTGGGCAGGAAGTGACAGTGGGCACCCTTGTTTGCGCTATCTTTTTATTTCTGCTGGTTGCGTGGTTTCTGCTTCCCATGTTATAATCACATTGGGCAGGAGTGACAGTGGGCACCCTTGTTTGCGCTATCTTTTTATTTCTGCTCGTTGCGTGGTTTCTGCTTCCCATGTTATAATCACATTGGGCAGAAGTGACAGTGGGCACCCTTGTTTGCGTTATCTTTTTATTTCTGCTGGTTGCGTGGTTTCTGCTTTCCATGTTATAATCACATTGGGCAGGGGTGACAGTGGGCACCCTTGTTTGCGCTATCTTTATTTCTGCTGGTTGCGTGGTTTCTGCTTCCCGTGTTATAATCCCATTGGGCAGGGGTGACAGTGGGCACCCTTGTTTTCGCTATCTTTTATTTCTGCTGGTTGCATGGTTTCTGCTTCCCATGTTATAATCACATTGGGCAGGAAGTGACAGTGGGCACCCTTGTTTGCGCTATCTTTTTATTTCTGCTGGTTGCGTGGTTTCTGCTTCCCATGTTATAATCACATTGGGCAGGAGTGACAGTGGGCACCCTTGTTTGCGCTATCTTTTTATTTCTGCTCGTTGCGTGGTTTCTGCTTCCCATGTTATAATCACATTGGGCAGGAGTGACAGTGGGCACCCTTGTTTGCGCTATCTTTTTATTTCTGCTGGTTGCGTGGTTTCTGCTTCCCATGTTATAATCATATTGGGCAGGGGTGACAGTGGGCACCCTTGTTTGCGTTATCTTTTTATTTCTGCTGGTTGCGTGGTTTCTGCTTCCCATGTTATAATCACATTGGGCAGGAGTGACAGTGGGCACCCTTGTTTGCGCTATCTTTTTATTTCTGCTGGTTGCGTGGTTTCTGCTTCCCATGTTATAATCTCATTGGGCAGGGGTGACAGTGAGCACTCTTGTTTGAGCTATCTTTTTATTTCTGCTGGTTGCGTGGTTTCTGCTTCCCATGTTATAATCATATTGGGCAGGAGTGACAGTAGGCAGCCTTGTTTGCGCTATCTTTTTATTTCTGCTGGTTGCGTGGTTTCTGCTTGCCATGTTATAATCACATTGGGCAGGGGTGACAGTGGGCACCCTTGTTTGCGCTATCTTTTTATTTCTACTGGTTGCGTGGTTTCTGCTTCCCATGTTATAATCACATTGGGCAGGGGTGACAGTGGGCACCCTTGTTTGAGCTATTTTTTATTTCTGCTGGTTGCATGGTTTCTGCTTCCCATGTTATAATCACATTGGGCAGGAGTGACAGTGGGCAACCTTGTTTGCACTCTCTTTTTATTTCTGCTGGTTCCGTGGTTTCTTCTTCCCATGTTATAATCACATTGGGCAGGGGTGACAGTGGGCACCCTTGTTTGCGCTATCTATTTATTTCTGCAAGTTGCGTGGTTTCTGCTTCCCATGTTATAATCACATTGGGCAGGGGTGACAGTGGGCACCCTTGTTTGCGCTATCTTTTTATTTCTGCTGGTTGCGTGGTTTCTGCTTTTCATGTTATAATCACATTGGGCAGGAGTGACAGTGGGCACTCTTGTTTGCGCTATCTTTTTATTTCTGCTGGTTGCGTGGTTTCTGCTTCCCATGTTATAATCACATTGGGCAGGAGTGACAGTGGGCACCCTTGCTTGAGCTATCTTTTTATTTCTGCTGGTTGCGTGGTTTCTGCTTCCCATGTTATAATCACATTGGGCAGGGGTGACACTGGGCACCCTTGTTTGCGCTATCTTTTTATTTCTGCTTGTTGCGTGGTTTCTGCTTCCCATGTTATAATCACATTGGGCAGGAGTGACAGTGGGCACCCTTGTTTGCGCTATCTTCTTTTTTCTGCTGGTTGCGTGGTTTCTGCTTTTCATGTTATAATCACATTGGGCAGGAGTGACAGTAAGCACCCTTATTTGCGCTATCTTTTTATTTATGCAGGTTGCGTGGTTTCTGCTTTCCATGTTATAATCACATTGGGCAGGGGTGACAGTGGGCACCCTTGATTGCGCTATCTTTTTATTTCTGCTGGTTGTGTGGTTTCTGCTTCCCATGTTATAATCACATTGGGCAGGGGTGACAGTGGGCACCCTTGTTTGCGCTATCTTTTTATTTCTGCTGGTTGCGTGGTTTCTGCTTCCCATGTTATAATCACATTGGGCAGGAGTGACAGTGGGCACCCTTGTTTGCGCTATCTTTTTATTTCTGCTGGTTGCGTGGTTTCTGCTTTCCAAGTTATAATCACATTGGGCAGGGGTGACAGTGGGCACCCTTGTTTGCGCTATCTTTTTATTTCTGCTGGTTGCGTGGTTTCTGCTTTCCATGTTATATTCACATTGGGCAGGGGTGACAGTGGGCACCCTTGTTTGCGCTATCTTTTTATTTCTGCTGGTTGCGTGGTTTCTGCTTCCCATGTTATAATCATATTGGGCAGGGGTGACAGTGGGCACCCTTGTTTGCGTTATCTTTTTATTTCTGCTGGTTGCGTGGTTTCTGCTTCCCATGTTATAATCACATTGGGCAGGGGTGACAGTAGGCACCCTTATTTGAGCTATGTTTTTATTTCTGCTGGCTGCGTGGTTTCTGCTTCCCATGTTATAATCACATTGGGCAGAAGTGACAGTGGGCACCCTTGTTTGCGCTATCTTTTTATTTCTGCTCGTTGCGTGGTTTCTGCGTTCCATGTTATAATCACATTGGGCAGGGGTGACAGTGGGCACCCTTGTTTGCGCTATCTTTTTATTTCTGCGGGTTGCGTGGTTTCTGCTTTCCATGTTATAGTCACATTGGGCAGGGGTGACAGTGGGCACCCTTGTTTGCCCTATCTTTTTATTTCTGCTGGTTGCGTGGTTTCTGCTTCCCATGTTATAATCATATTGGGCAGGGGTGACAGTGGGCACCCTTGTTGGCGTTATCTTTTTTTTTTGCTGGTTGCGTGGTTTCTGCTTCCCATGTTATAATCACATTGGGCAGGAGTGACAGTGAGCACCCTTGTTTGCGCTATCTTTTTATTTATGCAGGTTGCGTGGTTTCTATTTTTCATGTTATAATCACATTGGGCAGGGGTGACAGTGGGCACCCTTGATTGCGCTATCTTTTTATTTCTGCTGGTTGTGTGGTTTCTGCTTCCCATGTTATAATCACATTGGGCAGGGGTGACAGTGGGCACCCTTGTTTGCGCTATCTTTTTATTTCTGCTGGTTGCGTGGTTTCTGCTTCCCATGTTATAATCACATTGGGCAGGAGTGACAGTGGGCACCCTTGTTTTCGCTATCTTTTTATTTCTGCTGGTTGCGTGGTTTCTGCTTTCCATGTTATAATCGCATTGGGCAGGGGTGACAGTGGGCACCCTTGTTTGCGCTATCTTTTTATTTCTGCTGGTTGCGTGGTTTCTGCTTTCCATGTTATAATCACATTGGGCAGGGGTGACAGTGGGCACCCTTGTTCGCGCTATCTTTTTGTTTATGCTGGTTGCGTGGTTTCTGCTTCCCATGTTATAATTACATGGGGCAGAGGTGACAGTGGGCACCGTTGTTTGCGCTATCTTTTTATTTCTGCTGGTTGCGTGGTTTCTGCATCCCATGTCATAATCACATTGCGCAGGAGTGACAGTGGGCACCCCTGTTTGCGCTATCTTTTTATTTCTGCTGGTTGCGTGGTTTCTGCTTCCCATGTTATAATCACATTGGGCAGGAGTGACAGTGGGCACCCTTGTTTGCGCTATCTTTTTATTTCTGCTGGTTGCGTGGTTTCTGCTTCCCATGTTGTAATCACATTGGGCAGGAGTGACAGTGGGCACCCTTGTTTGCGCTATCTTTTTATTTCTGCTGGTTGCGTGGTTTCTGCTTCCCATGTTATAATCACATTGTGCAAGAGTGACAGTGGGCACCCTTGTTTGCGCTATCTTTTTATTTCTGCTGGTTACGTGGTTTCTGGTTCCCATGTTATAATCACATTGGGCAGGGGTGACAGTGGGAACCCTTGTTTGCGCTATCTTTTTATTTCTGCTGGTTGCGTGGTTTCTGCTTCCCATGTTATAATCACATTGGGCAGGGGTGACAGTGGGCACCCTTGTTTGCGCTATCTTTATTTCTGCTGGTTGCGTGGTTTCTGCTTCCCGTGTTATAATCACATTGGGCAGGGGTGACAGTGGGCACCCTTGTTTGCGCTATCTTTTTATTTCTGCTGGTTGCATGGTTTCTGCTTCCCATGTTATAATCACATTGGGCAGGAAGTGACAGTGGGCACCCTTGTTTGCGCTATCTTTTTATTTCTGCTGGTTGCGTGGTTTCTGCTTCCCATGTTATAATCACATTGGGCAGGAGTGAAAGTGGGCACCCTTGTTCCCGCTATCTTTTTATTTCTGCTGGTTGCGTGGTTTCTGCTTCCCATGTTATAATCACATTGGACAGGGGTGACAGTGGGCACCCTTGTTTGCGCTATCTTTTTATTTCTACTGGTTGCATGGTTTCTGCTTCCCATGTTATAATCACATTGGGCAGGAAGTGACAGTGGGCACCCTTGTTTGCGCTATCTTTTTATTTCTGCTGGTCGCGTGGTTTCTCCTTTCCATGTTATAATCACATTGGGCAGGGGTGACAGTGGGCACCCTTGTTTGCGCTATCTTTTTATTTCTGCTGGTTGCGTGGTTTCTGCTTCCCATGTTATAATCATATTGGGCAGGGGTGACAGTGGGCACCCTTGTTTGCGCTATCTTTTTATTTCTGCTGGTTGCGTAGTTTCTGCTTCCCATGTTATAATCACATTGGGCAGGGGTGACAGTAGGCACCCTTGTTTGAGCTATCTTTTTATTTCTGCTGGCTGCGTGGTTTCTGCTTCCCATGTTATAATCACATTGGGCAGAAGTGACAGTGGGCACCCTTGTTTGCGCTATCTTTTTATTTCTGCTGGTTGCGTGGTTTCTGCTTCCCATGCTATAATCACAATGGGCAGGGGTGACAGTGGGCACCCTTGTTTGCGCTGGTTGCGTGGTTTCTGGTTCCCATATTATAATCACATTGGGCAGGGGTGACAGTGGGCACCCTTGTTTGCGCGATCTTTATTTCTGCTGGTTGCGTGGTTTCTGCTTCCCGTGTTATAATCACATTGGGCAGGGGTGACAGTGGGCACCCTTGTTTTCGCTATCTTTTTATTTCTGCTGGTTGCATGGTTTCTGCTTCCCATGTTATAATCACATTGGGCAGGAAGTGACAGTGGGCACCCTTGTTTGCGCTATCTTTTTATTTCTGCTGGTTGCGTGGTTTCTGCTTCCCATGTTATAATCACATTGGGCAGGAGTGACAGTGGGCACCCTTGTTCGCGCTATCTTTTTATTTCTGCTGGTTGCGTGGTTTCTGCTTCCCATGTTATAATCATATTGGGCAGGAGTCACAGTGGGCACCCTTGTTAGCGCTATCTTTTTATTTCTGCTCGTTGCGTGGTTTCTGCTTCTCATGTTATAATCACATTGGGCAGGAGTGACACTGGGCACCCTTGTTTGCGCTATCTTTTTATTTCTGCTGGTTGCGTGGTTTCTGCTTTCCATGTTATAATCACATTGGGCAGGGTTGACAGTGGGCACCCTTGTTTGCGCTATCTTTTTATCTCTGCTGGTTGCGTAGTTTCATCTTCCCATGTTATAATCACATTGGGCAGGGGTTACAGTGGGCACCCTTGTTTGCGCTATCTCTGCTGGTTGCGTGGTTTCTGCTTCCCATGTTATAATCACATTGGGCAGGAGTGACAGTGGGCACCCTTGTTTGCGCTATCTTTTTATTTCTGCTGGTTGCGTGGTTTCTGCTTCCCATGTTATAATCTCATTGGGTAGGGGTGACAGTGAGCACTCTTGTTTGAGCTATCTTTTTATTTCTGCTGGTTGCGTGGTTTCTGCTTCCCATGTTATAATCATATTGGGCAGGAGTGACAGTAGGCAGCCTTGTTTGCGCTATCTTTTTATTTCTGCTGGTTGCGTGGTTTCTGCTTGCCATGTTATAATCACATTGGGCAGGGGTGACAGTGGGCACCCTTGTTTGCGCTATCTTTTTATTTCTACTGGTTGCGTGGTTTCTGCTTCCCATGTTATAATCACATTGGGCAGGGGTGACAGTGGGCACCCTTGTTTGAGCTATTTTTTTTATTTCTGCTGGTTGCATGGTTTCTGCTTCCCATGTTATAATCACATTGGGCAGGAGTGACAGTGGGCACCCTTGTTTGCACTCTCTTTTTATTTCTGCTGGTTGCGTGGTTTCTTCTTCCCATGTTATAATCACATTGGGCAGGGGTGACAGTGGGCACCCTTGTTTGCGCTATCTTTTTATTTCTGCAAGTTGCGTGGTTTCTGCTTCCCATGTTATAATCACATTGGGCAGGGGTGACAGTGGGCACCCTTGTTTGCGCTATCTTTTTATTTCTGCTGGTTGCGTGGTTTCTGCTTTTCATGTTATAATCACATTGGGCAGGAGTGACAGTGGGCACTCTTGTTTGCGCTATCTTTTTATTTCTGCTGGTTGCGTGGTTTCTGCTTCCCATGTTATAATCACATTGGGCAGGAGTGACAGTGGGCACCCTTGCTTGAGCTATCTTTTTATTTCTGCTGGTTGCGTGGTTTCTGCTTCCCATGTTATAATCACATTGGGCAGGGGTGACAGTGGGCACCCTTGTTTGCGCTATCTTTTTATTTCTGCTGGTTGCGTGGTTTCTGCTTCCCATGTTATAATCACATTGGGCAGGGGTGACACTGGGCACCCTTGTTTGCGCTATCTTTTTATTTCTGCTTGTTGCGTGGTTTCTGCTTCCCATGTTATAATCACATTGGGCAGGAGTGACAGTGGGCACCCTTGTTTGCGCTATCTTCTTTTTTCTGCTGGTTGCGTAGTTTCTGCTTTTCATGTTATAATCACATTGGGCAGGAGTGACAGTAAGCACCCTTGTGTGTGCTATCTTTTTATTTATGCAGGTTGCGTGGTTTCTGCTTTCCATGTTATAATCACATTGGGCAGGGGTGACAGTGGGCACCCTTGATTGCGCTATCTTTTTATTTCTGCTGGTTGTGTGGTTTCTGCTTCCCATGTTATAATCACATTGGGCAGGGGTGACAGTGGGCACCCTTGTTTGCGCTATCTTTTTATTTCTGCTGGTTGCGTGGTTTCTGCTTTCCAAGTTATAATCACATTGGGCAGGGGTGACAGTGGGCACCCTTGTTTGCGCTATCTTTTTATTTCTGCTGGTTGCGTGGTTTCTGCTTTCCATGTTATATTCACAGTGGGCACCCTTGTTTGCGCTATCTTTTTATTTATGCTGGTTGCGTGGTTTCTGCTTCCCATGTTATAATCACATGGGGCAGAGGTGACAGTGGGCACCCTTGTTTGCACTACCTTTTTATTTCTGCTGGTTGCGTGGTTTCTGAATCCCATGTCATAATCACATTGCGCAGGAGTGACTGTGGGCACCCTTGTTTGCGCTATCTTTTTATTTCTGCTGGTTGCGTGGTTTCTGCTTCCCATGTTATAATCACATTGGGCAGGAGTGACAGTGGGCACCCTTGTTGGCGCTATCTTTTTATTTCTGCTGGTTGCATGGTTTCTGCTTCCCATGTTATAATCACATTGGGCAGCAGTGACAGTGGGCACCCTTGTTTGCGCTATCTTTTTATTTCTGCTGGTTGCGTGGTTTCTGCTTCCCATGTTATAATCACATTGGGCAGGGGTGACAGTGGGCACCCTTGTTTGCGCTATCTTTATTTCTGCTGGTTGCGTGGTTTCTGCTTCCCATGTTATAATCACATTGGACAGGGGTGACAGTGGGCACCCTTGTTTGCGCTATCTTTTTATTTCTGCTGGTTGCGTGGTTTCTGCTTCCCATGTTATAATCACATTGGGCAGGGGTGACAGTGGGCACCCTTGTTTGCACTATCTTTATTTCTGCTGGTTGCGTGGTTTCTGCTTCCCATGTTATAATCACATTGGGCAGGGGTGACAGTGAGCACCCTTGTTTGCGCTATCTTTTTATTTCTGCTGGTTGCGTGGTTTCTGCTTCCCATGTTATAATCACATTGGGCAGGAGTGACAGTGGGCACCCTTGTTTTCGCTATCTTTTTATTTCTGCTGGTTGCGTGGTTTCTGCTTTCCATGTTATAATCGCATTGGGCAGGGGTGACAGTGGGCACCCTTGTTTGCGCTATCTTTTTATTTCTGCTGGTTGCGTGGTTTCTGCTTTCCATGTTATAATCACATTGGGCAGGGGTGACAGTGGGCACCCTTGTTTGCGCTATCTTTTTGTTTATGCTGGTTGCGTGGTTTCTGCTTCCCATGTTATAATTACATGGGGCAGAGGTGACAGTGGGCACCGTTGTTTGCGCTATCTTTTTATTTCTGCTGGTTGCGTGGTTTCTGCATCCCATGTCATAATCACATTGCGCAGGAGTGACAGTGGGCACCCCTGTTTGCGCTATCTTTTTATTTCTGCTGGTTGCGTGGTTTCTGCTTCCCATGTTATAATCACATTGGGCAGGAGTGACAGTGGGCACCCTTGTTTGCGCTATCTTTTTATTTCTGCTGGTTGCGTGGTTTCTGCTTCCCATGTTGTAATCACATTGGGCAGGAGTGACAGTGGGCACCCTTGTTTGCGCTATCTTTTTATTTCTGCTGGTTGCGTGGTTTCTGCTTCCCATGTTATAATCACATTGTGCAAGAGTGACAGTGGGCACCCTTGTTTGCGCTATCTTTTTATTTCTGCTGGTTACGTGGTTTCTGGTTCCCATGTTATAATCACATTGGGCAGGGGTGACAGTGGGAACCCTTGTTTGCGCTATCTTTTTATTTCTGCTGGTTGCGTGGTTTCTGCTTCCCATGTTATAATCACATTGGGCAGGGGTGACAGTGGGCACCCTTGTTTGCGCTATCTTTATTTCTGCTGGTTGCGTGGTTTCTGCTTCCCGTGTTATAATCACATTGGGCAGGGGTGACAGTGGGCACCCTTGTTTGCGCTATCTTTTTATTTCTGCTGGTTGCATGGTTTCTGCTTCCCATGTTATAATCACATTGGGCAGGAAGTGACAGTGGGCACCCTTGTTTGCGCTATCTTTTTATTTCTGCTGGTTGCGTGGTTTCTGCTTCCCATGTTATAATCACATTGGGCAGGAGTGAAAGTGGGCACCCTTGTTCCCGCTATCTTTTTATTTCTGCTGGTTGCGTGGTTTCTGCTTCCCATGTTATAATCACATTGGACAGGGGTGACAGTGGGCACCCTTGTTTGCGCTATCTTTTTATTTCTACTGGTTGCATGGTTTCTGCTTCCCATGTTATAATCACATTGGGCAGGAAGTGACAGTGGGCACCCTTGTTTGCGCTATCTTTTTATTTCTGCTGGTCGCGTGGTTTCTCCTTTCCATGTTATAATCACATTGGGCAGGGGTGACAGTGGGCACCCTTGTTTGCGCTATCTTTTTATTTCTGCTGGTTGCGTGGTTTCTGCTTCCCATGTTATAATCATATTGGGCAGGGGTGACAGTGGGCACCCTTGTTTGCGCTATCTTTTTATTTCTGCTGGTTGCGTAGTTTCTGCTTCCCATGTTATAATCACATTGGGCAGGGGTGACAGTAGGCACCCTTGTTTGAGCTATCTTTTTATTTCTGCTGGCTGCGTGGTTTCTGCTTCCCATGTTATAATCACATTGGGCAGAAGTGACAGTGGGCACCCTTGTTTGCGCTATCTTTTTATTTCTGCTGGTTGCGTGGTTTCTGCTTCCCATGCTATAATCACAATGGGCAGGGGTGACAGTGGGCACCCTTGTTTGCGCTGGTTGCGTGGTTTCTGGTTCCCATATTATAATCACATTGGGCAGGGGTGACAGTGGGCACCCTTGTTTGCGCGATCTTTATTTCTGCTGGTTGCGTGGTTTCTGCTTCCCGTGTTATAATCACATTGGGCAGGGGTGACAGTGGGCACCCTTGTTTTCGCTATCTTTTTATTTCTGCTGGTTGCATGGTTTCTGCTTCCCATGTTATAATCACATTGGGCAGGAAGTGACAGTGGGCACCCTTGTTTGCGCTATCTTTTTATTTCTGCTGGTTGCGTGGTTTCTGCTTCCCATGTTATAATCACATTGGGCAGGAGTGACAGTGGGCACCCTTGTTCGCGCTATCTTTTTATTTCTGCTGGTTGCGTGGTTTCTGCTTCCCATGTTATAATCATATTGGGCAGGAGTCACAGTGGGCACCCTTGTTAGCGCTATCTTTTTATTTCTGCTCGTTGCGTGGTTTCTGCTTCTCATGTTATAATCACATTGGGCAGGAGTGACACTGGGCACCCTTGTTTGCGCTATCTTTTTATTTCTGCTGGTTGCGTGGTTTCTGCTTTCCATGTTATAATCACATTGGGCAGGGTTGACAGTGGGCACCCTTGTTTGCGCTATCTTTTTATCTCTGCTGGTTGCGTAGTTTCATCTTCCCATGTTATAATCACATTGGGCAGGGGTTACAGTGGGCACCCTTGTTTGCGCTATCTCTGCTGGTTGCGTGGTTTCTGCTTCCCATGTTATAATCACATTGGGCAGGAGTGACAGTGGGCACCCTTGTTTGCGCTATCTTTTTATTTCTGCTGGTTGCGTGGTTTCTGCTTCCCATGTTATAATCTCATTGGGTAGGGGTGACAGTGAGCACTCTTGTTTGAGCTATCTTTTTATTTCTGCTGGTTGCGTGGTTTCTGCTTCCCATGTTATAATCATATTGGGCAGGAGTGACAGTAGGCAGCCTTGTTTGCGCTATCTTTTTATTTCTGCTGGTTGCGTGGTTTCTGCTTGCCATGTTATAATCACATTGGGCAGGGGTGACAGTGGGCACCCTTGTTTGCGCTATCTTTTTATTTCTACTGGTTGCGTGGTTTCTGCTTCCCATGTTATAATCACATTGGGCAGGGGTGACAGTGGGCACCCTTGTTTGAGCTATTTTTTTTATTTCTGCTGGTTGCATGGTTTCTGCTTCCCATGTTATAATCACATTGGGCAGGAGTGACAGTGGGCACCCTTGTTTGCACTCTCTTTTTATTTCTGCTGGTTGCGTGGTTTCTTCTTCCCATGTTATAATCACATTGGGCAGGGGTGACAGTGGGCACCCTTGTTTGCGCTATCTTTTTATTTCTGCAAGTTGCGTGGTTTCTGCTTCCCATGTTATAATCACATTGGGCAGGGGTGACAGTGGGCACCCTTGTTTGCGCTATCTTTTTATTTCTGCTGGTTGCGTGGTTTCTGCTTTTCATGTTATAATCACATTGGGCAGGAGTGACAGTGGGCACTCTTGTTTGCGCTATCTTTTT
This sequence comes from Ixodes scapularis, assembly GCF_016920785.2. Lineage (NCBI taxonomy): Eukaryota > Metazoa > Arthropoda > Arachnida > Ixodida > Ixodidae > Ixodes > Ixodes scapularis. The sequence goes on along the minus strand of NW_024609836.1, from coordinate 36,077,365 downwards.
ATTTCTGCTGGTTGCGTGGTTTCTGCTTCCCATGTTATAATCACATTGGGCAGGAGTGACAGTGGGCACCCTTGCTTGAGCTATCTTTTTATTTCTGCTGGTTGCGTGGTTTCTGCTTCCCATGTTATAATCACATTGGGCAGGGGTGACAGTGGGCACCCTTGTTTGCGCTATCTTTTTATTTCTGCTGGTTGCGTGGTTTCTGCTTCCCATGTTATAATCACATTGGGCAGGGGTGACACTGGGCACCCTTGTTTGCGCTATCTTTTTATTTCTGCTTGTTGCGTGGTTTCTGCTTCCCATGTTATAATCACATTGGGCAGGAGTGACAGTGGGCACCCTTGTTTGCGCTATCTTCTTTTTTCTGCTGGTTGCGTGGTTTCTGCTTTTCATGTTATAATCACATTGGGCAGGAGTGACAGTAAGCACCCTTGTGTGTGCTATCTTTTTATTTATGCAGGTTGCGTGGTTTCTGCTTTCCATGTTATAATCACATTGGGCAGGGGTGACAGTGGGCACCCTTGATTGCGCTATCTTTTTATTTCTGCTGGTTGTGTGGTTTCTGCTTCCCATGTTATAATCACATTGGGCAGGGGTGACAGTGGGCACCCTTGTTTGCGCTATCTTTTTATTTCTGCTGGTTGCGTGGTTTCTGCTTTCCAAGTTATAATCACATTGGGCAGGGGTGACAGTGGGCACCCTTGTTTGCGCTATCTTTTTATTTCTGCTGGTTGCGTGGTTTCTGCTTTCCATGTTATATTCACAGTGGGCACCCTTGTTTGCGCTATCTTTTTATTTATGCTGGTTGCGTGGTTTCTGCTTCCCATGTTATAATCACATGGGGCAGAGGTGACAGTGGGCACCCTTGTTTGCACTACCTTTTTATTTCTGCTGGTTGCGTGGTTTCTGAATCCCATGTCATAATCACATTGCGCAGGAGTGACTGTGGGCACCCTTGTTTGCGCTATCTTTTTATTTCTGCTGGTTGCGTGGTTTCTGCTTCCCATGTTATAATCACATTGGGCAGGAGTGACAGTGGGCACCCTTGTTGGCGCTATCTTTTTATTTCTGCTGGTTGCATGGTTTCTGCTTCCCATGTTATAATCACATTGGGCAGCAGTGACAGTGGGCACCCTTGTTTGCGCTATCTTTTTATTTCTGCTGGTTGCGTGGTTTCTGCTTCCCATGTTATAATCACATTGGGCAGGGGTGACAGTGGGCACCCTTGTTTGCGCTATCTTTATTTCTGCTGGTTGCGTGGTTTCTGCTTCCCATGTTATAATCACATTGGACAGGGGTGACAGTGGGCACCCTTGTTTGCGCTATCTTTTTATTTCTGCTGGTTGCGTGGTTTCTGCTTCCCATGTTATAATCACAATGTGCAGGAGTGACAGTGGGCACCCTTGTTTGCACTATCTTTTTATTTCTGCTGGTTGCGTGGTTTCTGCTTCCCATGTTATAATCACATTGGGCAGGGGTGACAGTGGGCACCCTTGTTTGCGCTATCTTTATTTCTGCTGGTTGCGTGGTTTCTGCTTCCCATGTTATAATCACATGGGGCAGAGGTGACTGTGGGCACCCTTGTTTGCGCTATCTTTTTATTTCTGCTGGTTGCGTGGTTTATGAATCCCATGTCATAATCACATTGCGCAGGAGTGACAGTGGGCACCCTTGTTTGCGCTATCTTTTTATTTCTGCTGGTTGCGTGGTTTCTGCTTCCCATGTTATAATCAAATTGGGCAGGAGTGACAGTGGGCACCCTTGTTTGCGCTATCTTTTTATTTCTGCTGGTTGCGTGGTTTCTGCTTCCCATGTTATAATCACATTGGGCAGGAGTGACAGTGGGCACCCTTGTTTGCGCTATCTTTTTATTTCTGCTGGTTGCGTGGTTTCTGCTTCCTATGTTATAATCACAATGTGCAGGAGTGACAGTGGGCACCCTTGTTTGCGCTATCTTTTTATTTCTGCTGGTTGCGTGGTTTCTGCTTCCCATGTTATAATCACATTGGGCAGGGGTGACAGTGGGCACCCTTGTTTGCGCTATCTTTATTTCTGCTGGTTGCGTGGTTTCTGCTTCCCATGTTATAATCACATTGGGCAGGAGTGACAGTGGGCACCCTTGTTCGCGCTATCTTTTTATTTCTGCTGGTTGCGTGGTTTCTGCTTCCCATGTTATAATCAGATTGGGCGGGAGTGACAGTGGGCACCCTTGTTTGCGCTATCTTTTTATTTCTGCTCGTTGCGTGGTTTCTGCTTCCCATGTTATAATCACATTGGGCAGGAGTGACAGTGGGCACCCTTGTTTGCGCTATCTTTTTATTTCTGCTGGTTGCGTGGTTTCTGCTTTCCATGTTATAATCACATTGGGCAGGGGTCACAGTGGGCACCCTTGTTTGCGCTATCTTTTTATTTCTGCTGGTTGCGTGGTTTCTGCTTCCCATGTTATAATCATATTGGGCAGGGGTGACAGTGGGCACCCTTGTTTGCATTATCTTTTTATTTCTGCTGGTTGCGTGGTTTCTGCTTCCCATGTTATAATCACATTGGACAGGGGTGACAGTAGGCACCCTTGTTTGAGCTATCTTTTTATTTCTGCTGGCTGCGTGGTTTCTGCTTCCCATGTTATAATCACATTGGGCAGAAGTGACAGTGGGCACCCTTGTTTGCGCTATCTTTTTATTTCTGCTGGTTGCGTGGTTTCTGCTTCCCATGCTATAATCACAATGGGCAGGGGTGACAGTGGGCACCCTTGTTTGCGTTATCTTTTTATTTCTGCTGGTTGCGTGGTTTCTGCTTTCCATGTTATAATCACATTGGGCAGGGGTGACAGTGGGCACCCTTGTTTGCGCTATCTTTATTTCTGCTGGTTGCGTGGTTTCTGCTTCCCGTGTTATAATCCCATTGGGCAGGGGTGACAGTGGGCACCCTTGTTTTCGCTATCTTTTATTTCTGCTGGTTGCATGGTTTCTGCTTCCCATGTTATAATCACATTGGGCAGGAAGTGACAGTGGGCACCCTTGTTTGCGCTATCTTTTTATTTCTGCTGGTTGCGTGGTTTCTGCTTCCCATGTTATAATCACATTGGGCAGGAGTGACAGTGGGCACCCTTGTTTGCGCTATCTTTTTATTTCTGCTCGTTGCGTGGTTTCTGCTTCCCATGTTATAATCACATTGGGCAGGAGTGACAGTGGGCACCCTTGTTTGCGCTATCTTTTATTTCTGCTGGTTGCGTGGTTTCTGCTTCCCATGTTATAATCATATTGGGCAGGGGTGACAGTGGGCACCCTTGTTTGCGTTATCTTTTTATTTCTGCTGGTTGCGTGGTTTCTGCTTCCCATGTTATAATCACATTGGGCAGGAGTGACAGTGGGCACCCTTGTTTGCGCTATCTTTTTATTTCTGCTGGTTGCGTGGTTTCTGCTTCCCATGTTATAATCTCATTGGGCAGGGGTGACAGTGAGCACTCTTGTTTGAGCTATCTTTTTATTTCTGCTGGTTGCGTGGTTTCTGCTTCCCATGTTATAATCATATTGGGCAGGAGTGACAGTAGGCAGCCTTGTTTGCGCTATCTTTTTATTTCTGCTGGTTGCGTGGTTTCTGCTTGCCATGTTATAATCACATTGGGCAGGGGTGACAGTGGGCACCCTTGTTTGCGCTATCTTTTTATTTCTACATGTTGCGTGGTTTCTGCTTCCCATGTTATAATCACATTGGGCAGGGGTGACAGTGGGCACCCTTGTTTGAGCTATTTTTTATTTCTGCTGGTTGCATGGTTTCTGCTTCCCATGTTATAATCACATTGGGCAGGAGTGACAGTGGGCACCCTTGTTTGCACTCTCTTTTTATTTCTGCTGGTTCCGTGGTTTCTTCTTTCCATGTTATAATCACATTGGGCAGGGGTGACAGTGGGCACCCTTGTTTGCGCTATCTTTTTATTTCTGCAAGTTGCGTGGTTTCTGCTTCCCATGTTATAATCACATTGGGCAGGGGTGACAGTGGGCACCCTTGTTTGCGCTATCTTTTTATTTCTGCTGGTTGCGTGGTTTCTGCTTTTCATGTTATAATCACATTGGGCAGGAGTGACAGTGGGCACACTTGTTTGCGCTATCTTTTTATTTCTGCTGGTTGCGTGGTTTCTGCTTCCCATGTTATAATCACATTGGGCAGGAGTGACAGTGGGCACCCTTGCTTGAGCTATCTTTTTATTTCTGCTGGTTGCGTGGTTTCTGCTTCCCACGTTATAATCACATTGGGCAGGGGTGACACTGGGCACCCTTGTTTGCGCTATCTTTTTATTTCTGCTTGTTGCGTGGTTTCTGCTTCCCATGTTATAATCACATTGGGCAGGAGTGACAGTGGGCACCCTTGTTTGCGCTATCTTCTTTTTTATGCAGGTTGCGTGGTTTCTGCTTTCCATGTTATAATCACATTGGGCAGGGGTGACAGTGGGCACCCTTGATTGCGCTATCTTTTTATTTCTGCTGGTTGTGTGGTTTCTGCTTCCCATGTTATAATCACATTGGGCAGGGGTGACAGTGGGCACCCTTGTTTGCGCTATCTTTTTATTTCTGCTGGTTGCGTGGTTTCTGCTTCCCATGTTATAATCACATTGGGCAGGAGTGACAGTGGGCACCCTTGTTTGCGCTATCTTTTTATTTCTGCTGGTTGCGTGGTTTCTGCTTTCCAAGTTATAATCACATTGGGCAGGGGTGACAGTGGGCACCCTTGTTTGCGCTATCTTTTTATTTCTGCTGGTTGCGTGGTTTCTGCTTTCCATGTTATATTCACATTGGGCAGGGGTGACAGTGGGCACCCTTGTTTGCGCTATCTTTTTATTTATGCTGGTTGCGTGGTTTCTGCTTCCCATGTTATAATCACATTGGGCAGGAGTGACAGTGGGCACCCTTGTTGGCGCTATCTTTTTATTTCTGCTGGTTGCATGGTTTCTGCTTCCCATGTTATAATCACATTGGGCAGCAGTGACAGTGGGCACCCTTGTTTGCGCTATCTTTTTATTTCTGCTGGTTGCGTGGTTTCGGCTTCCCATGTTATAATCACATTGTGCAGGAGTGACAGTGGGCACCCTTGTTTGCGCTATCTTTTTATTTCTGCTGGTTGCGTCGTTTCTGGTTCCCATGTTATAATCACATTGGGCAGGGGTGACAGTGGGCACCGTTGTTTGCGCTATCTTTATTTCTGCTGGTTGCGTGGTTTCTGCTTCCCATGTTATAATCACATTGGACAGGGGTGACAGTGAGCACCCTTGTTTGCGCTATCTTTTTATTTCTGCTGGTTGCGTGGTTTCTGCTTCCCATGTTATAATCACAATGTGCAGGAGTGACAGTGGGCACCCTTGTTTGCGCTATCTTTTTATTTCTGCTGGTTGCGTGGTTTCTGCTTCCCATGTTATAATCACATTGGGCAGGGGTGATAGTGGGCACCCTTGTTTGCGCTATCTTTATTTCTGCTGGTTGCGTGGTTTCTGCTTCCCATGTTATAATCACATGGGGCAGAGGTGACTGTGGGCACCCTTGTTTGCGCTATCTTTTTATTTCTGCTGGTTGCGTGGTTTCTGCTTCCCATGTTATAATCACATTGGACAGGGGTGACAGTAGGCACCCTTGTTTGAGCTATCTTTTTATTTCTGCTGGCTGCGTGGTTTCTGCTTCCCATGTTATAATCACATTGGGCAGAAGTGACAGTGGGCACCCTTGTTTGCGCTATCTTTTTATTTCTGCTGGTTGCGTGGTTTCTGCTTCCCATGCTATAATCACAATGGGCAGGGGTGACAGTGAGCACCCTTGTTTGCGCTATCTTTTTATTTCTGCTGGTTGCGTGGTTTCTGCTTCCCATGTTATAATCACAATGTGCAGGAGTGACAGTGGGCACCCTTGTTTGCGCTATCTTTTTATTTCTGCTGGTTGCGTGGTTTCTGCTTCCCATGTTATAATCACATTGGGCAGGGGTGATAGTGGGCACCCTTGTTTGCGCTATCTTTATTTCTGCTTGTTGCGTGGTTTCTGCTTCCCATGTTATAATCACATGGGGCAGAGGTGACTGTGGGCACCCTTGTTTGCGCTATCTTTTTATTTCTGCTGGTTGCGTGGTTTCTGCTTCCCATGTTATAATCACATTGGACAGGGGTGACAGTAGGCACCCTTGTTTGAGCTATCTTTTTATTTCTGCTGGCTGCGTGGTTTCTGCTTCCCATGTTATAATCACATTGGGCAGAAGTGACAGTGGGCACCCTTGTTTGCGCTATCTTTTTATTTCTGCTGGTTGCGTGGTTTCTGCTTCCCATGCTATAATCACAATGGGCAGGGGTGACAGTGGGCACCCTTGTTTGCGCTATCTTTTTATTTCTGCTGGTTGCGTGGTTTCTGCTTTCCATGTTATAATCACATTGGGCAGGGGTGACAGTGGGCACCCTTGTTTGCGCTATCTTTATTTCTGCTGGTTGCGTGGTTTCTGCTTCCCGTGTTATAATCACATTGGGCAGGGGTGACAGTGGGCACCCTTGTTTTCGCTATCTTTTATTTCTGCTGGTTGCATGGTTTCTGCTTCCCATGTTTTAATCACATTGGGCAGGAAGTGACAGTGGGCACCCTTGTTTGCGCTATCTTTTTATTTCTGCTGGTTGCGTGGTTTCTGCTTCCCATGTTATAATCACATTGGGCAGGAGTGACAGTGGGCACCCTTGTTTGCGCTATCTTTTTATTTCTGCTCGTTGCGTGGTTTCTGCTTCCCATGTTATAATCACATTGGGCAGGAGTGACAGTGGGCACCCTTGTTTGCGCTATCTTTTTATTTCTGCTGGTTGCGTGGTTTCTGCTTCCCATGTTATAATCATATTGGGCAGGGGTGACAGTGGGCACCCTTGTTTGCGTTATCTTTTTATTTCTGCTGGTTGCGTGGTTTCTGCTTCCCATGTTATAATCTCATTGGGCAGGGGTGACAGTGAGCACCCTTGTTTGAGCTATCTTTTTATTTCTGCTGGTTGCGTGGTTTCTGCTTCCCATGTTATAATCTCATTGGGCAGGGGTGACAGTGAGCACCCTTGTTTGAGCTATCTTTTTATTTCTGCTGGTTGCGTGGTTTCTGCTTCCCATGTTATAATCTCATTGGGCAGGGGTGACAGTGAGCACTCTTGTTTGAGCTATCTTTTTATTTCTGCTGGTTGCGTGGTTTCTGCTTCCCATGTTATAATCATATTGGGCAGGAGTGACAGTAGGCAGCCTTGTTTGCGCTATCTTTTTATTTCTGCTGGTTGCGTGGTTTCTGCTTCCCATGTTATAATCTCATTGGGCAGGGGTGACAGTGAGCACTCTTGTTTGAGCTATCTTTTTATTTCTGCTGGTTGCGTGGTTTCTGCTTCCCATGTTATAATCATATTGGGCAGGGGTGACAGTGGGCACCCTTGTTTGCGTTATCTTTTTATTTCTGCTGGTTGCGTGGTTTCTGCTTCCCATGTTATAATCTCATTGGGCAGGGGTGACAGTGAGCACTCTTGTTTGAGCTATCTTTTTATTTCTGTTGGTTGCGTGGTTTCTGCTTCCCATGTTATAATCTCATTGGGCAGGGGTGACAGTGAGCACCCTTGTTTGAGCTATCTTTTTATTTCTGCTGGTTGCGTGGTTTCTGCTTCCCATGTTATAATCTCATTGGGCAGGGGTGACAGTGAGCACTCTTGTTTGAGCTATCTTTTTATTTCTGCTGGTTGCGTGGTTTCTGCTTCCCATGTTATAATCATATTGGGCAGGAGTGACAGTAGGCAGCCTTGTTTGCGCTATCTTTTTATTTCTGCTGGTTGCGTGGTTTCTGCTTCCCATGTTATAATCATATTGGGCAGGGGTGACAGTGGGCACCCTTGTTTGCGTTATCTTTTTATTTCTGCTGGTTGCGTGGTTTCTGCTTCCCATGTTATAATCTCATTGGGCAGGGGTGACAGTGAGCACCCTTGTTTGAGCTATCTTTTTATTTCTGCTGGTTGCGTGGTTTCTGCTTCCCATGTTATAATCTCATTGGGCAGGGGTGACAGTGAGCACCCTTGTTTGAGCTATCTTTTTATTTCTGCTGGTTGCGTGGTTTCTGCTTCCCATGTTATAATCATATTGGGCAGGAGTGACAGTGAGCACTCTTGTTTGAGCTATCTTTTTATTTCTGCTGGTTGCGTGGTTTCTGCTTCCCATGTTATAATCTCATTGGGCAGGGGTGACAGTGAGCACCCTTGTTTGAGCTAACTTTTTATTTCTGCTGGTTGCGTGGTTTCTGCTTCCCATGTTATAATCTCATTGGGCAGGGGTGACAGTGAGCACCCTTGTTTGAGCTATCTTTTTATTTCTGCTGGTTGCGTGGTTTCTGCTTCCCATGTTATAATCTCATTGGGCAGGGGTGACAGTGAGCACCCTTGTTTGAGCTATCTTTTTATTTCTGCTGGTTGCGTGGTTTCTGCTTCCCATGTTATAATCTCATTGGGCAGGGGTGACAGTGAGCACCCTTGTTTGAGCTATCTTTTTATTTCTGCTGGTTGCGTGGTTTCTGCTTCCCATGTTATAATCATATTGGGCAGGGGTGACAGTGAGCACCCTTGTTTGAGCTATCTTTTTATTTCTGCTGGTTGCGTGGTTTCTGCTTCCCATGTTATAATCTCATTGGGCAGGGGTGACAGTCAGCACCCTTGTTTGAGCTATCTTTTTATTTCTGCTGGTTGCGTGGTTTCTGCTTCCCATGTTATAATCTCATTGGGCAGGGGTGACAGTGAGCACCCTTGTTTGAGCTATCTTTTTATTTCTGCTGGTTGCGTGGTTTCTGCTTCCCATGTTATAATCTCATTGGGCAGGGGTGACAGTGAGCACCCTTGTTTGAGCTATCTTTTTATTTCTGCTGGTTGCGTGGTTTCTGCTTCCCATGTTATAATCATATTGGGCAGGGGTGACAGTGAGCACCCTTGTTTGAGCTATCTTTTTATTTCTGCTGGTTGCGTGGTTTCTGCTTCCCATGTTATAATCTCATTGGGCAGGGGTGACAGTGAGCACCCTTGTTTGAGCTATCTTTTTATTTCTGCTGGTTGCGTGGTTTCTGCTGCCCATGTTATAATCTCATTGGGCAGGGGTGACAGTGGGCACCCTTGTTTGCGTTATCTTTTTATTTCTGCTGGTTGCGTGGTTTCTGCTTCCCATGTTATAATCTCATTGGGCAGGGGTGACAGTGAGCACCCTTGTTTGAGCTATCTTTTTATTTCTGCTGGTTGCGTGGTTTCTGCTTCCCATGTTATAATCATATTGGGCAGGGGTGACAGTGAGCACCCTTGTTTGAGCTATCTTTTTATTTCTGCTGGTTGCGTGGTTTCTGCTTCCCATGTTATAATCTCATTGGGCAGGGGTGACAGTGAGCACCCTTGTTTGAGCTATCTTTTTATTTCTGCTGGTTGCGTGGTTTCTGCTTCCCATGTTATAATCTCATTGGGCAGGGGTGACAGTGAGCACCCATGTTTGAGCTATCTTTTTATTTCTGCTGGTTGCGTGGTTTCTGCTTCCCATGTTATAATCATATTGGGCAGGGGTGACAGTGAGCACCCTTGTTTGAGCTATCTTTTTATTTCTGCTGGTTGCGTGGTTTCTGCTTCCCATGTTATAATCTCATTGGGCAGGGGTGACAGTGAGCACCCTTGTTTGAGCTATCTTTTTATTTCTGCTGGTTGCGTGGTTTCTGCTTCCCATGTTATAATCATATTGGGCAGGGGTGACAGTGAGCACCCTTGTTTGAGCTATCTTTTTATTTCTGCTGGTTGCGTGGTTTCTGCTTCCCATGTTATAATCTCATTGGGCAGGGGTGACAGTGGGCACCCTTGTTTGCGTTATCTTTTTATTTCTGCTGGTTGCGTGGTTTCTGCTTCCCATGTTATAATCTCATTGGGCAGGGGTGACAGTGAGCACCCTTGTTTGAGCTATCTTTTTATTTCTGCTGGTTGCGTGGTTTCTGCTTCCCATGTTATAATCATATTGGGCAGGGGTGACAGTGAGCACCCTTGTTTGAGCTATCTTTTTATTTCTGCTGGTTGCGTGGTTTCTGCTTCCCATGTTATAATCTCATTGGGCAGGGGTGACAGTGGGCACCCTTGTTTGCGTTATCTTTTTATTTCTGCTGGTTGCGTGGTTTCTGCTTCCCATGTTATAATCTCATTGGGCAGGGGTGACAGTGAGCACCCTTGTTTGAGCTATCTTTTTATTTCTGCTGGTTGCGTGGTTTCTGCTTCCCATGTTATAATCATATTGGGCAGGGGTGACAGTGAGCACCCTTGTTTGAGCTATCTTTTTATTTCTGCTGGTTGCGTGGTTTCTGCTTCCCATGTTATAATCTCATTGGGCAGGGGTGACAGTGAGCACCCTTGTTTGAGCTATCTTTTTATTTCTGCTGGTTGCGTGGTTTCTGCTTCCCATGTTATAATCTCATTGGGCAGGGGTGACAGTGAGCACCCTTGTTTGAGCTATCATTTTATTTCTGCTGGTTGCGTGGTTTCTGCTTCCCATGTTATAATCATATTGGGCAGGGGTGACAGTGAGCACCCTTGTTTGAGCTATCTTTTTATTTCTGCTGGTTGCGTGGTTTCTGCTTCCCATGTTATAATCTCATTGGGCAGGGGTGACAGTGAGCACCCTTGTTTGAGCTATCTTTTTATTTCTGCTGGTTGCGTGGTTTCTGCTTCCCATGTTATAATCATATTGGGCAGGGGTGACAGTGAGCACCCTTGTTTGAGCTATCTTTTTATTTCTGCTGGTTGCGTGGTTTCTGCTTCCCATGTTATAATCTCATTGGGCAGGGGTGACAGTGGGCACCCTTGTTTGCGTTATCTTTTTATTTCTGCTGGTTGCGTGGTTTCTGCTTCCCATGTTATAATCTCATTGGGCAGGGGTGACAGTGAGCACCCTTGTTTGAGCTATCTTTTTATTTCTGCTGGTTGCGTGGTTTCTGCTTCCCATGTTATAATCATATTGGGCAGGGGTGACAGTGAGCACCCTTGTTTGAGCTATCTTTTTATTTCTGCTGGTTGCGTGGTTTCTGCTTCCCATGTTATAATCTCATTGGGCAGGGGTGACAGTGAGCACCCTTGTTTGAGCTATCTTTTTATTTCTGCTGGTTGCGTGGTTTCTGCTTCCCATGTTATAATCTCATTGGGCAGGGGTGACAGTGAGCACCCTTGTTTGAGCTATCTTTTTATTTCTGCTGGTTGCGTGGTTTCTGCTTCCCATGTTATAATCTCATTGGGCAGGGGTGACAGTGAGCACCCTTGTTTGAGCTATCTTTTTATTTCTGCTGGTTGCGTGGTTTCTGCTTCCCATGTTATAATCATATTGGGCAGGGGTGACAGTGAGCACCCTTGTTTGAGCTATCTTTTTATTTCTGCTGGTTGCGTGGTTTCTGCTTCCCATGTTATAATCATATTGGGCAGGGGTGACAGTGAGCACCCTTGTTTGAGCTATCTTTTTATTTCTGCTGGTTGCGTGGTTTCTGCTTCCCATGTTATAATCTCATTGGGCAGGGGTGACAGTGAGCACCCTTGTTTGAGCTATCTTTTTATTTCTGCTGGTTGCGTGGTTTCTGCTTCCCATGTTATAATCATATTGGGCAGGGGTGACAGTGGGCACCCTTGTTTGCGTTATCTTTTTATTTCTGCTGGTTGCGTGGTTTCTGCTTCCCATGTTATAATCTCATTGGGCAGGGGTGACAGTGAGCACCCTTGTTTGAGCTATCTTTTTATTTCTGCTGGTTGCGTGGTTTCTGCTTCCCATGTTATAATCTCATTGGGCAGGGGTGACAGTGAGCACCCTTGTTTGAGCTATCTTTTTATTTCTGCTGGTTGCGTGGTTTCTGCTTCCCATGTTATAATCTCATTGGGCAGGGGTGACAGTGAGCACCCTTGTTTGAGCTATCTTTTTATTTCTGCTGGTTGCGTGGTTTCTGCTTCCCATGTTATAATCATATTGGGCAGGGGTGACAGTGGGCACCCTTGTTTGCGTTATCTTTTTATTTCTGCTGGTTGCGTGGTTTCTGCTTCCCATGTTATAATCTCATTGGGCAGGGGTGACAGTGAGCACCCTTGTTTGAGCTATCTTTTTATTTCTGCTGGTTGCGTGGTTTCTGCTTCCCATGTTATAATCTCATTGGGCAGGGGTGACAGTGAGCACCCTTGTTTGAGCTATCTTTTTATTTCTGCTCGTTGCGTGGTTTCTGCTTCCCATGTTATAATCACATTGGGCAGGAGTGACAGTGGGCACCCTTGTTTGCGCTATCTTTTTATTTCTGCTGGTTGCGTGGTTTCTGCTTCCCATGTTATAATCATATTGGGCAGGGGTGACAGTGGGCACCCTTGTTTGCGTTATCTTTTTATTTCTGCTGGTTGCGTGGTTTCTGCTTCCCATGTTATAATCTCATTGGGCAGGGGTGACAGTGAGCACCCTTGTTTGAGCTATCTTTTTATTTCTGCTGGTTGCGTGGTTTCTGCTTCCCATGTTATAATCTCATTGGGCAGGGGTGACAGTGAGCACCCTTGTTTGAGCTATCTTTTTATTTCTGCTGGTTGCGTGGTTTCTGCTTCCCATGTTATAATCTCATTGGGCAGGGGTGACAGTGAGCACTCTTGTTTGAGCTATCTTTTTATTTCTGCTGGTTGCGTGGTTTCTGCTTCCCATGTTATAATCATATTGGGCAGGAGTGACAGTAGGCAGCCTTGTTTGCGCTATCTTTTTATTTCTGCTGGTTGCGTGGTTTCTGCTTCCCATGTTATAATCTCATTGGGCAGGGGTGACAGTGAGCACTCTTGTTTGAGCTATCTTTTTATTTCTGCTGGTTGCGTGGTTTCTGCTTCCCATGTTATAATCATATTGGGCAGGGGTGACACTGGGCACCCTTGTTTGCGTTATCTTTTTATTTCTGCTGGTTGCGTGGTTTCTGCTTCCCATGTTATAATCTCATTGGGCAGGGGTGACAGTGAGCACTCTTGTTTGAGCTATCTTTTTATTTCTGCTGGTTGCGTGGTTTCTGCTTCCCATGTTATAATCTCATTGGGCAGGGGTGACAGTGAGCACCCTTGTTTGAGCTATCTTTTTATTTCTGCTGGTTGCGTGGTTTCTGCTTCCCATGTTATAATCTCATTGGGCAGGGGTGACAGTGAGCACTCTTGTTTGAGCTATCTTTTTATTTCTGCTGGTTGCGTGGTTTCTGCTTCCCATGTTATAATCATATTGGGCAGGAGTGACAGTAGGCAGCCTTGTTTGCGCTATCTTTTTATTTCTGCTGGTTGCGTGGTTTCTGCTTGCCATGTTATAATCACATTGGGCAGGGGTGACAGTGGGCACCCTTGTTTGCGCTATCTTTTTATTTCTGCTGGTTGCGTGGTTTCTGCTTCCCATGTTATAATCACATTGGGCAGGAGTGACAGTGGGCACCCTTGTTTGCGCTATCTTTTTATTTCTGCTCGTTGCGTGGTTTCTGCTTCCCATGTTATAATCACATTGGGCAGGAGTGACAGTGGGCACCCTTGTTTGCGCTATCTTTTTATTTCTGCTGGTTGCGTGGTTTCTGCTTCCCATGTTATAATCATATTGGGCAGGGGTGACAGTGGGCACCCTTGTTTGCGCTATCTTTTTATTTCTGCTGGTTGCGTGGTTTCTGCTTCCCATGTTATAATCTCATTGGGCAGGGGTGACAGTGAGCACTCTTGTTTGAGCTATCTTTTTATTTCTGCTGGTTGCGTGGTTTCTGCTTCCCATGTTATAATCATATTGGGCAGGAGTGACAGTAGGCAGCCTTGTTTGCGCTATCTTTTGATTTCTGCTGGTTGCGTGGTTTCTGCTTGCCATGTTATAATCACATTGGGCAGGGGTGACAGTGGGCACCCTTGTTTGCGCTATCTTTTTATTTCTACTGGTTGCGTGGTTTCTGCTTCCCATGTTATAATCACATTGGGCAGGGGTGACAGTGGGCACCCTTGTTTGAGCTATTTTTTATTTCTGCTGGTTGCATGGTTTCTGCTTCCCATGTTATAATCACATTGGGCAGGAGTGACAGTGGGCACCCTTGTTTGCACTCTCTTTTTATTTCTGCTGGTTGCGTGGTTTCTTCTTCCCATGTTATAATCACATTGGGCAGGGGTGACAGTGGGCACCCTTGTTGGCGCTATCTTTTTATTTCTGCAAGTTGCGTGGTTTCTGCTTCCCATGTTATAATCACATTGGGCAGGGGTGACAGTGGGCACCCTTGTTTGCGCTATCTTTTTATTTCTGCTGGTTGCGTGGTTTCTGCTTTTCATGTTATAATCACATTGGGCAGGAGTGACAGTGGGCACTCTTGTTTGCGCTATCTTTTTATTTCTGCTGGTTGCGTGGTTTCTGCTTCCCATGTTATAATCACATTGGGCAGGAGTGACAGTGGGCACCCTTGCTTGAGCTATCTTTTTATTTCTGCTGGTTGCGTGGTTTCTGCTTCCCATGTTATAATCACATTGGGCAGGGGTGACACTGGGCCCCCTTGTTTGCACTATCTTTTTATTTCTGCTTGTTGCGTGGTTTCTGCTTCCCATGTTATAATCACATTGGGCAGGAGTGACAGTGGGCACCCTTGTTTGCGCTATCTTCTTTTTTCTGCTGGTTGCGTGGTTTCTGCTTCCCATGTTATAATCACATTGGGCAGGAGTGACAGTGGGCACCCTTGTTTGCGCTATCTTTTTATTTCTGCTGGTTGCGTGGTTTCTGCTTTCCAAGTTATAATCACATTGGGCAGGGGTGACAGTGGGCACCCTTGTTTGCGCTATCTTTTTATTTCTGCTGGTTGCGTGGTTTCTGCTTTCCATGTTATATTCACATTGGGCAGGGGTGACAGTGGGCACCCTTGTTTGCGCTATCTTTTTATTTATGCTGGTTGCGTGGTTTCTGCTTCCCATGTTATAATCACATTGGGCAGGAGTGACAGTGGGCACCCTTGTTGGCGCTATCTTTTTATTTCTGCTGGTTGCATGGTTTCTGCTTCCCATGTTATAATCACATTGGGCAGCAGTGACAGTGGGCACCCTTGTTTGCGCTATCTTTTTATTTCTGCTGGTTGCGTGGTTTCTGCTTCCCATGTTATAATCACATTGTGCAGGAGTGACAGTGGGCACCCTTGTTTGCGCTATCTTTTTATTTCTGCTGGTTGCGTCGTTTCTGGTTCCCATGTTATAATCACATTGGGCAGGGGTGACAGTGGGAACCCTTGTTTGCGCTATCTTTTTATTTCTGCTGGTTGCGTGGTTTCTGCTTCCCATGTTATAATCACATTGGGCAGGGGTGACAGTGGGCACCCTTGTTTGCGCTATCTTTATTTCTGCTGGTTGCGTGGTTTCTGCTTCCCATGTTATAATCACATTGGACAGGGGTGACAGTGGGCACCCTTGTTTGCGCTATCTTTTTATTTCTGCTGGTTGCGTGGTTTCTGCTTCCCATGTTATAATCACATTGGGCAGGGGTGACAGTGGGCACCCTTGTTTGCGCTATCTTTATTTCTGCTGGTTGCGTGGTTTCTGCTTCCCATGTTATAATCACATGGGGCAGAGGTGACTGTGGGCACCCTTGTTTGCGCTATCTTTTTATTTCTGCTGGTTGCGTGGTTTCTGCTTCCCATGTTATAATCAGATTGGGCGGGAGTGACAGTGGGCACCCTTGTTTGCGCTATCTTTTTATTTCTGCTCGTTGCGTGGTTTCTGCTTCCCATGTTATAATCACATTGGGCAGGAGTGACCGTGGGCACCCTTGTTTGCGCTATCTTTTTATTTCTGCTGGTTGCGTGGTTTCTGCTTTCCATGTTATAATCACATTGGGCAGGGGTGACAGTGGGCACCCTTGTTTGCGCTATCTTTTTATTTCTGCTGGTTGCGTGGTTTCTGCTTCCCATGTTATAATCATATTGGGCAGGGGTGACAGTGGGCACCCTTGTTTGCATTATCTTTTTATTTCTGCTGGTTGCGTGGTTTCTGCTTCCCATGTTATAATCATATTGGGCAGGGGTGACAGTGGGCACCCTTGTTTGCGCTATCTTTTTATTTCTGCTGGTTGCGTGGTTTCTGCTTCCCATGTTATAATCTCATTGGGCAGGGGTGACAGTGAGCACTCTTGTTTGAGCTATCTTTTTATTTCTGCTGGTTGCGTGGTTTCTGCTTCCCATGTTATAATCATATTGGGCAGGAGTGACAGTAGGCAGCCTTGTTTGCGCTATCTTTTGATTTCTGCTGGTTGCGTGGTTTCTGCTTGCCATGTTATAATCACATTGGGCAGGGGTGACAGTGGGCACCCTTGTTTGCGCTATCTTTTTATTTCTACTGGTTGCGTGGTTTCTGCTTCCCATGTTATAATCACATTGGGCAGGGGTGACAGTGGGCACCCTTGTTTGAGCTATTTTTTATTTCTGCTGGTTGCATGGTTTCTGCTTCCCATGTTATAATCACATTGGGCAGGAGTGACAGTGGGCACCCTTGTTTGCACTCTCTTTTTATTTCTGCTGGTTGCGTGGTTTCTTCTTCCCATGTTATAATCACATTGGGCAGGGGTGACAGTGGGCACCCTTGTTGGCGCTATCTTTTTATTTCTGCAAGTTGCGTGGTTTCTGCTTCCCATGTTATAATCACATTGGGCAGGGGTGACAGTGGGCACCCTTGTTTGCGCTATCTTTTTATTTCTGCTGGTTGCGTGGTTTCTGCTTTTCATGTTATAATCACATTGGGCAGGAGTGACAGTGGGCACTCTTGTTTGCGCTATCTTTTTATTTCTGCTGGTTGCGTGGTTTCTGCTTCCCATGTTATAATCACATTGGGCAGGAGTGACAGTGGGCACCCTTGCTTGAGCTATCTTTTTATTTCTGCTGGTTGCGTGGTTTCTGCTTCCCATGTTATAATCACATTGGGCAGGGGTGACACTGGGCACCCTTGTTTGCGCTATCTTTTTATTTCTGCTTGTTGCGTGGTTTCTGCTTCCCATGTTATAATCACATTGGGCAGGAGTGACAGTGGGCACCCTTGTTTGCGCTATCTTCTTTTTTCTGCTGGTTGCGTGGTTTCTGCTTCCCATGTTATAATCACATTGGGCAGGAGTGACAGTGGGCACCCTTGTTTGCGCTATCTTTTTATTTCTGCTGGTTGCGTGGTTTCTGCTTTCCAAGTTATAATCACATTAAGCAGGGGTGACAGTGGGCACCCTTGTTTGCGCTATCTTTTTATTTCTGCTGGTTGCGTGGTTTCTGCTTTCCATGTTATATTCACATTGGGCAGGGGTGACAGTGGGCACCCTTGTTTGCGCTATCTTTTTATTTATGCTGGTTGCGTGGTTTCTGCTTCCCATGTTATAATCACATTGGGCAGGAGTGACAGTGGGCACCCTTGTTGGCGCTATCTTTTTATTTCTGCTGGTTGCATGGTTTCTGCTTCCCATGTTATAATCACATTGGGCAGCAGTGACAGTGGGCACCCTTGTTTGCGCTATCTTTTTATTTCTGCTGGTTGCGTGGTTTCTGCTTCCCATGTTATAATCACATTGTGCAGGAGTGACAGTGGGCACCCTTGTTTGCGCTATCTTTTTATTTCTGCTGGTTGCGTCGTTTCTGGTTCCCATGTTATAATCACATTGGGCAGGGGTGACAGTGGGAACCCTTGTTTGCGCTATCTTTTTATTTCTGCTGGTTGCGTGGTTTCTGCTTCCCATGTTATAATCACATTGGGCAGGGGTGACAGTGGGCACCCTTGTTTGCGCTATCTTTATTTCTGCTGGTTGCGTGGTTTCTGCTTCCCATGTTATAATCACATTGGACAGGGGTGACAGTGGGCACCCTTGTTTGCGCTATCTTTTTATTTCTGCTGGTTGCGTGGTTTCTGCTTCCCATGTTATAATCACATTGGGCAGGGGTGACAGTGGGCACCCTTGTTTGCGCTATCTTTATTTCTGCTGGTTGCGTGGTTTCTGCTTCCCATGTTATAATCACATGGGGCAGAGGTGACTGTGGGCACCCTTGTTTGCGCTATCTTTTTATTTCTGCTGGTTGCGTGGTTTCTGCTTCCCATGTTATAATCAGATTGGGCGGGAGTGACAGTGGGCACCCTTGTTTGCGCTATCTTTTTATTTCTGCTCGTTGCGTGGTTTCTGCTTCCCATGTTATAATCACATTGGGCAGGAGTGACCGTGGGCACCCTTGTTTGCGCTATCTTTTTATTTCTGCTGGTTGCGTGGTTTCTGCTTTCCATGTTATAATCACATTGGGCAGGGGTGACAGTGGGCACCCTTGTTTGCGCTATCTTTTTATTTCTGCTGGTTGCGTGGTTTCTGCTTCCCATGTTATAATCATATTGGGCAGGGGTGACAGTGGGCACCCTTGTTTGCATTATCTTTTTATTTCTGCTGGTTGCGTGATTTCTGCTTCCCATGTTATAATCACATTGGACAGGGGTGACAGTAGGCACCCTTGTTTGAGCTATCTTTTTATTTCTGCTGGCTGCGTGGTTTCTGCTTCCCATGTTATAATCACATTGGGCAGAAGTGACAGTGGGCACCCTTGTTTGCGCTATCTTTTTATTTCTGCTGGTTGCGTGGTTTCTGCTTCCCATGCTATAATCACAATGGGCAGGGGTGACAGTGGGCACCTTGTTTGCGCTATCTTTTTATTTCTGCTGGTTGCGTGGTTTCTGCTTTCCATGTTATAATCACATTGGGCAGGGGTGACATTGGGCACCCTTGTTTGCGCTATCTTTATTTCTGCTGGTTGCGTGGTTTCTGCTTCCCGTGTTATAATCACATTGGGTAGGGGTGACAGTGGGCACCCTTGTTTTCGCTATCTTTTATTTCTGCAGGTTGCATGGTTTCTGCTTCCCATGTTATAATCACATTGGGCAGGAAGTGACAGTGGGCACCCTTGTTTGCGCTATCTTTTTATTTCTGCTGGTTGCGTGGTTTCTGCTTCCCATGTTATAATCACATTGGGCAGGAGTGACAGTGGGCACCCTTGTTTGCGCTATCTTTTTATTTCTGCTCGTTGCGTGGTTTCTGCTTCCCATGTTATAATCACATTGGGCAGGAGTGACAGTGGGCACCCTTGTTTGCGCTATCTTTTTATTTCTGCTGGTTGCGTGGTTTCTGCTTCCCATGTTATAATCATATTGGGCAGGGGTGACAGTGGGCACCCTTGTTTGCGTTATCTTTTTATTTCTGCTGGCTGCGTGGTTTCTGCTTCCCATGTTATAATCACATTGGGCAGGAGTGACAGTGGGCACCCTTGTTTGCGCTATCTTTTTATTTCTGCTGGTTGCGTGGTTTCTGCTTCCCATGTTATAATCATATTGGGCAGGAGTGACAGTAGGCAGCCTTGTTTGCGCTATCTTTTTATTTCTGCTGGTTGCGTGGTTTCTGCTTGCCATGTTATAATCACATTGGGCAGGGGTGACAGTGGGCACCCTTGTTTGCGCTATCTTTTTATTTCTACTGGTTGCGTGGTTTCTGCTTCCCATGTTATAATCACATTGGGCAGAAGTGACAGTGGGCACCCTTGTTTGAGCTATTTTTTTATTTCTGCTGGTTGCATGGTTTCTGCTTCCCATGTTATAATCACATTGGGCAGGAGTGACAGTGGGCACCCTTGTTTGCACTCTCTTTTTATTTCTGCTGGTTGCGTGGTTTCTTCTTCCCATGTTATAATCACATTGGGCAGGGGTGACAGTGGGCACCCTTGTTTGCGCTATCTTTTTATTTCTGCAAGGGTCGTGGTTTCTGCTTCCCATGTTATAATCACATTGGGCAGGGGTGACAGTGGGCACCCTTGTTTGCGCTATCTTTTTATTTCTGCTGGTTGCGTGGTTTCTGCTTTTCATGTTATAATCACATTGGGCAGGAGTGACAGTGGGCACTCTTGTTTGCGCTATCTTTTTATTTCTGCTTGTTGCGTGGTTTCTGCTTCCCATGTTATAATCACATTGGGCGGGAGTGACAGTGGGCACCCTTGCTTGAGCTATCTTTTTATTTCTGCTGGTTGCATGGTTTCTGCTTCCCATGTAATAATCACATTGGGCAGGGGTGACACTGGGCACCCTTGTTTGCGCTATCTTTTTATTTCTGCTTGTTGCGTGGTTTCTGCTTCCCATGTTATAATCACATTGGGCAGGAGTGACAGTGGGCACCCTTGTTTGCGCTATCTTCTTTTTTCTGCTGGTTGCGTGGTTTCTGCTTTTCATGTTATAATCACCTTGGGCAGGAGTGACAGTAAGCACCCTTGTTTGCGCTATCTTTTTATTTATGCAGGTTGCGTGGTTTCTGCTTTCCATGTTATAATCACATTGGGCAGGGGTGACAGTGGGCACCCTTGATTGCGCTATCTTTTTATTTCTGCTGGTTGTGTGGTTTCTGCTTCCCATGTTATAATCACATTGGGCAGGGGTGACAGTGGGCACCCTTGTTTGCGCTATCTTTTTATTTCTGCTGGTTGCGTGGTTTCTGCTTCCCATGTTATAATCACATTGGGCAGGAGTGACAGTGGGCACCCTTGTTTGCGCTATCTTTTTATTTCTGCTGGTTGCGTGGTTTCTGCTTTCCAAGTTATAATCACATTGGGCAGGGGTGACAGTGGGCACCCTAGTTTGCGCTATCTTTTTATTTCTGCTGGTTGCGTGGTTTCTGCTTTCCATGTTATATTCACATTGGTCAGGGGTGACAGTGGGCACCCTTGTTTGCGCTATCTTTTTATTTATGCTGGTTGCGTGGTTTCTGCTTCCCATGTTATAATCACATGGGGCAGAGGTGACAGTGGGCACCCTTGTTTGCACTACCTTTTTATTTCTGCTGGTTGCGTGGTTTCTGAATCCCATGTCATAATCACATTGCGCAGGAGTGACAGTGGGCACCCTTGTTTGCGCTATCTTTTTATTTCTGCTGGTTGCGTGGTTTCTGCTTCCCATGTTATAATCACATTGGGCAGGAGTGACAGTGGGCACCCTTGTTGGCGCTATCTTTTTATTTCTGCTGGTTGCATGGTTTCTGCTTCCCATGTTATAATCACATTGGGCAGGAGTGACAGTGGGCAACCTTGTTTGCGCTATCTTTTTATTTCTGCTGGTTGCGTGGTTTCTGCTTCCCATGTTATAATCACATTGTGCAGGAGTGACAGTGGGCACCCTTGTTTGTGCTATCTTTTTATTTCTGCTGGTTGCGTCGTTTCTGGTTCCCATGTTATAATCACATTGGGCAGGGGTGACAGTGGGAACCCTTGTTTGCGCTATCTTTTTATTTCTGCTGGTTGCGTGGTTTCTGCTTCCCATGTTATAATCACATTGGGCAGGGGTGACAGTGGGTACCCTTGTTTGCGCTATCTTTATTTCTGCTGGTTGCGTGGTTTCTGCTTCCCATGTTATAATCACATTGGACAGGGGTGACAGTGGGCACCCTTGTTTGCGCTATCTTTTTATTTCTGCTGGTTGCGTGGTTTCTGCTTCCCATGTTATAATCACAATGTGCAGGAGTGACAGTGGGCACCCTTGTTTGCGCTATCTTTTTATTTCTGCTGGTTGCGTGGTTTCTGCTTCCCATGTTATAATCACATTGGGCAGGGGTGACAGTGGGCACCCTTGATTGCGCTATCTTTTTATTTCTGCTGGTTGTGTGGTTTCTGCTTCCCATGTTATAATCACATTGGGCAGGGGTGACAGTGGGCACCCTTGTTTGCGCTATCTTTTTATTTCTGCTGGTTGCGTGGTTTCTGCTTCCCATGTTATAATCACATTGGGCAGGAGTGACAGTGGGCACCCTTGTTTGCGCTATCTTTTTATTTCTGCTGGTTGCGTGGTTTCTGCTTTCCAAGTTATAATCACATTGGGCAGGGGTGACAGTGGGCACCCTTGTTTGCGCTATCTTTTTATTTCTGCTGGTTGCGTGGTTTCTACTTTCCATGTTATATTCACATTGGTCAGGGGTGACAGTGGGCACCCTTGTTTGCGCTATCTTTTTATTTATGCTGGTTGCGTGGTTTCTGCTTCCCATGTTATAATCACATGGGGCAGAGGTGACAGTGGGCACCCTTGTTTGCACTACCTTTTTATTTCTGCTGGTTGCGTGGTTTCTGAATCCCATGTCATAATCACATTGCGCAGGAGTGACAGTGGGCACCCTTGTTTGCGCTATCTTTTTATTTCTGCTGGTTGCGTGGTTTCTGCTTCCCATGTTATAATCACATTGGGCAGGAGTGACAGTGGGCAACCTTGTTTGCGCTATCTTTTTATTTCTGCTGGTTGCGTGGTTTCTGCTTCCCATGTTATAATCACATTGTGCAGGAGTGACAGTGGGCACCCTTGTTTGTGCTATCTTTTTATTTCTGCTGGTTGCGTCGTTTCTGGTTCCCATGTTATAATCACATTGGGCAGGGGTGACAGTGGGAACCCTTGTTTGCGCTATCTTTTTATTTCTGCTGGTTGCGTGGTTTCTGCTTCCCATGTTATAGTCACATTGGGCAGGGGTGACAGTGGGTACCCTTGTTTGCGCTATCTTTATTTCTGCTGGTTGCGTGGTTTCTGCTTCCCATGTTATAATCACATTGGACAGGGGTGACAGTGGGCACCCTTGTTTGCGCTATCTTTTTATTTCTGCTGGTTGCGTGGTTTCTGCTTCCCATGTTATAATCACAATGTGCAGGAGTGACAGTGGGCACCCTTGTTTGCGCTATCTTTTTATTTCTGCTGGTTGCGTGGTTTCTGCTTCCCATGTTATAATCACATTGGGCAGGGGTGACAGTGGGCACCCTTGTTTGCGCTATCTTTATTTCTGCTGGTTGCGTGGTTTCTGCTTCCCATGTTAAAATCACATGGGGCAGAGGTGACTGTGGGCACCCTTGTTTG
Organism: Ixodes scapularis; assembly: GCF_016920785.2. Lineage (NCBI taxonomy): Eukaryota > Metazoa > Arthropoda > Arachnida > Ixodida > Ixodidae > Ixodes > Ixodes scapularis. Next base: position 36,054,480 of record NW_024609836.1, on the reverse strand, counting down.
CGCTATCTTTTTATTTCTGCTGGTTCCGTGGTTTATGAATCCCATGTCATAATCACATTGCGCAGGAGTGACAGTGGGCACCCTTGTTTGCGCTATCTTTTTATTTCTGCTGGTTGCGTGGTTTCTGCTTCCCATGTTATAATCAAATTGGGCAGGAGTGACAGTGGGCACCCTTGTTTGCGCTATCTTTTTATTTCTGCTCGTTGCGTGGTTTCTGCTTCCCATGTTATAATCACATTGGGCAGGAGTGACAGTGGACACCCTTGTTTGCGCTATCTTTTTATTTCTGCTGGTTGCGTGGTTTCTGCTTCCCATGTTATAATCACAATGTGCAGGAGTGACAGTGGGCACCCTTGTTTGCGCTATCTTTTTATTTCTGCTGGTTGCGTGGTTTCTGCTTCCCATATTATAATCACATTGGGCAGGGGTGACAGTGGGCACCCTTGTTTGCGCTATCTCTATTTCTGCTGGTTGCGTGGTTTCTGCTTCCCATGTTATAATCACATTGGGCAGGAGTGACAGTGGGCACCCTTGTTCGCGCTATTTTTTTATTTCTGCTGGTTGCGTGGTTTCTGCTTCCCATGTTATAATCAGATTGGGCGGGAGTGACAGTGGGCACCCTTGTTTGCGCTATCTTTTTATTTCTGCTCGTTGCGTGGTTTCTGCTTCCCATGTTATAATCACATTGGGCAGGAGTGACAGTGGGCACCCTTGTTTGCGCTATCTTTTTATTTCTGCTGGTTGCGTGGTTTCTGCTTTCCATGTTATAATCACATTGGGCAGGGGTGACAGTAGGCACCCTTGTTTGAGCTATCTTTTTATTTCTGCTGGCTGCGTGGTTTCTGCTTCCCATGTTATAATCACATTGGGCAGAAGTGACAGTGGGCACCCTTGTTTGCGCTATCTTTTTATTTCTGCTGGTTGCGTGGTTTCTGATTCCCATGCTATAATCACAATGGGCAGGGGTGACAGTGGGCACCCTTGTTTGCGCTATCTTTTTATTTCTGCTGGTTGCGTGGTTTCTGCTTCCCATGTTATAATCAGATTGGGCAGGGGTGACAGTGGGCACCCTTGTTTGCGCTATCTTTATTTCTTCTGGTTGCGTGGTTTCTGCTTCCCGTGTTATAATCACATTGGGCACGGGTGACAGTGGGCACCCTTGTTTTCGCTATCTTTTTTTTTCTGCTGGTTGCATGGTTTCTGCTTCCCATGTTATAATCACATTGGGCAGAAAGTGACAGTGGGCACCCTTGTTTGCGCTATCTTTTTATTTCTGCTGGTTGCATGGTTTCTGCTTCCCATGTTATAATCACATTGGGCAGGAAGTGACAGTGGGCACCCTTGTTTGCGCTATCTTTTTATTTCTGCTGGTTGCGTGGTTTCTGCTTCCCATGTTATATTCACATTGGGCAGTAGTGACAGTGGGCACCCTTGTTTGCGCTATCTTTTTATTTCTGCTGGTTGCGTGGTTTCTGCTTCCCATGTTATAATCACATTGGGCAGGAGTGACAGTGGGCACCCTTGTTTGCGCTATCTTTTTATTTCTGCTGGTTGCGTGGTTTCTGCTTCCCATGTTATATTCACATTGGGCAGTAGTGACAGTGGGCACCCTTGTTTGCGCTATCTTTTTATTTCTGCTGGTTGCGTGGTTTCTGCTTCCCATGTTATAATCACATTGGGCAGGAGTGACAGTGGGCACCCTTGTTTGCGCTATCTTTTTATTTCTGCTCGTTGCGTGGTTTCTGCTTCCCATGTTATAATCACATTGGGCAGGAGTGACAGTGGGCACCCTTGTTTGCGCTATCTTTTTATTTCTGCTCGTTGCGTGGTTTCTGCTTCCCATGTTATAATCACATTGGGCAGGAAGTGACAGTGGGCACCCTTGTTTGCGCTGTCTTTTTATTTCTGCTGGTTGCGTGGTTTCTGCTTCCCATGTTATAATCATATTGGGCAGGGGTGACAGTGGGCACCCTTGTTTGCGTTATCCTTTATTTCTGCTGGTTGCGTGGTTTCTGCTTCCCATGTTATAATAACATTAGGCAGGGGTGACAGTAGGCACCCTTGTTTGAGCTATCTTTTTATCTCTGCTGGCTGCGTGGTTTCTGCTCCCCATGTTATAATCACATTGGGCAGAAGTGACAGTGGGCACCCTTGTTTGAGCTATATTTTTATTTCTGCTGGTTGCGTGGTTTCTGCTTCCCATGTTATAATCACATTGGGCAGGGGTGACACTGGGCACCCTTGTTTGCGCTATCTTTTTATTTCTGCTGGTTGCGTGGTTTCTGCTTCCCATGTTATAATCACATTGGGCAGGAGTGACAGTGGGCACCCTTGATTGCGCTATCTTCTTTTTTCTGCTGGTTGCGTGGTTTCTGCTTTTCATGTTATAATCACATTGGGCAGGAGTGACAGTGAGCACCCTTGTTTGCGCTATCTTTTTATTTATGCAGGTTGCGTGGTTTCTGCTTTCCATGTTATAATCACTTTGGGCAGGGGTGACAGTGGGCACCCTTGATTGCGCTATCTTTTTATTTCTGCTCGTTGTGTGGTTTCTGCTTCCCATGTTATAATCACATTGGGCAGGGGTGACAGTGGGCACCCTTGTTTGCGCTATCTTTTTATTTCTGCTGGTTGCGTGGTTTCTGCTTCCCATGTTATAATCACATTGGGCAGGAGTGACAGTGGGCACCCTTGTTTTCGCTATCTTTTTATTTCTGCTGGTTGCGTGGTTTCTGCTTTCCATGTTATAATCACATTGGGCAGGGGTGACAGTGGGCACCCTTGTTTGCGCTATCTTTTTATTTCTGCTGGTTGCGTGGTTTCTGCTTTCCATGTTATAATCACATTAGGCAGGGGTGACAGTGGGCACCCTTGTTTGCGCTATCTTTTTATTTATGCTGGTTGCGTGGTTTCTGCTTCCCATGTTATAATCACATGGGGCAGAGGCGACAGTGGGCACCCTTGTTTGCGCTATCTTTTTATTTCTGCTGGTTGCGTGGTTTCTGCATCCCATTTCATAATCAGATTGCGCAGGAGTGACAGTGGGCACCCTTGTTTGCGCTATCTTTTTATTTCTGCTGGTTGCGTGGTTTCTGCTTCCCATGTTATAATCACATTGGGCAGGAGTGACAGTGGGCACCCTTGTTTGCGCTATCTTTTTATTTCTGCTGGTTGCGTGGTTTCTGCTTCCCATGTTATAATCACATTGGGCAGGAGTGACAGTGGGCACCCTTGTTTGCACTATGTTTTTATTTCTGCTGGTTGCGTGGTTTCTGCTTCCCATGTTATAATCACATTGTGCAGGAGTGACAATGGGCACCCTTGTTTGCGCTAACTTTTTATTTCTGCTGGTTGCGTGGTTTCTGGTTCCTATGTTATAATCACATTGGGCAGGGGTGACAGTGGGAACCCTTGTTTGCGCTATCTTTTTATTTCTGCTGGTTGCGTGGTTTCTGCTTCCCATGTTATAATCACATTGGGCAGGGGTGACAGTGGGCACCGTTGTTTGCGCTATCTTTATTTCTGCTGGTTGCGTGGTTTCTGCTTCAGTGTTATAATCACATTGGGCAGGGGTGACAGTGGGCACCCTTGTTTGCGCTATCTTTTTATTTCTGCTGGTTGCATGGTTTCTTCTTCCCATGTTATAATCACATTGGGCAGGAAGTGACAGTGGGCACCCTTGTTTGCGCTATCTTTTTATTTCTGCTGGTTGCGTGGTTTCTGCTTCCCATGTTATAATCACATTGGGCAGGAGTGACAGTGGGCACCCTTGTTCGCGCTATCTTTTTATTTCTGCTGGTTGCGTGGTTTCTGCTTCCCATGTTATAATCACATTGGGCGGGAGTGACAGTGGGCACGCTTGTTTACGCTATCTTTTTATTTCTGCTCGTTGCGTGGTTTCTGCTTCGCATGTTATAATCACATTGGGCAGGAGTGACAGTGGGCACCCTTGTTTGCGCTATCTTTTTATTTCTGCTGGTTGCGTGGTTTCTGCTTTCCATGTTATAATCACATTGGGCAGGGGTGACAGTGGGCACCCTTGTTTGCGCTATCTTTTTATTTCTGCTGGTTGCGTGGTTTCTGCTTCCCATGTTATAATCATATTGGGCAGGGGTGACAGTGGGCACCCTTGTTTGCGTTATCTTTTTATTTCTGCTGGTTGCGTGGTTTCTGCTTCCCATGTTATAATCACATTGGGCAGGGGTGACAGTAGGCACCCTTGTTTGAGCTATCTTTTTATTTCTGCTGGCTGCGTGGTTTCTGCTTCCCATGTTATAATCACATTGGGCAGAAGTGACAGTGGGCACCCTTGTTTGCGCTATCTTTTTATTTCTGCTGGTTGCGTGGTTTCTGCTTCCCATGCTATAATCACAATGGGCAGGGGTGAAGGTGGGCACCCTTGTTTGCGCTATCTTTTTATTTCTGCTGGTTGCGTGGTTTCTGCTTCCCATGTTATAATCACATTGGGCAGGGGTGACAGTGGGCACCCTTGTTTGCGCTATCTTTATTTCTGCTGGTTGCGTGGTTTCTGCTTCCCGTGTTATAATCACATTGGGCAGGAAGTGACAGTGGGCACCCTTGTTTGCGCTATCTTTTTATTTCTGCTGGTTGCGTGGCTTCTGCTTCCCATGTTATAATCACATTGGGCAGGAGTGACAGTGGGCACCCTTGTTCGTGCTATCTTTTTATTTCTGCTGGTTGCGTGGTTTCTGCTTCCCATGTTATAATCACATTGGGCAGGAGTGACAGTGGGCACCCTTGTTTGCGCTATCTTTTTATTTCTGCTCGTTGCGTGGTTTCTGCTTCCCATGTTATAATCACATTGGGCAGGAGTGACAGTGGGCACCCTTGTTTGCGCTATCTTTTTATTTCTGCTGGTTGCGTGGTTTCGGCTTTCCATGTTATAATCACATTGGGCAGGGGTGACAGTGGGCACCCTTGTTTGCGCTATCTTTTTATTTCTGCTGGTTGCGTGGTTTCTGCTTCCCATGTTATAATCATATTGGGCAGGGGTGACAGTGGGCACCCTTGTTTGCGTTATCTTTTTATTTCTGCTGCTTGCGTGGTTTCTGCTACCCATGTTATAATCACATTGGGCAGGGGTGACAGTAGGCACCCTTGTTTGAGCTATCTTTTTATTTCTGCTGGCTGCGTGGTTTCTGCTTCCCATGTTATAATCACATTGGGCAGAAGTGACAGTGGGCACCCTTGTTTGCGCTATCTTTTTATTTCTGCTGGTTGCGTGGTTTGTGCTTCCCATGTTATAATCACATTGGGCAGGGGTGACACTGGGCACCCTTGTTTGTGCTATCTTTTTATTTCTGCTGGTTGCGTGGTTTCTGCTTCCCATGTTATAATCACATTGGGCAGGAGTGACAGTGGGCACCCTTGTTTGCGCTATATTCTTTTTTCTGCTGGTTGCGTGGTTTCTGCTTTTCATGTTATAATCACATTGGGCAGGAGTGACAGTGAGCACCCTTGTTTGCGCTATCTTTTTATTTATGCAGGTTGCGTGGTTTCTGCTTTCCATGTTATAATCACATTGGGCAGGGGTGACAGTAGGCACCCTTGATTGCGCTATCTTTTTATTTCTGCTGGTTGTGTGGTTTCTGCTTCCCATGTTATAATCACATTGGGCAGGGGTGACAGTGGGCACCCTTGTTTGCGCTATCTTTTTATTTCTGCTGGTTGCGTGGTTTCTGCTTCCCATGTTATAATCACATTGGGCACGAGTGACAGTGGGCACCCTTGTTTGCGCTATCTTTTTATTTCTGCTGGTTGCGTGGTTTCTGCTTCCCATGTTATAATCATATTGGGCAGGGGTGACAGTGGGCACCCTTGTTTGCGTTATCTTTTTATTTCTGCTGGTTGCGTGGTTTCTGCTTCCCATGCTATAATCACAATGGGCAGGGGTGACAGTGGGCACCCTTGTTTGCGCTATCTTTTTATTTCTGCTGGTTGCGTGGTTTCTGCTTCCCATGTTATAATCACATTGGGCAGGGGTGACAGTGGGCACCCTTGTTTGCGCTATCTTTATTTCTCCTGGTTGCGTGGTTTCTGCTTCCCGTGTTATAATCACATTGGGCAGGGGTGACAGTGGGCACCCTTGTTTTCGCTATCTTTTTATTTCTGCTGGTTGCATGGTTTCTGCTTCCCATGTTATAATCACATTGGGCAGGAAGTGACAGTGGGCACCCTTGTTCGCGCTATCTTTTTATTTCTGCTGGTTGCGTGGTTTCTGCTTCAAATGTTATAATCACATTGGGCAGGAGTGACAGTGGGCACCCTTGTTTGCGCTATCTTTTTATTTCTGCTCGTTGCGTGGTTTCTGCTTCCCATGTTATAATCACATTGGGCAGGAGTGACAGAGGGCACCCTTGTTTGCACTATCTTTTTATTTCTGCGGGTTGCGTGGTTTCTGCTTTCCATGTTATAATCACATTGGGCAGAGGTGACAGTGGGCACCCTTGTTTGCGCTATCTTTTTATTTCTGCTGGTTGCGTGGTTTCTGCTTCCCATGTTATAATCATATTGAGCAGGGGTGACAGTGGGCACCCTTGTTTGCGTTATCTTTTTATTTCTGCTGGTTGCGTGGTTTCTGCTTCCCATGTTATAATCACATTGGGCAGGGGTGACAGTAGGCACCCTTGTTTGAGCTATCTTTTTATTCCTGCTGGCTGCGTGGTTTCTGCTTCCCATGTTATAATCACATTGGGCAGAAGTGACAGTGGGCACCCTTGTTTGCGCTATCTTTTTATTTCTGCTGGTTGCGTGGTTTCTGCTTCCCATGTTATAATCACATTGGGCAGGAGTGACAGTGGGCACCCTTGTTTGCGCTATCTTCTTTTTTCTACTGGTTGCGTGGTTTCTGCTTTTCATGTTATAATCACATTGGGCAGGAGTGACAGTGAGCACCCTTGTTTGCGCTATCTTTTTATTTACGCAGGTTGCGTGGTTTCTGCTTTCCATGTTATAATCACATTGGGCAGGGGTGACAGTGGGCACCCTTGATTGCGCTATCTTTTTATTTCTGCTGGTTCTGTGGTTTCTGCTTCCCATGTTATAATCACATTGGGCAGGGGTGACAGTGGGCACCCTTGTTTGCGCTATCTTTCTATTTCTGCTGGTTGCGTGGTTTCTGCTTTCCATGTTATAATCACATTGGGCAGGGGTGACAGTGGGCACCCTTGTTTGCGCTATCTTTCTATTTCTGCTGGTTGCGTGGTTTCTGCTTTCCATGTTATAATCATATTGGGCAGGGGTGACAGTGGGCACCCTTGTTTGCGCTATCTTTTTATTTATGCTGGTTGCGTGGTTTCTGCTTCCCATGTTATAATCACATGGGGCAGAGGTGACAGTGAGACCCTTGTTTGCGCTATCTTTTTATTTCTGCTGGTTGCGTGGTTTCTGCATCCCATGTCATAATCACATTGCGCAGGAGTGACAGTGGGCACCCTTGTTTGCGCTATCTTTTTATTTCTGCTGGTTGCGTGGTTTCTGCTTCCCATGTTATAATCACATTGGGCAGGAGTGACAGTGGGCACCCTTGTTTGCGCTATCTTTTTATTTCTGCTGGTTGCGTGGTTTCTGCTTTCCATGTTATAATCATATTGGGCAGGGGTGACAGTGGGCACCCTTGTTTGCGCTATCTTTTTATTTATGCTGGTTGCGTGGTTTCTGCTTCCCATGTTATAATCACATGGGGCAGAGGTGACAGTGGGAACCCTTGTTTGCGCTATCTTTTTATTTCTGCTGGTTGCGTGGTTTCTGCATCCCATGTCATAATCACATTGCGCAGGAGTGACAGTGGGCACCCTTGTTTGCGCTATCTTTTTATTTCTGCTGGTTGCGTGGTTTCTGCTTCCCATGTTATAATCACATTGGGCAGGAGTGACAGTGGGCACCCTTGTTTGCGCTATCTTTTTATTTCTGCTGGTTGCGTGGTTTCTGCTTCCCATGTTATAATCACATTGTGCAGGAGTGACAGTGGGCACCCTTGTTTGCGCTATCTTTTTATTTCTGCTGGTTGCGTGGTTTCTGGTTCCTATGTTATAATCACATTGGGCAGGGGTGACAGTGGGAACCCTTGTTTGCGCTATCTTTTTATTTCTGCTGGTTGCGTGGTTTCTGCTTCCCATGTTATAATCACATTGGGCAGGGGTGACAGTGGGCACCCTTGTTTGTGCTATCTTTATTTCTGCTGGTTGCGTGGTTTCTGCATCCCGTGTTATATTCACATTGGGCTGGGGTGACAGTGGGCACCCTTGTTTGCGCTATCTTTTTATTTCTGCTGGTTGCATGGTTTCTGCTTCCCATGTTATAATCACATTGGGCAGGAAGTGACAGTGGGCACCCTTGTTTGCGCTATCTTTTTATTTCTGCTGGTTGCGTGGTTTCTGCTTCCCATGTTATAATCACATTGGGCAGGAGTGACAGTGGGCACCCTTGTTCGCGCTATCTTTTTATTTCGGCTGGTTGCGTGGTTTCTGCTTCCCATGTTATAATCACATTGGACGGGAGTGACAGTGGGCACCCTTGTTTGCGCTATCTTTTTATTTCTGCTCGTTGCGTGGTTTCTGCTTCCCATGTTATAATCACATTGGGCAGGAGTGACAGTGGGCACCCTTGTTTGCGCTATCTTTTTATTTCTGCTGGTTGCGTGGTTTCTGCTTTCCATGTTATAATCACATTGGGCAGGGTGGACAGTGGGCACCCTTGTTTGCGCTATCTTTTTATTTCTGCTGGTTGCGTGGTTTCTGCTCCCCATGTTATAATCATATTGGGCAGGGGTGACAGTGGGCACCCTTGTTTGCGTTATCTTTTTATTTCTGCTGCTTGCGTGGTTTCTGCTTCCCATGTTATAATCACATTGGGCAGGGGTGACAGTAGGCACCCTTGTTTGAGCTATCTTTTTATTTCTGCTGGCTGCGTGGTTTCTGCTTCCCATGTTATAATCACATTGGGCAGGGGTGACAGTGGGCACCCTTGTTTGCGCTATCTTTTTATTTCTGCTGGTTGCGTGGTTTCTGCTTCCCATGTTATAATCACATTGGGCAGGAGTGACAGTGGGCACCCTTGTTTGCGCTATCTTTTTATTTCTGCTGGTTGCGTGGTTTCTGCTTCCCATGTTATAATCATATTGGGCAGGGGTGACAGTGGGCACCCTTGTTTGCGTTATCTTTTTATTTCTGCTGGTTGCGTGGTTTCTGCTTCCCATGTTATAATCACATTGGACAGGGGTGACAGTAGGCACCCTTGTTTGAGCTATCTTTTTATTTCTGCTGGCTGCGTGGTTTCTGCTTCCCATGTTATAATCACATTGGGCAGAAGTGACAGTGGGCACCCTTGTTTGCGCTATCTTTTTATTTCTGCTGGTTGCGTGGTTTCTGCTTCCCATGCTATAATCACAATGGGCAGGGGTGACAGTGGGCACCCTTGTTTGCGCTATCTTTTTATTTCTGCTGGTTGCGTGGTTTCTGCTTCCCACGTTATAATCACATTGGGCAGGGGTGACAGTGGGCACCCTTGTTTGCGCTATCTTTATTTCTCCTGGTTGCGTGGTTTCTGCTTCCCGTGTTATAATCACATTGGGCAGGGATGACAGTGGGCACCCTTGTTTTCGCTATCTTTTTATTTCTGCTGGTTTCATGGTTTCTGCTTCCCATGTTATAATCACATTGGGCTGGAAGTGACAGTGGGCACCCTTGTTCGCGCTATCTTTTTATTTCTGCTGGTTGCGTGGTTTCTGCTTCCCATGTTATAATCACATTGGGCAGGAGTGACAGTGGGCACCCTTGTTTGCGCTATCTTTTTATTTCTGCTCGTTGCGTGGTTTCTGCTTCCCATGTTATAATCACATTGGGCAGGAGTGACAGAGGGCACCCTTGTTTGCACTATCTTTTTATTTCTCCGGGTTGCGTGGTTTCTGCTTTCCATGTTATAATCACATTGGGCAGAGGTGACAGTGGGCACCCTTGTTTGCGCTATCTTTTTATTTCTGCTGGTTGCGTGGTTTCTGCTTCCCATGTTATAATCATATTGAGCAGGGGTGACAGTGGGCACCCTTGTTTGCGTTATCTTTTTATTTCTGCTGGTTGCGTGGTTTCTGCTTCCCATGTTATAATCACATTGGGCAGGGGTGACAGTAGGCACCCTTGTTTGAGCTATCTTTTTATTCCTGCTGTCTGCGTGGTTTCTGCTTCCCATGTTATAATCACATTGGGCAGAAGTGACAGTGGGCACCCTTGTTTGCGCTATCTTTTTATTTCTGCTGGTTGCGTGGTTTCTGCTTCCCATGTTATAATCACATTGGGCAGGAGTGACAGTGGGCACCCTTGTTTGCGCTATCTTCTTTTTTCTACTGGTTGCGTGGTTTCTGCTTTTCATGTTATAATCACATTGGGCAGGAGTGACAGTGAGCACCCTTGTTTGCGCTATCTTTTTATTTACGCAGGTTGCGTGGTTTCTGCTTTCCATGTTATAATCACATTGGGCAGGGGTGACAGTGGGCACCCTTGATTGCGCTATCTTTTTATTTCTGCTGGTTCTGTGGTTTCTGCTTCCCATGTTATAATCACATTGGGCAGAAGTGACAGTGGGCACCCTTGTTTGCGCTATCTTTTTATTTCTGCTGGTTGCGTGGTTTCTGCTTCCCATGTTATAATCACATTGGGCAGGGGTGACACTGGGCACCCTTGTTTGTGCTATCTTTTTATTTCTGCTGGTTGCGTGGTTTCTGCTTCCCATGTTATAATCACATTGGGCAGGAGTGACAGTGGGCACCCTTGTTTGCGCTATCTTCTTTTTTCTGCTGGTTGCGTGGTTTCTGCTTTTCATGTTATAATCACATTGGGCAGGAGTCACAGTGAGCACCCTTGTTTGCGCTATCTTTTTATTTATGCAGGTTGCGTGGTTTCTGCTTTCCATGTTATAATCACATTGGGCAGGGGTGACAGTGGGCACCCTTGATTGCGCTATCTTTTTATTTCAGCTGGTTGTGTGGTTTCTGCTTCCCATGTTATAATCACATTGGGCAGGGGTGACAGTGGGCACCCTTGTTTGCGCTATCTTTTTATTTCTGCTGGTTGCGTGGTTTCTGCTTCCCATGTTATAATCACATTGGGCAGGAGTGACAGTGGGCACCCTTGTTTGCGCTATCTTTTTATTTCTGCTGGTTGCGTGGTTTCTGCTTCCCATGCTATAATCACAATGGGCAGGGGTGACAGTGGGCACCCTTGTTTGCGCTATCTTTTTATTTCTGCTGGTTGCGTGGTTTCTGCTTCCCATGTTATAATCACATTGGGCAGGGGTGACAGTGGGCACCCTTGTTTGCGCTATCTTTATTTCTCCTGGTTGCGTGGTTTCTGCTTCCCGTGTTATAATCACATTGGGCAGGGGTGACAGTGGGCACCCTTGTTTTCGCTATCTTTTTATTTCTGCTGGTTGCATGGTTTCTGCTTCCCATGTTATAATCACATTGGGCAGGAAGTGACAGTGGGCACCCTTGTTCGCGCTATCTTTTTATTTCTGCTGGTTGCGTGGTTTCTGCTTCCCATGTTATAATCACATTGGGCAGGAGTGACAGTGGGCACCCTTGTTTGCGCTATCTTTTTATTTCTGCTCGTTGCGTGGTTTCTGCTTCCCATGTTATAATCACATTGGGCAGGAGTGACAGAGGGCACCCTTGTTTGCACTATCTTTTTATTTCTGCGGGTTGCGTGGTTTCTGCTTTCCATGTTATAATCACATTGGGAGAGGTGACAGTGGGCACCCTTGTTTGCGCTATCTTTTTATTTCTGCTGGTTGCGTGGTTTCTGCTTCCCATGTTATAATCATATTGAGCAGGGGTGACAGTGGGCACCCTTGTTTGCGTTATCTTTTTATTTCTGCTGGTTGCGTGGTTTCTGCTTCCCATGTTATAATAACATTGGGCAGGGGTGACAGTAGGCACCCTTGTTTGAGCTATCTTTTTATTCCTGCTGGCTGCGTGGTTTCTGCTTCCCATGTTATAATCACATTGGGCAGAAGTGACAGTGGGCACCCTTGTTTGCGCTATCTTTTTATTTCTGCTGGTTGCGTGGTTTCTGCTTCCCATGTTATAATCACATTGGGCAGGAGTGACAGTGGGCACCCTTGTTTGCGCTATCTTCTTTTTTCTACTGGTTGCGTGGTTTCTGTTTTTCATGTTATAATCACATTGGGCAGGAGTGACAGTGAGCACCCTTCTTTGCGCTATCTTTTTATTTACGCAGGTTGCGTGGTTTCTGCTTTCCATGTTATAATCACATTGGGCAGGGGTGACAGTGGGCACCCTTGATTGCGCTATCTTTTTATTTCTGCTGGTTCTGTGGTTTCTGCTTCCCATGTTATAATCACATTGGGCAGGGGTGACAGTGGGCACCCTTGTTTGCGCTATCTTTTTATTTCTGCTGGTTGCGTGGTTTCTGCTTTCCATGTTATAATCACATTGGGCAGGGGTGACAGTGGGCACCCTTGTTTACGCTATCTTTCTATTTCTGCTGGTTGCGTGGTTTCTGCTTTCCATGTTATAATCACATTGGGCAGGGGTGACAGTGGGCACCCTTGTTTGCGCTATCTTTTTATTTATGCTGGTTGCGTGGTTTCTGCTTCCCATGTTATAATCACATGGGGCAGAGGTGACAGTGGGAACCCTTGTTTGCGCTATCTTTTTATTTCTGCTGGTTGCGTGGTTTCTGCATCCCATGTCATAATCACATTGCGCAGGAGTGACAGTGGGCACCCTTGTTTGCGCTATCTTTTTATTTCTGCTGGTTGCGTGGTTTCTGCTTCCCATGTTATAATCACATTGGGCAGGAGTGACAGTGGGCACCCTTGTTTGCGCTATCTTTTTATTTCTGCTGGTTGCGTTGTTTCTGCTTCCCATGTTATAATCACATTGGGCAGGAGTGACAGTGGGCACCCTTGTTTGCGCTATCTTTTTATTTCTGCTGGTTGCGTGGTTTCTGCTTCCCATGTTATAATCACATTGTGCAGGAGTGACAGTGGGCACCCTTGTTTGCGCTATCTTTTTATTTCTGCTGGTTGCGTGGTTTCTGGTTCCTATGTTATAATCACATTGGGCAGGGGTGACAGTGGGAACCCTTGTTTGCGCTATCTTTTTATTTCTGCTGGTTGCGTGGTTTCTGCTTCCCATGTTATAATCACATTGGGCAGGGGTGACAGTGGGCACCCTTGTTTGTGCTATCTTTATTTCTGCTGGTTGCGTGGTTTCTGCATCCCGTGTTATATTCACATTGGGCTGGGGTGACAGTGGGCACCCTTGTTTGCGCTATCTTTTTATTTCTGCTGGTTCCATGGTTTCTGCTTCCCATGTTATAATCACATTGGGCAGGAAGTGACAGTGGGCACCCTTGTTTGCGCTATCTTTTTATTTCTGCTGGTTGCGTGGTTTCTGCTTCCCATGTTATAACCACACTGGGCAGGAGTGACAGTGGGCACCCTTGTTCGCGCTATCTTTTTATTTCGGCTGGTTGCGTGGTTTCTGCTTCCCATGTTATAATCACATTGGGCGGGAGTGACAGTGGGCACCCTTGTTTGCGCTATCTTTTTATTTCTGCTCGTTGCGTGGTTTCTGCTTCCCATGTTATAATCACATTGGGCAGGAGTGACAGTGGGCACCCTTGTTTGCGCTATCTTTTTATTTCTGCTGGTTGCGTGGTTTCTGCTTTCCATGTTATAATCACATTGGGCAGGGTGGACAGTGGGCACCCTTGTTTGCGCTATCTTTTTATTTCTGCTGGTTGCGTGGTTTCTGCTCCCCATGTTATAATCATATTGGGCAGGGGTGACAGTGGGCACCCTTGTTTGCGTTATCTTTTTATTTCTGCTTGTTGCGTGGTTTCTGCTTCCCATGTTATAATCACATTGGGCAGGGGTGACAGTAGGCACTCTTGTGTGAGCTATCTTTTTATTTCTGCTGGCTGCGTGGTTTCTGCTTCCCATGTTATAATCACATTGGGCAGAAGTGACAGTGGGCACCCTTGTTTGCGCTATCTTTTTATTTCTGCTGGTTGCGTGGTTTCTGCTTCCCATGCTATAATCACAATGGGCAGGGGTGACAGTGGGCACCCTTGTTTGCGCTATCTTTTTATTTCTGCTGGTTGCGTGGTTTCTGCTTCCCATGTTATAATCACATTGGGCAGGGGTGACAGTGGGCACCCTTGTTTGCGCTATCTTTATTTCTGCTGGTTGCGTGGTTTCTGCTTCCCGTGTTATAATCACATTGGGCAGGAAGTGACAGTGGGCACCCTTGTTTGCGCTATCTTTTTATTTCTGCTGGTTGCGTGGTTTCTGCTTCCCATGTTGTAATCACATTGGGCAGGAGTGACAGTGGGCACCCTTGTTCGCGCTATCTTTTTATTTCTGCTCGTTGCGTGGTTTCTGCTTCCCATGTTAAAATCATATTGGGCAGGGGTGACAGTGGGCACCCTTGTTTGCGTTATCTTTTTATTTCTGCTGGTTGCGTGGTTTCTGCTTCCCATGTTATAATCACATTGGGCAGGGGTGACAGTAGGCACCCTTGTTTGAGCTATCTTTTTATTTCTGCTGGTTGCGTGGTTTCTGCTTTCCATGTTATAATCACATTGGGCAGGGGTGACAGTGGGCACCCTTGTTTGCGCTATCTTTTTATTTCTGCTGGTTGCGTGGTTTCTGCTTCCCATGTTATAATCACATTGGGCAGGGGTGACAGTAGGCACCCTTGTTTGAGCTATCTTTTTATTTCTGCTGGCTGCGTGGTTTCTGCTTCCCATGTTATAATCACATTGGGCAGAAGTGACAGTGGGCACCCTTGTTTGCGCTATCTTTTTATTTCTGCTGGTTGCGTGGTTTCTGCTTCCCATGTTATAATCACATTGGGCAGGGGTGACACTGGGCACCCTTGTTTGCGCTATCTTTTTATTTCTGCTGTTTGCGTGGTTTCTGCTTCCCATGTTATAATCACAATGGGCCGGAGTGACAGTGGGCACCCTTGTTTGCGCTATCTTCTTTTTTCTGCTGGTTGTGTGGTTTCTGCTTTTCATGTTATAATCACATTGGGCAGGAGTGACAGTGAGCACCCTTGTTTGCGCTATCTTTTTATTTATGCAGGTTGCGTGGTTTCTGCTTTCCATGTTATAATCACATTGGGCAGGGTGACAGTGGGCATCCTTGATTGCGCTATCTTTTTATTTCTGCTGGTTGTGTGGTTTCTGCTTCCCATGTTATAATCACATTGGGCATGGGTGAAAGTGGGCACCCTTGTTTGCGCTATCTTTTTATTTCTGCTGGTTGCGTGGTTTCTGCTTCCCATGTTATAATCACATTGGGCAGGAGTGACAGTGGGCACCCTTGTTTGCGCTATCTTTTTATTTCTGCTGGTTGCGTGGTTTCTGCTTTCCATGTTATAATCACATTGGGCAGGGGTGACAGTGGGCACCCTTGTTTGCGCTATCTTTTTATTTCTGCTGGTTGCGTGGTTTCTGCTTTCCATGTTATAATCACATTGGGCAGGGGTGACAGTGGGCACCCTTGTTTGCGCTACCTTTTTGTTTATGCTGGTTGCGTGGTTTCTGCTTCCCATGTTATAATCACATTGTGCAGGAGTGACAGTGGGCTCCCTTGTTTGCGCTATCTTTTTATTTCTGCTGCTTGCGTGGTTTCTGGTTCCCATGTTATAATCACATTGGGCAGGGGTGACAGTGGGAACCCTTTGCGCTATCTTTTTATTTCTGCTGGTTGCGTGGTTTCTGCTTCCCATGTTATAATCACATTGGGCAGGGGTGACAGTGAGCACCATTGTTTGCGCTATCTTTATTTCTGCTGGTTGCGTGGTTTCTGCTTCCCGTGTTATAATCACATTGGGCAGGGGTGACAGTGGGCACCCTTGTTTGCGCTATCTTTTTATTTCTGCTGGTTGCATGGTTTCTGCTTCCCATGTTATAATCACATTGGGCAGGAAGTGACAGTGGGCACCCTTGTTCGCGCTATCTTTTTATTTCTGCTGGTTGCGTGGTTTCTGCTTCCCATGTTATAATCACATTGGGCAGGAGTGACAATGGGCACCCTTGTTTGCGCTATCTTTTTATTTCTGCTCGTTGCGTGGTTTCTGCTTCCCATGTTATAATCACATTGGGCAGGAGTGACAGAGGGCACCCTTGTTTGCACTATCTTTTTATTTCTGCGGGTTGCGTGGTTTCTGCTTTCCATGTTATAATCACATTGGGCAGAGGTGACAGTGGGCACCCTTGTTTGCGCTATCTTTTTATTTCTGCTGGTTGCGTGGTTTCTGCTTCCCATGTTATAATCATATTGAGCAGGGGTGACAGTGGGCACCCTTGTTTGCGTCATCTTTTTATTTCTGCTGGTTGCGTGGTTTCTGCTTCCCATGTTATAATCACATTGGGCAGGGGTGACAGTAGGCACCCTTGTTTGAGCTATCTTTTTATTCCTGCTGGCTGCGTGGTTTCTGCTTCCCATGTTATAATCACATTGGGCAGAAGTGACAGTGGGCACCCTTGTTTGCGCTATCTTTTTATTTCTGCTGGTTGCGTGGTTTCTGCTTCCCATGTTATAATCACATTGGGCAGGAGTGACAGTGGGCACCCTTGTTTGCGCTATCTTCTTTTTTCTACTGGTTGCGTGGTTTCTGCTTTTCATGTTATAATCACATTGGGCAGGAGTGACAGTGAGCACCCTTGTTTGCGCTATCTTTTTATTTACGCAGGTTGCGTGGTTTCTGCTTTCCATGTTATAGTCACATTGGGCAGGGGTGACAGTGGGCACCCTTGATTGCGCTATCTTTTTATTTCTGCTGGTTCTGTGGTTTCTGCTTCCCATGTTATAATCACATTGGGCAGGGGTGACAGTGGGCACCCTTGTTTGCGCTATCTTTCTATTTCTGCTGGTTGCGTGGTTTCTGCTTTCCATGTTATAATCACATTGGGCAGGGGTGACAGTGGGCACCCTTGTTTGCGCTATCTTTCTATTTCTGCTGGTTGCGTGGTTTCTGCTTTCCATGTTATAATCACATTGGGCAGGGGTGACAGTGGGCACCCTTGTTTGCGCTATCTTTTTATTTATGCTGGTTGCGTGGTTTCTGCTTCCCATGTTATAATCACATGGGGCAGAGGTGACAGTGGGAACCCTTGTTTGCGCTATCTTTTTATTTCTGCTGGTTGCATGGTTTCTGCATCCCATGTCATAATCACATTGCGCAGGAGTGACAGTGGGCACCCTTGTTTGCGCTATCTTTTTATTTCTGCTGGTTGCGTGGTTTCTGCTTCCCATGTTATAATCACATTGGGCAGGAGTGACAGTGGGCACCCTTGTTTGCGCTATCTTTTTATTTCTGCTGGTTGCGTGGTTTCTGCTTCCCATGTTATAATCACATTGGGCAGGAGTGACAGTGGGCACCCTTGTTTGCGCTATCTTTTTATTTCTGCTGGTTGCGTGGTTTCTGCTTCCCATGTTATAATCACATTGTGCAGGAGTGACAGTGGGCACCCTTGTTTGCGCTATCTTTTTATTTCTGCTGGTTGCGTGGTTTCTGGTTCCTATGTTATAATCACATTGGGCAGGGGTGACAGTGGGAACCCTTGTTTGCGCTATCTTTTTATTTCTGCTGGTTGCGTGGTTTCTGCTTCCCATGTTATAATCACATTGGGCAGGGGTGACAGTGGGCACCCTTGTTTGTGCTATCTTTATTTCTGCTGGTTGCGTGGTTTCTGCATCCCGTGTTATATTCACATTGGGCTGGGGTGACAGTGGGCACCCTTGTTTGCGCTATCTTTTTATTTCGGCTGGTTGCGTGGTTTCTGCTTTCCATGTTATAATCACATTGGGCGGGAGTGACAGTGGGCACCCTTGTTTGCGCTATCTTTTTATTTCTGCTCGTTGCGTGGTTTCTGCTTCCCATGTTATAATCACATTGGGCAGGAGTGACAGTGGGCACCCTTGTTTGCGCTATCTTTTTATTTCTGCTGGTTACGTGGTTTCTGCTTTCCATGTTATAATCACATTGGGCAGGGTGGACAGTGGGCACCCTTGTTTGCGCTATCTTTTTATTTCTGCTGGTTGCGTGGTTTCTGCTCCCCATGTTATAATCATATTGGGCAGGGGTGACAGTGGGCACCCTTGTTTGCGTTATCTTTTTATTTCTGCTGGTTGCGTGGTTTCTGCTTCCCATGTTATAATCACATTGGGCAGGGGTGACAGTAGGCACCCTTGTGTGAGCTATCTTTTTATTTCTGCTGGCTGCGTGGTTTCTGCTTCCCATGTTATAATCACATTGGGCAGAAGTGACAGTGGGCACCCTTGTTTGCGCTATCTTTTTATTTCTGCTGGTCGCGTGGTTTCTGCTTCCCATGCTATAATCACAATGGGCAGGGGTGACAGTGGGCACCCTTGTTTGCGCTATCTTTTTATTTCTGCTGGTTGCGTGGTTTCTGCTTCCCATGTTATAATCACAGTGGGCAGGGGTGACAGTGGGCACCCTTGTTTGCGCTATCTTTATTTCTGCTGGTTGCGTGGTTTCTGCTTCCCGTGTTATAATCACATTGGGCAGGAAGTGACAGTGGGCACCCTTGTTTGCGCTATCTTTTTATTTCTGCTGGTTGCGTGGTTTCTGCTTCCCATGTTATAATCACATTGGGCAGGAGTGACAGTGGGCACCATTGTTCGCGCTATCTTTTTAGTTCTGCTGGTTGGGTGGTTTCTGCTTCCCATGTTATAATCACATTGGGCAGGAGTGACAGTGGGCACCCTTGTTCGCGCTATGTTTTTATTTCTGCTCGTTGCGTGGTTTCTGCTTCCCATGTTATAATCACATTGGGCAGGAGTGACAATGGGCACTCTTGTTTGCGCTATCTTTTTATTTCTGCTGGTGGCGTGGTTTCTGCTTTCCATGTTATAATCACATTGGGCAGGGGTGACTGTGGGCACCCTTGTTTGCGCTATCTTTTTATTTCTGCTGGTTGCGTGGTTTCTGCTTCCCATGTTATAATCACATTGGGCAGGGGTGACAGTGGGCACCCTTGTTTGCGCTATCTTTATTTCTGCTGATTGCGTGGTTTCTGCTTCCCGTGTTATAATCACATTGGGCAGGAAGTGACAGTGGGCACCCTTGTTTGCGCTATCTTTTTATTTCTGCTGGTTGCGTGGTTTCCGCTTCCCATGTTATAATCACATTGGGCAGGAGTGACAGTGGGCACCCTTGTTCGCGCTATCTTTTTAGTTCTGCTGGTTGGGTGGTTTCTGCTTCCCATGTTATAATCACATTGGGCAGGAGTGACAGTGGGCACCCTTGTTCGCGCTATCTTTTTATTTCTGCTCGTTGCGTGGTTTCTGCTTCCCATGTTATAATCACATTGGGCAGGAGTGACAATGGGCACTCTTGTTTGCGCTATCTTTTTATTTCTGCTGGTTGCGTGGTTTCTGCTTTCCATGTTATAATCACATTGGGCAGGGGTGACTGTGGGCACCCTTGTTTGCGCTATCTTTTTATTTCTGCTGGTTGCGTGGTTTCTGCTTCCCATGTTATAATCATATTGGGCAGGGGTGACAGTGGGCACCCTTGTTTGCGCTATCTTCTTTTTTCTGCTGGTTGCGTGGTTTCTGCTTTTCATGTTATAATCACATTGGGCAGGAGTGACAGTGAGCACCCTTGTTTCCGCTATCTTTTTATTTATGCAGGTTGCGTGGTTTCTGCTTTCCATGTTATAATCACATTGGGCAGGGTGACAGTGGGCACCCTTGATTGCGCTATCTTTTTATTTCTGCTGGTTGTGTGGTTTCTGCTTCCCATGTTATAATCACATTGGGCATGGGTGAAAGTGGGCACCCTTGTTTGCGCTATCTTTTTATTTCTGCTGGTTGCGTGGTTTCTGCTTCCCATGTTATAATCACATTGGGCAGGAGTGACAGTGGGCACCCTTGTTTGCGCTATCTTTTTATTTCTGCTGGTTGCGTGGTTTCTGCTTTCCATGTTATAATCACATTGGGCAGGGGTGACAGTGGGCACCCTTGTTTGCGCTATCTTTTTATTTCTGCTGGTTGCGTGGTTTCTGCTTTCCATGTTATAATCACATTGGGCAGGGGTGACAGTGGGCACCCTTGTTTGCGCTACCTTTTTGTTTATGCTGGTTGCGTGGTTTCTGCTTCCCATGTTATAATCACATGGGGCAGAGGTGACAGTGGGCACCCTTGTTTGCGCTATCTTTTTATTTCTGCTGGTTGCGTGGTTTCTGCATCCCATGTCATAATCACATTGCGCAGGAGTGACAGTGGGCACCCTTGTTTGCGCTATCTTTTTATTTCTGCTGGTTGCGTGGTTTCTACTTCCCATGTTATAATCACATTGGGCAGGAGTGACAGTGGGCACCCTTGTTTGCGCTATCTTTTTATTTCTGCTGGTTGCGTGGTTTCTGCTTCCCATGTTATAATCACATTGGCAGGAGTGACAGTGGGCACCCTTGTTTGCGCTATCTTTTTATTTCTGCTGGTTGTGTGGTTCATGCTTCCCATGTTATAATCACATTGTGCAGGAGTGACAGTGGGCTCCCTTGTTTGCGCTATCTTTTTATTTCTGCTGGTTGCGTGGTTTCTGGTTCCCATGTTATAATCACATTGGGCAGGGGTGACAGTGGGAACCCTTGTTTGCGCTATCTTTTTATTTCTGCTGGTTGCGTGGTTTCTGCTTCCCATGTTATAATCACATTGGGCAGGGGTGACAGTGGGCACCCTTGTTTGCGCTATCTTTATTTCTGCTGGTTGCGTGGTTTCTGCTTCCCGTGTTATAATCACATTGGGCAGGGGTGACAGTGGGCACCCTTGTTTGCGCTATCTTTTTATTTCTGCTGGTTGCATGGTTTCTGCTTCCCATGTTATAATCACATTGGGCAGGAAGTGACAGTGGGCACCCTTGTTTGCGCTATCTTTTTATTTCTGCTGGTTGCGTGGTTTCTGCTTCCCATGTTATAATCACATTGGGCAGGAGTGACAGTGGGCACCCTTGTTCGCGATATCTTTTTATTTCTGCTGGTTGCGTGGTTTCTGCTTCCCATGTTATAATCACATTGGGCGGGAGTGACAGTGGGCACCCTTGTTTGCGCTATTTATTTCTGCTCGTTGCGTGGTTTCTGCTTCCCATGTTATAATCACATTGGGCAGGAGTGACAGTGGGCACCCTTGTTTGCGCTATCTTTTTATTTCTGCTGGTTGCGTGGTTTCTGCTTTCCATGTTATAATCACATTGGGCAGGGGTGACAGTGGGCACCCTTGTTTGCGCTATCTTTTTATTTCTGCTGGTTGCGTGGTTTCTGCTTCCCATGTTATAATCATATTGGGCAGGGGTGACAGTGGGCACCCTTGTTTGCGTTATCTTTTTATTTCTGCTGGTTGCGTGGTTTCTGCTTCCCATGTTATAATCACATTGGGCAGGGGTGACAGTAGGCACCCTTGTTTGACCTATCTTTTTATTTCTGCTGGCTGCGTGGTTTCTGCTTCCCATGTTATAATCACATTGGGCAGAAGTGACAGTGGGCACCCTTGTTTGCGCTATCTTTTTATTTCTGCTGGTTGCGTGGTTTCTGCTTCCCATGCTATAATCACAATGGGCAGGGGTGACAGTGGGCACCCTTGTTTGCGCTATCTTTTTATTTCTGCTGGTTGCGTGGTTTCTGCTTCCCATGTTTTAATCACATTGGGCAGGGGTGACAGTGGGCACCCTTGTTTGCGCTATCTTTATTTCTGCTGGTTGCGTGGTTTCTGCTTCCCGTGTTATAATCACATTGGGCAGGGGTGACAGTGGGCACCCTTGTTTTCGCTATCTTTTTATTTCTGCTGGTTGCATGGTTTCTGCTTCCCATGTTATAATCACATTGGGCAGGAGTGACACTGGGCACCCTTGTTTGCGCTATCTTTTTATTTCTGCTGGTTGCGTGGTTTCTGCTTTCCATGTTATAATCACATTGGGCAGGGGTGACAGTGGGCACCCTTGTTTGCGCTCTTTTTATTACTGCTGGTTGCGTGGTTTCTGCTCCCCATGTTATAATCATATTGGGCAGGGGTGACAGTGGGAACCCTTGTTTGCGCTATCTTTTTATTTCTGCTGGTTGCGTGGTTTCTGCTTCCCATGTTATAATCACATTGGGCAGGGGTGACAGTGGGCACCCTTGTTTGCGCTATCTTTATTTCTGCTGGTTGCGTGGTTTCTGCTTCCCGTGTTATAATCACATTGGGCAGGGGTGACAGTGGGCACCCTTGTTTGCGCTATCTTTGTATTTCTGCTGGTTGCATGGTTTCTGCTTCCCATGTTATAATCACATTGGGCAGGAAGTGACAGTGGGCACCCTTGTTCGCGCTATCTTTTTATTTCTGCTGGTTGCGTGGTTTCTGCTTCCTATGTTATAATCACATTGGGCAGGAGTGACAGTGGGCACCCTTGTTTGCGCTATCTTTTTATTTCTGCTCGTTGCGTGGTTTCTGCTTCCCATGTTATAATCACATTGGGCAGGAGTGACAGAGGGCACCCTTGTTTGCACTATCTTTTTATTTCTGCGGGTTGCGTGGTTTCTGCTTTCCATGTTATAATCCCATTGGGCAGAGGTGACAGTGGGCACCCTTGTTTGCGCTATCTTTTTATTTCTGCTGGTTGCGTGGTTTCTGCTTCCCATGTTATAATCATATTGAGCAGGGGTGACAGTGGGCACCCTTGTTTGCGTTATCTTTTTATTTCTGCTGGTTGCGTGGTTTCTGCTTCCCATGTTATAATCACATTGGGCAGGGGTGACAGTAGGCACCCTTGTTTGAGCTATCTTTTTATTCCTGCTGGCTGCGTGGTTTCTGCTTCCCATCTTATAATCACATTGGGCAGAAGTGACAGTGGGCACCATTGTTTGCGCTATCTTTTTATTTCTGCTGGTTGCGTGGTTTCTGCTTCCCATGTTATAATCACATTGGGCAGGAGTGACAGTGGGCACCCTTGTTTGCGCTATCTTCTTTTTTCTACTGGTTGCGTGGTTTCTGCTTTTCATGTTATAATCACATTGGGCAGGAGTGACAGTGAGCACCCTTGTTTGCGCTATCTTTTTATTTACGCAGGTTGCGTGGTTTCTGCTTTCCATGTTATAATCACATTGGGCAGGGGTGACAGTGGGCACCCTTGATTGCGCTATCTTTTTATTTCTGCTGGTTCTGTGGTTTCTGCTTCCCATGTTATAATCACATTGGGCAGGGGTGACAGTGGGCACCCTTGTTTGCGCTATCTTTCTATTTCTGCTGGTTGCGTGGTTTCTGCTTTCCATGTTATAATCACATTGGGCAGGGGTGACAGTGGGCACCCTTGTTTGCGCTATCTTTCTATTTCTGCTGGTTGCGTGGTTTCTGCTTTCCATGTTATAATCACATTGGGCAGGGGTGACAGTGGGCACCCTTGTTTGCGCTATCTTTTTATTTATGCTGGTTGCGTGGTTTCTGCTTCCCATGTTATAATCACATGGGGCAGAGGTGACAGTGGGAACCCTTGTTTGCGCTATCTTTTTATTTCTGCTGGTTGCATGGTTTCTGCATCCCATGTCATAATCACATTGCGCAGGAGTGACAGTGGGCACCCTTGTTTGCGCTATCTTTTTATTTCTGCTGGTTGCGTGGTTTCTGCTTCCCATGTTATAATCACATTGGGCAGGAGTGACAGTGGGCACCCTTGTTTGCGCTATCTTTTTATTTCTGCTGGTTGCGTGGTTTCTGCTTCCCATGTTATAATCACATTGGGCAGGAGTGACAGTGGGCACCCTTGTTTGCGCTATCTTTTTATTTCTGCTGGTTGCGGGGTTTCTGCTTCCCATGTTATAATCACATTGTGCAGGAGTGACAGTGGGCACCCTTGTTTGCGCTATCTTTTTATTTCTGCTGGTTGCGTGGTTTCTGGTTCCTATGTTATAATCACATTGGGCAGGGGTGACAGTGGGAACCCTTGTTTGCGCTATCTTTTTATTTCTGCTGGTTGCGTGGTTTCTGCTTCCCATGTTATAATCACATTGGGCAGGGGTGACAGTGGGCACCCTTGTTTGTGCTATCTTTATTTCTGCTGGTTGCGTGGTTTCTGCATCCCGTGTTATATTCACATTGGGCTGGGGTGACAGTGGGCACCCTTGTTTGCGCTATCTTTTTATTTCGGCTGGTTGCGTGGTTTCTGCTTCCCATGTTATAATCACATTGGGCGGGAGTGACAGTGGGCACCCTTGTTTGCGCTATCTTTTTATTTCTGCTCGTTGCGTGGTTTCTGCTTCCCATGTTATAATCACATTGGGCAGGAGTGACAGTGGGCACCCTTGTTTGCGCTATCTTTTTATTTCTGCTGGTTGCGTGGTTTCTGCTTTCCATGTTATAATCACATTGGGCAGGAAGTGACAGTGGGCACCCTTGTTTGCGCTATCTTTTTATTTCTGCTGGTTGCGTGGTTTCTGCTTCCCATGTTATAATCACATTGGGCAGGAGTGACAGTGGGCACCCTTGTTCGCGATATCTTTTTATTTCTGCTGGTTGCGTGGTTTCTGCTTCCCATGTTATAATCACATTGGGCGGGAGTGACAGTGGGCACCCTTGTTTGCGCTATTTATTTCTGCTCGTTGCGTGGTTTCTGCTTCCCATGTTATAATCACATTGGGCAGGAGTGACAGTGGGCACCCTTGTTTGCGCTATCTTTTTATTTCTGCTGGTTGCGTGGTTTCTGCTTTCCATGTTATAATCACATTGGGCAGGGGTGACAGTGGGCACCCTTGTTTGCGCTATCTTTTTATTTCTGCTGGTTGCGTGGTTTCTGCTTCCCATGTTATAATCATATTGGGCAGGGGTGACAGTGGGCACCCTTGTTTGCGTTATCTTTTTATTTCTGCTGGTTGCGTGGTTTCTGCTTCCCATGTTATAATCACATTGGGCAGGGGTGACAGTAGGCACCCTTGTTTGCGCTCTTTTTATTTCTGTTGGTTGCGTGGTTTCTGCTTCCCATGTTATAATCACATGGGCAGGGGTGACAGTGGGCACCCTTGTTTGCGCTATCTTTTTATTTCTGCTGTTTGTGTGGTTTCTGCTTCCCATGTTATAAGCACATTGTGCATGCGTACACCTGCTGAAGAAACCCAATCAAATTTTTTTCTAAGTTGTACCCCTTCATCTGGTCCCAGAGTTGTTCCTGGTTCACATTATTGTACGCTATCTTGATTTCCGAATAAGCTAACAATATGGAGAGTTGGATCTTCAGTGCTATCGCTACACATTGAGTGACGACGAGTAGGTTATCCTCTAACCTTCTATTTCTTTAAAATATATTTTAGCACAACCAGAATTTGCATTCCTTCTGCCCATCTCTCTAACCTTCACCTTACTATCTGCGTTGCTAGTCTCTATAAAACTGATGTTACTGCTATCGGACGGTACGAGTTTATGTCTTTGTTTCCCTCGCCTTTATATATTAGTTTCATTTCGCTTAGCTTCCGATCGTTGGGAACGTCTCCTCCAATTCACACGTTGTAACTTCAATTTGCTTGTCTTCCCTATGGTCTCTATGAGTCCCATGGGTCTGTCATCTGGGCCTGTCGCTGTACCTGTTGGAACATTACTTTAGCTTTGTTCCATTCCCCTGTGGTCGCATCTGTTGTTACACTAATCTGCTCTTCTTGTACCCTGCTGCTACAGTGGCTTAAAGGGGGTAGTGTATATTACCGTGTAGCCTCCACCATGCATCGGGAGCGGCCGCTTTTTTGAAGACGGTGTAGGTGGCGGTTTGATCCGCAGCTCCGTTAGGGTGCCTCAATCGGCCGGCAGATAGAGGCACTTTGACACGCTTCATAACTAATATAAGTACCTCAAAAACAGTTATTTGTTTCCAGTGAACTTCCAAGGATATGGTTTGTGTTTGACGGTGAATAAAAATGTGAAACTAGCAGACGACAGTGTAGTCGACGGCTGCGAATCGGTCGGAGCTGTCCGGAGCCAAGCTGGCCAAGCGACCAAGCCGGAGCCATAGCCGGAACGACGGTGCTTCAAGCGCCAGTGCCATTCGCGGCCGTCTTCCAACGCTGTGCCGCTTCTCTGGTTTCGTTCGTTACACTACCCCTTTAAGCCACCGTACTGCTGCTGTCAGTGCTCTCTATTGTCTCCCTCTGCTCAAGCTCTGAGAAAGCCTATTCTATTGCCTGCCTAATATATTATCGCGTGCCTTGCTCCCTCCATCCTTCTCCCCTCCATTTTGGTCAGTAATTGTAGGCACCCCGCTCTCTTTCTCCACTGCGTTTTAATGTGCTCCCAAAACCTTTTTGCCGCTCTTCTATCTTATTTTCTTATTTTCTTATCTCCATCATTCACTGCACTCCTGCATTTCCAATTTTCGCCTGTATAAAAGCTGATTCCTCTCTTTTCCTCTCCTGGAAGTTCTCCCGTTTTGACGCTATTTCTGCTATAATGGCCCTCATTTGCTTTGCCCGCCTGTGCTACCAGAGGCCTCTTGGTGTCGTGCTATGGCTGCCTTGGCCTCCTTATTCCACCAGCTTTTTTTGGTTTGTGCTTTCACTTTCGCTTTCCTTTTATTTCAATTCGACATCTCTCTAAATCCATTTTAAAATGCCTGCTAGATGCTCATATATGTATTCTCTTTCTGGTTACTTATATATCATCTTCTCAGTCATTTTGGATACTTCATGTAGCTGAGTTTCATTTAGGGTTGGTTTTTGATGTGCCAAATCTAGTACATTCTCTTGTTGTTACCTCCTACATTTTTTTCGCCTTCCTCATCTATTCTCATAGCTCCTAATTTGTTGGACAGTTTGTGGGACA
Organism: Ixodes scapularis; assembly: GCF_016920785.2. Taxonomy (NCBI): domain Eukaryota; kingdom Metazoa; phylum Arthropoda; class Arachnida; order Ixodida; family Ixodidae; genus Ixodes; species Ixodes scapularis. The sequence continues at coordinate 36,027,633 of NW_024609836.1, read as the reverse complement.
TTCGACAGAAGTCAATTGTTGAGTGTGAATTGTTCTTTTACCATTTTTATCTTCCCATCACATTTGCTTGGGCATTAACTAACACTAGATCCAGGGAACCGCAGAACTTTGGGGGAAATCATTGTTTGCATTTTAAGAGCTCATCCTGCTCGTAGCTTGTTTCCAGTCTTGTTGCAATAGCTACGATAATGAAAGTGTCGGTATATTGTCACGGGTGGTGACCAAAAGAAAACAGGAAATAAACAGGGAGAAATAAACGTTTAATGTGGCGAACTTGTGCCGAAACATAAATGGGTACAAAGATAATAACAGAGCCTCGCGGGCGTCGAAGTCGGCGTAGCAGCACAGTCGAACGCTGGGGCGAAAACTGACTCGACAAGGTCGCGGGCGGCCTCTTATCTAGAGAGCGTCGCTATCTCGAAGATTCGGCGAAAGCGGCTCGAGCGTCGCGTGATCGGGGCGAGAATGAACACGCACTTTCTAGAAAACAAAAGCAGGGATAAATGATAGAAGTTACGTGCGGTACATGAATAAACGGGAACTTTCTGGAGGTCCGTGACCAAGCGTTGCTTTCTCAGCCCTGCGCGCGGCAATATCGCGGTTCCTAACGTAACAAGGTTAAACATAAAAATGTCCCAATGCTTTGCGTCTTTTTCTTTTGGCCTCTCCTCATTTTCTTTCATTTGTTGTTTTGTTGGCATTATCAGTCTGCATATTTGGTCCTGGCTTATTTCCTGTTCTTTTGTTCGGTCCTTTTCACTTCAAGTTGGTGATCAGTTCAATAGACTACTTCCATAAATCCCTGCATGCAACACGGCGCGCGTTGCACTCTGGGCACTAGATGGCCATGGAGGCGAGTGGCATGGTTTTGGTTTCCCATGTTTTCTGGCCCCGAGAGCGTCATTTTTGGTCTCTAAACTAACCTAAATGGCCAGACCTCGAAGCTTTAGCACAAGCCCGAGACGTATGCTTGTCTTAACACATGCTTGTTGTATTTTTGTACGTGAGCCTTTCTGTTAGCGTTTCGAGGTATGGTGGACGAGCCAGTGCTGGGAATCTCGACGCTGCGAAGCTCGGGGATCTTGCTTGTGTACGAATCAACAAGCTGTAGCAACCAATAAGTATGCATACATCGAGCTCACTCCTTTACATTAGTATTGTCGGTCAGGAAGTTTGTTTCGTGCGTCCATAGACAAAATATAACTTTTTGCAATTACTGTTTTTCTTAATAGGCCTGAGTACGCGAGGTAAAACTCGGAGGCGCCATTGAAAAGCTCCATTTGAACACACTTCTTCTCTCTTATCTGTACTGACCCGCAACACTGCACGAAGTGAAGTCACTACCCACTTGCATTCCACTAATATTCAACGTCGCGTATGCTCATAATGTTATCCTGCCCAATCCTATAGGCACATTCGCACATACAAACCGTTTTAAGAAAGCAAAAGTCGAGCACTTGTGTGAAAAACGTCGCACCGTTCGTCGGAAATGCGCCGACGGGCATGAACTCCTATGCGGTGCACCAAACGAACGAAATTATTCAAAGCACATTTGAGGGTTGCTAATGGCCATAATATTTGTTATGTGTTTTCTGTCTTCCTGACTGAGTATGCCGAGATAATTTCAGACGCACCGTTCAGACACTGATCTTGGGCGTCAGTAAAAGCTCGTCCAAAAAGGCTTAGCGAGGAGTAGGGGACGCTTGTTCGGGTTTCCGTCATAACTAGCCGATCTCAGCCCTTGCGAAAACTTAATCTTCTATCAGCATAAAATTTGAGTGGGAGATATATATGATGACACGAGGAAGGCATCATAGTAACTTTTGTGCACTAGGGAGGTCAAATTTATTGTGTTTCCTTAAAAGTTTGTGCGTCAACGCTGGGCTCAACTTTGATACTCCTGTGAGGATGCGGCTTGCTTTCCGACCCATTAAGTAACAAGAAGCGGACGTTTGGCAAAAGAAGAAAATGCGTGTAAGGCTCAAGGTGACCAAATTTCAGTTGTAGTTCACTGGCACTAGACGGGATTATTGAAATTGAGCTCAAAGAAGCTTTCGAGGGGTGAGGTGGTAAGCCACATCTTACTACGTTTGCATACGCTCACACGATATCCCGTGTTTCGGGAACAAGGAAAGTGCCCCGGTCTTCGTTTTGTATCGCTCGAGATTGAGTGTATTGTACATTCGTGAAAAGTCAGATAATCGAAAAAGCAAGCAGCGCGTTTGGTCGCGGCGTGATAGCATGAGCTGAAGCTGCTCAATCGAAACCAAAACTGAATGGCCAACTAGTTCCCAGAGTGCACTGCGTGGTATTTCGAAGCGATGGGGCGCCTCGGTTTTGGAAGAGCTCGAATGAAAGACACCGGCGTCCGGCGTTTGGCTTTCGCATTCGAAGGCGTTCGACGATTGCAGCAGGAATAAAGGCAGCCTTGGTCTCAAATGCACTCGTCGATAGCGTTCAAGCGCGTTCGATGAGTGCAGTGGACACAAAGGCGGCTAGCTTTAAGTCTAGCCGTTCCGACCAGAGCTCAGCGTAGTCTATGCGTACTCTCGTGTCCTCCCCTCCCTCAGGTTTGGTCTACATTAATAGGAATTTTCTAAAGTCTTCGCTGAGATACCTGGTGTATTGCACATACCTATTCGTACAAATATCAAAACGAACACAAGCAGAATAGACATGCATGGTTTTTGCCCATTCATGTAGAATATTGTGAACACTGCCAATTTCGCGCAATTAGTAGTTTTTTTTTTTTTTAAGATATTAGTTTTTACAAGCTCACGGTTAATGTTGAGTATTCTTTTGCAAAGTACCGGAGTGATTGCCATAGCGCATTCGAGTATGTAAAACGTTGATTCGGCATCACAAAAAAAAATTGCTGCTCCATCTGTCGACATTCTCAATGGAAACATCTACACTCAAGCATCAGAAGTTGCACGTTGCCGGCCGCTAGACCACACTTACAGTCATCTCAAGTTGGTGGACGGGAGGCGCATCGGTCGGCTGCTGGTCGGCGCGGCTGGTGGCGAAAAAGAGCAACTTTGGTCAGGCCACGCCGTCGAACAATTGGACAGGAGTATTGCGTCAAGAGTTCGGCAGGGAACTTGCACGCTCAAGCTCAAGATTGGGTCTAATGGGCAATTTTCAAAACCTCAACAAGCAACGTTGGGAATGGCAAAAAAAAAAAAAAAAAATTAGACCTAGGCTAGTTGGCGCGAGCTACCGCCCGTTACAAAGGGTATAGCCACCCTTAGCAAAAAGAGGCCGTACTTCAAACGAAGTTGAAATATATTTAGTACGAATATTCATTTTGTATTTATTCTGTATTATTCTGGGCCGCATTCGAAATACGCGCGTAATGTATTCAAAATACATTATAAATATGAATCAAAAAATATTTTAGGTATACCAAAAATTTTATTCCTTCACACTCAAGATGCCATTTGTGGATAAAAACCGGTTACACAATATTTTTTTTATTTTCGATTTTGTCAGCAAATGGTGTCCCTGTGGTATTTGAAGGCACTAATAAATACATCTCACAAAGCCACATTAGAAACGAACACAAACACAAACACCATGACGCACTGAAGAGCTCATTCACAGTCCCGTTGACTGCTCTAGAGCCTTATATAGCCTACATATTGAAGGTAATAATTTTTTCGGTGACCACCTCTGCGCTTATTAAGGTTACAAGTATTCGATCTTCTCCTCGGGAGTCTGTCAAGGGGGAAACAGTGTTTTGAAGTTCGTGGACGATATCTCTTACTAAAAGGCATTGGTACAACTAATAACAATTCGGCACAGTCCCTAAAACAATATCCACACAAACGGCTCATAAAATACATGTTATTGCTTCTCTGCGTAGCACCACTCAGGGCGAAGCGAATCAAGGCAGTTTCTTCACTTTAAAATACTGTAAACGACTTTATTTTCGTGAGGACCTAATTCTCGCAAAGTTGGCGAATCGCCTACAATTCCGAAAGTAGGTCCCGTGAACAATTCCGGCAAAATGTAAAAACATTAAAATCTATATTGCGATCCCAGCGCGTCGCGAAAATTAGAATTTGCGAATTATTCCAAAACTCCAACTTTGACCTAAATCGCGAAATATTGAGCCCGCGAAAAATAAATATTTTACAGTAGTTGTTTTGCCTTTCCTTTTTAGTAGTTGACTATTTAATATGGTAGTTAATGCATGTCACTGTATTAAAGTCACTATTCACATCACGTACAATGGTGAGTATACACGTTCAGTGAACTAACATTGTGCTAACAAAACCACGCCAAACGTCTCTGTTCACAGCCCCTGCTGAAGCTTTCCAGCATCAGCAAATGTTGTGGTTGTAGTTCCCGAACCCCGTTTGTGATTGGTGTGCAAGGAACTGATCAGGTGTGTTCTTGATAGAAAAAAGGAAACAATAACATAAACTGGGCTGATTTATCAGTGCGATGCTGCGCAATTCAATTGCCAAACTAATCAAATGTATTTAGGCGCTTCAGTGTACTCCATATCTGCTTGAAGTGAACTTCAGAAGGGGAGCTTTTAAATATTTTGGTAGTTTAAGTCAAACTACCAAAGTATTGCAGTCAAAAGGTACTTAGAGTATAACACAACAGTATTTACGATTTTCAAGTATTTTAAGAGTATTTTGTACGTATTCTTGATTGCTCCATTTTTTTAGGGTTGGAGTATATTTTGCATGAATTAAATAAATATTTCAAGAAATATATGTGAACGGTATTTCGTGCCTATTAATTTAGTATTTACATATTACAAAACGCATGAAGGGAACTTCAAATGTAGTTTAAGTAACGGTATTTTAAAATGATTTTTAGAAGTATATTTTAGTACTAAGTAACAAAAAAAGAAGTTTATATTTTCGGTATATTTTTCGTGTACTTACAATTATGAATTGTATTTCAAATACACTCAAATTAGAATGTGGTATATTTCAAACGTATTAGTTTTCGCTAAGGGCATTAACATCCATCCATTCATAAATACAAAGCGTGTGGTTGGGTTCGAGTTTTCTACGAACGCTGATGCAGCCCTCACGCCAAACGCATGTTACGAGCAAAAGGGGCGCGCACTTTTTGAAAAGGGTCCATTACCGCGTCCTCGGAGTCGAACCGTTTCAGAGTTGCGACAACTCCCCATAAGATGGCGATACCTGTTCCACCAAATTGTAGAGAGCCTAGAGTTTATGAGAGGGAGCAACTGAAACCGTGGAGAGCGTTTGCAACCAAATTCCGGACGCCTCCTGGACAGATTGGTCGCAAGTGCACGTGCGTTGCATTGTAGCGTATCAAGGAGGAAAAAAGCTGCCGGTGAGGCGGAGACGCTTGTAGGCGGTCAACGCTTTCATCTCCTCCTTGGGCGCATAGCGTACAAGAGCGCGACTCACTGAGGCTGCGTTCCAAACCTACTTGAATGGCTCCGAGTTACCCTGGCGGATTATGTCACGTGACAACAAAAATAGAGAAACGCTGGTCGCGGGTAGGTTTTCGGCAACTACCTTTACCCTAGAGTTAGATCGAGTAAGTTTTGGAACACGGCCAGAAACTATCAATGAGCCTTCCGAGCGTGAATACGGGTCGCAGAAGCCGAAAATATTTCGAAGATATACACCTTTTCCGCGTAGTCGTCGCCATCTTGCGTGTTGCAGCGATAGCCGCGCCGTCTAGCGTACGGTTGTTGTGCGCCCATTTTGGTATGCGGAGAGCAGCGTTGTTCCTAGCTCCCGCGTTGTCCCCATTGACCCCGTGCATTGTATCTTCATTGTTTTCCCTTTAGTGAGTTCTTAATTTGTTTGTTATTGAAAGTGTGAATTATTCTTGTGTTCTGGCGTGCTTATTCGCCTTCATGGCGCCCGTTGTTGCGCCAACAGCGCCGAGAGGTTCGTCGCCAGCGTCGCGCTAATCGAAATCGGAGGCATGTTCACTTTTCCTGAGGACGTTTTCCAGTGCTTACTCTTCGCGTGCTGTTGTTTGTGAAGAATGACAGCCTTCTGCGAATGACTAACGGAGGGTTTCTATGCGCGAGCGAGGGCGACCCTGGGCATAGAGGTATCATCGTTTAATCGTAGAAATACTCACAATCGGAGTTGGCGACGCGGGCCGAACGGTTTATTGTTATTGTGCACCATCGAGGTATGATCGCTAGTTACCGGGACATTTCTACTTCGTATCACGCCCAGATGCGTCGGAACTATTCAGGAGATGGGGGTGAAAGGGGGGGGGGGGGGGGGGAGAACGATGACGATTTTGCGCCCTCTTTTCGTATTGTTTCCATTAACGTATTTTGACGGGCGTCGCTACCGAGCAACACACAAAATTATAGTGCACATCCTCGTAGGAATGAACGGAATGAAAAACAAAACTTGAGTAGCCAAGAACAATCATTACACCCAGGGTCTTACATTTGCACCACAAGCTGCAAAATTCGTTCTACATTTGACTTGTCGAGGCCTATTACTGCACTAGTAGATGTCCGTTTCTATACTGCCTATTTGCTTTTTTATGTGCTGATATTGCATCGCTTCCCCGCTGATATCAGCGGGGAAGCGATGCAAAGTCTATAGGTGGTATTCACTGAGCCTGCAGGTTCGATTTTGCCAGGGAGCGCCACCGTCGATCCGCCATCTTCGAGGTCGCTATTTGACGTTTGATTGGCTTGTGTATGCGGTCGTCAGTTGGTAGTGTGTGCTAATTTCATATCGTTGAAGCAGGTTCGTTGAACAGAATAGAGAAAACAGTTTACCTCGGGGGCGGGCCGTTTTAATTCCCTTGTTGCCGCCGAGTACCGTGTGTAAAGGCTGAACCGCATGTAAGCAATTCAGCGATCGAGCCACGATACAGGACGAGCGACGGCGACGAGACAAGCGACGACGACCCGCTTCGCTGTCGCTTCTATCGTCGCTCGCCAAATCGATTGCATGCGGTTTTTAAATCGTTCAGGCTAATAAAAAATGCGACGCACTTTTCATTAGCTGCGCACTCGGTGAGCCGCACGGTATGTTTCTGCACAGAACGAACACCGAAGGCACGACGAACGACGCGGAGGCGATGGAGCAACACGGTTACACGGCCGTAGTGCAGAAAATCCGCTAGAGAAAAAACAATAAGAGAACTAGCAAAACAAAACAAAGAGTAATCACACCGTGCTACAAAAGCCCCAAACTATAAAATCACAGTTCTTGTAGAAGAGCTACCGCCGTGGGCACGGCGCGCGACACGGTGCGCGTCATTGAGCCGATGGAGCAACGCGGCCGCGGCGGAAAAGTCCGATAGCGACAAAAATGAACTAAATCACACACAAAAAATATTCCCACGGCGCTTTAAAAGCACCAAAGTCTAAGAATAGCCCATAGTTTCGGCCAAAAAGACCCTTTAAAGTTGTAAAATGTTGCTATCCCACGCTGAAAGCTCCGGCCAGACGGCACCTGACACCTACGTGGGATAAAAGCAGACCTCAAAAATGGCGACCGTGGTGGCCGATGCCAGCGCACCTAGCGAGTGACGTCAAGTGAATGTCACCTATACGTTACAGCCGCATTCGCTTTGCGATCTTCTAGTGTTCGGTGCACAATTTGTCGCGCGCTATCTTCCGTTTTCGGAAATTGCAGCTGCAGCCAACGACTGCGCAGTGGCAGCCCGATGCTGCCACTGCGCGCGGACATATACGCGCGCGGATATGATACATATGCGCGGACATGATACACCGAAATATTAACCCACCTTATTACAACTCACTTCGCTGTCAAGGGCTTCAAACCCCATTTAACCCCCACCACTTCAGCATCTTGCCAGCCGGCTAGGCCTGCTCCCGCATACCGGAAGTGTTAGAATCGGAAGAACTATTCCCGCTGTGCGCCGAGTCGCCGAGTCGAGGCTACGCACGTTACGCGCTGGGTCGAGGTTAGACGGAAAAGGTGTATATAATTAGGCCCGTGTGGACCGGCAGAGTCTAAAGCAAAAGAGACGGCGACGTTATAAAGTTTCTACAAACGCTTTAAAGGGATACTACAACGAAATTAAGGCACTTATTTTATGGTCTATATGTGTTTAAAGGAGCAGTATAACATCGAACACACGAATATCTTGTTAAAAACGTCACAAAAGGGAATTTTAAAACAAATTAAATGATTAACAGAGAGCACCTGGTGGATGTCGCTAACGCCTCGTTTGTAATGCCCGTCTAGGAACCTTGACAGCTAGTGGCGGTGAGTGTCTCGTCTCCGGCCACGACGAGAGAAGAGGGGAAGGAGGAACTCCCGTCTTCCCGAGAATCCCTTTTGTGTGTTCCAGAGACACCTTTTGAAATACTGCCCTCTGTTGGCAGCTGTGAAATCCCTCACAATGTCGGAATAAACCCTCCAAGTCACGGCACACTGAAAAAAAAAAAAAAACACCCACAGAAAAAGCTGGTGCGCGCAGTGACGTTGCACTTTCAACGCTGTTTGACTGGCTCGTCGGTTTTTGGTGTTGGCCGCGCACCAACGTTCGCTATTTTACGGAGACTTGCACGTCCCACAGTGTAGTTGTTCCGCCATTGTGCAGGTGTTCCCATTTTCTAATAATCGGCACGTGACTTTCGAAAAGGATAAAAGATTAACCCGTCACTCAAAATTCGTGCAAAAGCAGCCGCTTCGGTGGCTGGAACGACTAGGCCATCCCCCCGACGTCAGCCTCGCCGTAGCTTTGCTCGTCCCGAGACGACCTACGTCACGATTGCGTCGGATGTCACGTGCTCTAAGCTGGGTTTTCTCCGAGCGCTTGCTAGAGTGGGCCGTTTATAACAAAAAATACAGCCACGAGGCTCAAAATACAAACATGCGATTGTCATTTACGGATATTCTGGATCATATTCAACCTATTTTTTGAGCACGACGGATATACTTCAAATTTCGTTGAAGTACCCCTTTGATATTTCTGAAAAGTTTGAAGACTCGTTTCGTGCACATATGTGGAAGCTGGAAGGTTACCTTGGCCGATCTAGTATTGATTGACCATGCATACTGTTCCGATTTAAATTAAAGACAACAATCTTGAACCCGCTCGTCGACGCAGGAAAACCCCCAAATTTGTCAGAGATCCCCTGGGTCCGTCGGTTCCGTCTCGCAGCGAGACGCAGCAAGACGGAAGCCACGTCGATGCCGGCACACCGTCGTTCGATAACACGCCAATTCGTTTTTAGGCGGTATGCATGAACAAACCTTTCCCAACCCTAACTGGTGTTTCGGATTTCCAATCTAAGTATCTTTATTCGCTGCGGCTGGGCTAAGCATTCTAAGCAGGGTAGCGGTCTGTCTTTTCATCACAAATGTTCTGTCGCCGAGCTATCGGCACCTCGTTCGATAGATCAATTCGTTTTCAGGCAAGACGCACGAACAAACCTTTTCCTTGACGCTCACTGATGTTTCGGCTTTCAAATCGAAGTATCTTTATTCGCTGTGCTTAAGCATTATAAAAGGGACAGAGTGGTCCGAATCTTCTCATCTCAACAACTTTTCTGTCGCTGTGTTATCGGCACGCTACCGTTTGACAGATGAATTTCTTTTTCAGGCGAGATGCACGAACAAACCTTTTTTGGAACGCTAATTGCTGTCTTGGGTTTCAAGTCAAATCTTTTTTACCAGCTGAATTAAGCACTAATCAACTGAAAAGGGGCAGCGGTCCGCCTACGTCTTTTCGTCTCGACAGTCGCACGAGCAGCGCAGCGCTCTTGTTTGTTTACGTGACGTCACGGAGCGCGAAGAAGTGACTCGCGCTCCGAGAAATTTTCGGTGCACGAAGAGCGCGCTCGAGTGTCAGTATCCGGTGGCACTCCTGTCCGTTTAGTGAAAGGAGCGCCAAACTCTCGCGCTCCGGAGCACAGACTTAACGCGCCCTTTGCAAACGCAGCACATAAACCGCGCGCGTTACCCCAATCGAGAAGTTGGAAACACTCTGACATCTAGGCACATTATCAATCTTCATTTCCCGGTAGGTATATTGCGATAGTCTAGGAGATATCTAGTAGACAACATACCTAGTAGCGGCGACAATGAGCAAAAGGTCACCATGGGACCTGTCTAAATATCTTTCTTAAAATCGCACGTGTCCTTTCTAAAGCGTAGATAATATACGTTTGGGCAAAGTAAAGGTATGGAATGTGTGGCTTTAGAGGCAGAGCCGGCCTTACACCATCAAGCGGCCTGGGCGAGTTCCGGCCATGATGCCCCCCTTTTTATACGCCCATATCTACTGGGAATACGACATCACGTTCTTAGTAAACATATGAGTAATTGCCCAATACCAGCTTCTTTTTTTTTTTTTTTCAGACGAGAACCTTATTCCAAAAACGAACGGCGATCGAGCATGTTCCTTTGTGTTGGGAGTGTTCAAATTAATCAAAATGCGAAGAACAAAAAAAAAGGTGGGGGGGGGGGGGGGTGCGGCACCCCTTTTTGATCGCGCACTGGGCGACAGCCCAGGTCGCCCACCCCTATGGCCGGCCCTGTTTACAGATATTGCACCGTAGAGCATTTTCACACGTACTCTAATCCCAGAAGGTTGCGGTTGTCTGGTAGGGCAACGCCGTGTTTAGACACTGTCATTCATCGAACTTTCGACTATTGAAAACTGAGGCCATTCTCTTGGTCAACCTATACTCCGTGACCGCGAATGACTGCCAGAACATCCACGCTACATTGCAGGGATGTTAGGCGTTAGAATTTGCTATATAATATTTTGTCGCAATGTGCTATACAACATCAACCAGGCACGTAGCCAGGGGGGAGGGGGGGGGCTTATGGGGCCCGGACCCCCCCCCCCCCCCCCCCCCCGAAATCTTCCATTTTGCTGGGGCCTCCTCTTCCCCCCTCCCCCTCATACAGCATTTTCTCATGGGCGCCCCCCCCCCCCCCCCAAACAAAATACTGGCTACGTGCTGACATCAACCATTACGGAAGCCAGCCGGCCTGACCGAAACTTGAAAACGTCGAGTTGTGTCTCAAACGATATATTGGATAAGATTTCGAGATAACTCTTTTGCTCCGGGAGATCACAAGTACTGTATCTCTTATTCCTTTTTTTTTTTTTCTTGTTTCCTTTGTTGTTGTTTTTTCTTGTTTCCCTTTTTGCTAGTGTGATGACGGCAAGACACATGATGCCGCGCACCCGACTACCTTTATTTTTTTTTAGAATGCATAACTCCTGTTTCTCACAGGGAGGCCTAAAGCCCTAGTCCCAATAGAGAGTGACTAACCTAAACAACCGACAACAACGACACTTCATCCCGCGGAGTACGCACGCGAAGGTATCTTTTAGAAGGCTTACATTCACTCGTGCTTACTTCGGGCCGAGTAATTGCGAACCTGCCAAAGGCGTGCATAATGCACGGGCTTGAAGGTTCTCGCTGTCGGTTGTTGCTGTTTGTCGCTCTAGTGGGGCTCGCACATAAGAGCACACAACATTACCCGACAAGGATAAGCAGAAGTCAGTGTCGAAGTCGCGACCCTATCATAATTGCCGGTGATTTTTTCGGTGTACGGCCCTCGGTTAAATGTGAATTCATACCGGGTCGCCGCGGCATCTCATTCGAGACCCCTCCTTCCTGGGCGCGCCGTGCTGTTGGCCCTGTCCACCCCGTCGCCTCTCGAGCGTTGTCTTTGTTCCGCTTTACGACCGGTCCTTACACGAGGGCAGAGTGCTGCGCGAGCGCGGAGTGCATTAAGAGCCCCGTCGTCCCCCTAGAGCCAGGACACCTCGCGCGCCCGGCGCGCTCCCAGGGGAGTCACAAGTCTTGTGTCCGGGGTTGCGGCCCCTGGCGACCCTTCTGGACCCCTCGGCTACGACACAGCGTCGTTGCAGGGACCTCGCGGACATCTATCGAGGGATGTATGTCTAGAAACCCACTAAGTAAGCTATCGTACGGTTCAGAGTAACGACACTCGAGCCATGCTGTTGTTTATAATTAATGTTGCCGGTTGTCAGCAGCTATTTGCCGACTGACCTGACGGTAACACGCAAGAGATGTTTCCGTAATTCTACTCGCTAAAATGCACAGTTCAGAACGGATTGAACCGATACCGCGATAATCTACCATCGCTGTACCTACTGCTTAAAAGTTCGCATTTCAGTACTTTTGGACTTGAGCACCCCGACGATTGAAGCGCTGCGATTATTCGTTGGTGACGTAGAGACCAGGATCACGGGACGAGGACAAGTATTTTCTTCGCTTTGCTTTGCTTCGGTTGTGCGATTAAATGCGTAGCAGCAGAAACTGCTCGCTGAGTGTATATACTATGTTTTTGATATGACGAGAAACATAGGTACGGCGAAACCTAAGAACAAAGCTATATACGCCAAGCGAAACTATCGAAAGTTTTGCGTAGTTTACGTTATAACGAAGTCAACGGGAATCGGAAATCATTTCGCTATATCCGCTATTTCGTTATAACCGACGTCGGTTAACGTTCAAAAGAATGGGAAATCATGATCGCTTCGCTGTAGCCGCTATTTCGTTATATCCGACTTTGTTATAACCGGCCTCGGCAGTACCAACGGCCGGCTGCCTTGTTGAATGGAAGATGTTCGCGCGACCACTTTACTTAAGTGAACCTTTTCCGCATCAGTAGCTTGAACCTTGACCTAGGTATTCCGGTTAGAAGGTGAGTCTTATCTCTTCGTCGTCCCCTTGTCTTTTTACAAGTGGTGTGCGATGGGGGGTGACGGTCGTTCTCGTCGCCGTGACAAACTCGTCGATTCTATTTGTTGTTTTTCTTTGCGTACAGCTCAAATAAACACGGCATGGATTGCCCTCGCACCATGTGCTACGTTCACTTCGTTTTTTGTGTGTGTTTCTTTTATTCTGAGGTGACGGTGGTACAAACGTCAACACGGATTGAGCTAGAATATGTCTAGATAGGTAGCTACGTTATAACACATGCAAAAAATGACTGCCTTCACTGCATGCTCATAGGGATAGGCGAACAAGTCATGAGATATTCACGATCCTTTCGCCGTTTCACTAAAATGCGTTTACTCTCTATTTGCTGTCTTTGTGGGTTATGTGACCTATGTTGCAATTGCACTTTGAAGTAAAATTCATTACGATGAACGCAGTTCTGTCATTTGCGAGAAAGCAACTTCTTTAAGGACATTGTTTTGCGTTTTCATCCCCCTATTCCAAAACAAGGCACATAACGATCGACTCAATTCCACAATTATACGCGCAAGAGGAAAGTGGTCGTGGTGTACACCTCGTCGTTACCTCGGTATCGAGTCATACACGATGAAGGGCTGGCGACACGCCGGCGACGGTAAAGAGAAGCTGAAACGCGTTTAAAAAGGATGAGTTAATGCTTCTTTCTGACGTAGCTTTTTCTGGAGAATTAAATATCGCCACCATTTTTCCTCAAAACAACACTAAGCATGAAAAAAAAAAAAAAAACGTTCAGCCTTTTTATTTTGGTGAAGAAGGAAGACCAGCGAAGCTGTACTATGGTGCAAATGAAGTAATGGCCGCCAGGAAGTCGGCAAGTCAGAGTGGAAAGGCTGGAAAGGTTGCCGCCATTTATGAGCGACGGCAGCAAGTAGACAACCGGCAAGCCGATTGTCTGGTTGCTGCCGTCGCTAATAGGTGGCGGTAGCTGTCTAGAGTATTGCGTCGAGATTTGTTTGCCCACGGACACGATACTGGGAAACTAACCTTTAACAACTCCGCTGTAGAAAAAAAATCGAAAAACATGCAGTTGCTTGCTGCCGCCGAACGTCATTGGCTGGTCGAGCCGCGACGTCGTAAAATGGCTAGGCACGATTCTAATTGCATCTTTTCCAGAACGATCAACCGGTAATCCTTACATCGTCTCGTCTCCGCTTCGCGTAAGCTTCTCGGATTAGCTGAGGTGCCTGCCTCTTCTGAAGAAAGATGCTCGGAACTGCTGGACTAGCAACCATTTATTGAAAATAAGCCTCTGTTGCGAGATATGAAACTAATGGTTGTGGACGAAGATCTTCAGTAAATGGTTGCTAGTCCAGCAGTGTGTTAGCCCTCTTTTTTCTCTCTCTCTCTCTTTGTGTATCTCCCTACGCTCAGCTGGCATCTTTCAAAAGCATGAATCACCAAATGGCTCAGTACCGACGACGTACGACGCTGGCTTTGCGGGTCGAGGAGCACGCGCGTATAACCTTTGGTGACGTCATGTTTTCCTTTATCCTTTTACTGCCCTCTCCCGCTGACACGGAAAGTGTGCTTTCAACGCAGCTTCAAATGCGTCTTTCTAGGTGATGCAGGCATGAAATAGCCTACTTTCTGTGATATTCGTGATGCTTGTAGTTGGATGAAAAGGATTCGAGTGTCTGATTAAATTCAAAACCGTTTCAGCTTCCCTTTAATGGCGACCAAAGAAATACGCCACTTCTATGCTCATTATTGTGGGAAAACTCATTTTGTGCCGTTTCGAAATCGGGTGTCTGAAACATAAAGTATGTGCTATGAACATCTCGGAGCCTTTGACTTTCCGTAAGTACGGAAAGTCAAAGGCTCCGACTTACGGAAAGCGATTTTCCGTACTTAAGGAAAATCGCTTTCCGTAAGTACGGAAAGCGATTTTCGAAATGGTCACAGCCACAGTCGTGAACGTTCAGACTGGTTTTGAAATTAGAACTGCCGAGAGACCAGCTCACATTACTGATAGTAAAATAAAATGGCATGCCTACTCACCCGCTGATGAAGTATGATAAAAATAATCCAGAAAACCAAAGATTAAAATATCGAAGTATTAAAACGACCATTCTGATCAAGATTGTTGATACTTGGAACGTGGAAACAGCCGCTACCAGATACCTGATTTGTTTTCAGAACACCCAGGACGTTTTGGGGGAACGGTAGGCAGGTAGACAGCGTTGAAAAATATTTATTCCACCGATTGTTATGAAAGCCGATCGTGTCGGTATCGCAGTTTTGAAGCACTGTCAGTTCAGCTCAACGCCACGCTACAAAAGACGCTTTGTAGTATTGCTGGTGCTAACTTAATTTTACAGTAGACATACGAATTGCATGAAAGAACCGGACAGAAACACTTCATACGGTGGCGTAAATCCCGAAAATATACCAGCGATGTCACTTTCCTCGGTTAGGGCTATCTGCTTTGTCAGCGAATGAAGAACATTTCGATAAAATAAAGAACGGAAACTACTCCCCGTGTCAAGTTTTCTAATCGCAATCACTGGTTGATGTCGTACCGTGGTAATTTCCGGCCCTTCCAATGCACTAGCACTTAGTAAAGTCACATTTCCAGCGATTCCGAGCCGCACACGAACGAAGGTAAACAATAAAGATGGCGGAGTGTTCCCTGTGTTGTCTTCGCCGTCAGCGCGGTGTGACAGGGTTGTCGGACAACAAATCGGGCAACACGGCTGTTGGGCGGCAGCAACATGTTGCCCGACTGTTGTTGTTGCCGCGATGTGGCAAGGTCGCCGGCAACACGACTTTCCCGTGTTGCCGGATAGAGTCGTCCAACTGTTGCCTCAGTGTGACAGGGCCTTAAGAGTCACTTTTGAGGAACACCGAAATGAGCCCTCTGGCAATAATATGGTTCCGATTAATTTATTTTTTTTTATTTTCCTTGACAAGGGGGGGGGGCGCAATTCCATGGCCCCTGTGAAGTGAAAAACTCTCTTCACCGTAAACACTGCCGCTGTTTAGCGCCACCAGCCGGGAGTCATGCGCACTTTTTGTCGGCTGCCTTCGTATTGCGCGCGCTCTGCATTGAAAGGCCCTACAATACCTCGCGCCGCGCGGTGCATTGTGGGATTGAAGATAGGCCTTGTGGGATTTGCCGGACAGGTCTATCGTGGCGTCTTCGTCGAGGAGAGCGTGAGGGAAAGGGAAATGCCATTCTCCCAGAACTCTCTCTTGGGGAGTTTTAATAGATCGTGCCGATACCTCCGATAACTACCCCGACAAAGATATATGAAGCATGGGCAAAGGCGTCGGCGAACTATCGGGTATTGTTATCAAAGGTATCGGAACGATCTACTAAAATTCTCTATTAGTGCCGAATTGCTATAGTACAAGGGCTTCCGGTTTATTTCGTTCGGTTTCCGTTATTGTCATTCCCAAACAGAGGTTTCGTTCCGGTTAGGGTTACGGAAAACAATTGTCTCGTTTGCGATTTTAGCTTACGTTTTCCCCTTCCGGGTTGCTTCCCTAGCTGAAGCAGACGTCGCCCAGTTGCTCGTCTTGTCCCGCATTACAAAACTCAGCGATGTATTTTATTTATATAAGCATAAGCCGAACGAAATTTGTCTTCGCCACGGGCCATACTGGGTAGAAGGTCGACAACGTCGACGTTCAGAGAGATGTTTTTTTATCCTTTGTTTGAGTTGTCTGAGTGAACGATTCTACCTTCTTGAAGGTTCTTACCCGGTGAACGTATAAGCTCGGGTGACAATGAAGGACGTTTTGAGAATATTTTAAAATGTATTTTTTTCGGCGTTCTCTTAAAACTTTCGCCCTAAATGAGTTTGAAGGGAAAACCGGTCAACAGAATTGCGAAAGGTGGTCTTCCGGAAAAACAACCATCACGCGTTTCCGTGCGCATAATTTTCACCCTTCACCGAGCTATCCCTTTCCAACACCAGATGCGGCCTCTCGGTCAAAATCACGGTGCCTTGTATAGACCTTTTACATCGCTTATCGCCCGGGCGAAAATTGCCGAGTCACTGAGCTGTGGACGCACGAGCAGCGTCCGATGTGCCGCGCAGCGGATCAACAGCCCATGCTCAGAAGGCGTTCCACAGCCCAGCGGACAAAAGATGGCAGCGCACAGAGGGCGATTTTCTGCAAAGGTCCATAGACCGTTTCACTTTAAAGGGACACTGACACCCCCCAAAAAAATTTTTTTATTTTTTGCCAGGCGCTTCATTATGGTGTCGGAGGACTACCCAATTAATATTTTGCAACAGAGTAGCGTATTTCTTTAATAAAGCCAAAAGACGCAACTGCTCGAAACCGAAACCGAAACCCGACGGAGGTCGGAGAAGTGGAGAGAAGAGAGTGACTGGCGGAAGTCACGTGGCTACACCCGACCGTGCTTTTTTTTGTTTTTGTTTTTCTCCTCTCCGGTAGCAGACGACACGACATGCGGCGTGCGGGAACTGCTTGCCGTGCCATTCTTTTGCAGTTATGTTTGTTCCGCTCGTTGTTATGTACTCCAAGATGAGTTGTTTTGTACATTGAGGAGTTAGAGATGAGTAGTGAGTGCCCGTGGTGAATTTCCATGATCGGCTCCGAAAAGAATAAACCCAAGATGTTGCGTGAAGAGCTGGCTCACATGTCCTGCATCCGAAAAAAAGTGGCATTGTCGAAAGATCAACGGGATCGGGACCAATGGCTGGCTGCAATTCCTGTAGAACATTTACGGGCACCTCGGAAAGCGGACGCTACCTGATTTATATGCTCCTTGCACTTTGTGGAAAGTGATTACATTGAGTTCGCAAGTGTCAAAACGGAAATCCCATACCGTTTAATTC
This sequence comes from Ixodes scapularis, assembly GCF_016920785.2. Lineage (NCBI taxonomy): Eukaryota > Metazoa > Arthropoda > Arachnida > Ixodida > Ixodidae > Ixodes > Ixodes scapularis. Next base: position 36,010,113 of record NW_024609836.1, on the reverse strand, counting down.
AGCGAAGTATCGTCCACAACATTTTTTTTTTTTTGTTTTTTTGTTTCTTTAGTGATGATTGTAAAAAAAAGAAAAAGATATGTAAACATCAGAAATTGTTTGCAAAAAAAACCACGGGGGATCGAACCCGGACCTTCGGTGTGTGAAGCGGACGTCTTTCCCACTGAGCTACTGGGGCATCTCGTTTCTGGTGGATCTTTTTCCTTAATAATAATTCAGCCGGTAAACTGTAAGTTTGAAAGTTTGCTGTCGATTTTTCTTTAGCAAAAGCACTCCCGGGTCGAAGTCGGGAAGCACCACGCTTTGGGGACATTCGCACCTAGTAAAGAAATCGTACGCGTGCATATTCAACTCGAAGTAGACACGTCGTGCTTGACGTTTGCGCGAGCGTTGTCTTCAGCCACGAGAAGGGAGCGACGGCTCGGCGACGTCTTCGTGCAAATCGGCTTGGTGGCCGGGCGTGTCGTACGGGATGAATACCAATTCTTTTGATCAGTCCCAAATTTCTCTTTTAACGGTAGACAGAATTCGCCGGTACCGCGAACGACAGTTCTGAAATAGAGGTCCCACGCCCGTCGTCCGCTGCCATCGCCGTCCCCGCGAGTCCCACGATACGCGAAACGACGAACGCACAGAATGCTTCCGGTTGTCTGTGGAACTTTTTTTTTCAATCAACGTATTTGCAGCTTTTTAGAAGCCACAAAAAATGGGTTTCATATTTTTTTCTATTTTTAATATTGAGTGTGTGCCTTCAGTGACCCACGACTTTGATTAAATTTGGTGGTCGCATCGATACCTTAGAAAATGGCCCGTGACCGCGGAAAAGAGAGTGAGCGAGACTCGAACCGGCCAGTTCTTGATCGGCGGTTTTCGGGCGGAAAGAAACCGAATTTCGAGCCGCAAATTCTGTTCTGGGTAGTTGAGCCCTCATATGTCACGTACAACTAACGACCTCGGCGAGCATAAATACCCTGTCAGTGTCCCTTTAAGCGCGACCACAGCCGACGCTACATGATTCGATGGCTCCAATCAAGAAACGCCTAAATTGTATCGTCACGGCGCTCGTTTGTCTTTGTGTGTATGTTACCAGCGGCCGTCGGACTTGGAGTGAAACGGAGTGTGTGCGTTTGCAAACAAGCTTTCGTTTGCCCACACCAGCTGTGGGCACTATACGCGTGCGCAGACACTAGACTCGCGTGAGATGAACCATCTGCGCATGTGCGGCACCGACAGCAACGCCAACGCAGCGTCGTGACCTCAGAAAGTTCAGTCGGTCAGGGCCGGATTAAGGTATACGGGCTAAAAGATGCTGCAGCCCAGGGCCCCAGGCTGCCAAGGGACACCGTGCTGGCCCTCGGAAATATGAACAAAAATGCTAGTCGCTTTCAGTTCAGAACAGCTCAGGCCTGAAGGAGGAACAAAACTCAGAGGAGCCTCTGGGCCCAAACTTTCTGGCGTTGTCCCACTCCCCCCCATTTTCTTTTTTCTCTTTTAAACAAGTTGGTGTTTGTGAGCTCGTTGTGAAAGAGTGTTAGAGCAACTAGCTATTGTACCGGGACTCCCTCGACGCGTTTTTTGGACAACGGTGGGTTGGAAGGAAAGCAAGTGTTGCCGAAGGCTGCACGAGCAATATATATCATGCACATAATTTTTTGTTCGTTTATTTTTGTTATTTTTGATTAACTCCATATGAAAAGTTTCCTCAGAAACGACAAGATTGAATCAAGTAAAAATTAATATCGGTAAAACTCCCAAAGCCGTCTTTTCTAACCACTAACAGGCGTTTCAAGGTGCTTGAGATGTCTCCCGAAAGTTTTCGAGAGGCAGTGACTGCAAGCAACGGCTCTAAAACCTGTGTGTGACCTGCCAGTGCGAGACAATACTTTTCCCGCCGTTGAGTGATATCATGGCCAAAATATTTTTACAAGACTTTGAGGTATGACCTATTATTCTTAGCTTAGAGTATTACGTCCAAAAGGCTGCGAAGTTCTAAATAACTGTAATTAGAAGAAACAAGACCACTTTCAATATAATTGAAGCATTTTCCCCTTAAAATAGGCAGCATGTAGGAGAGGAGTTTGAAAATATATCCTTTATCTTCGTAAGAAATGGCTCTGAATGTGGCGAAATGACAGTGGTTCAAATAAAATCGCATTCGGACTCTATTATTTACTTTATTACTTGAATGCGGAAGCCTGTTGGTTTGGGACTCGAGAGTTCAGTTATTAGGAGAGGGTGGACGAAGCGGTTCGAGCCCTTAATACTTTAAACACCAAGATTACTTTGTTGTCTGTGTTGGTTGGCTGATTAAGACAGTGATTCATTTTAAAAAAAGGACTAGTTCGACAAGCACCAGTCAATCGCAACAATTACTAACATACAAACAGTCGCTTTGTAGTAATGAGAATTTTGAGGGTATCCTTTCGGTTACTGTCTAATGCAGTGTGCTTAAGTAATCATGCACCCAACATCAAGGGGGTCATCAGTGCCATATCTCTAACTCAAGATCATGATGAATTTATGCAAGCCGCCAGAGACAGGTACTGTATAAATAAGGTTGTAGACCTGGTCGAAAAAGTTCATAGGAACGCGGAGTCAGCATTTTCAGCTTTTCGGCAGAAGATTACGAGGCCTTATGGTGAGCTGCTCGATGCGCCCGACACTTGTTAACTTTTCCACCAATCGTTCATTGCTTTACGTTTTGTACTTCTTCGTGAGCGATTGACTATTTCAGAAACAGCCTCTAATCCACGAATCGCATCTGTTTCATTTCCCCCCGTGAAACCTGAATTTCCCAATCATCGAATCCACCGATACAGAAACCTTCCAAGATGTATTATAAAAAGAACGATATTGGTATTTCATAAGGTGGTAAAATGTACATATTGCCGTCATTGCCGTTACCACCACCACCATCGTAATCATGGTCAGTATTATCATCATCAGGGGCCTCATGAACAGCCTTAGCCCAGCCTCCAAAACCACAAATTCCTTAATCCGGCCCTGAATCGAACCAAGTCGCATCGGCCTCTCCGGAACGACCGAAACCGGGGGGGGGTTACGAAAAGCCCGCGAGGGTTCGCCAAGAGCCCGTAGTCCGCGCCAGATGCCGTCGGGCCGTCCGACCGAGCCGGTCGTCCCCGGAGGCCGGATCCCAACTCCGCGGGCAGGGCCCTAGCCGCAGGCGGAGCCGAAGGCGTGGCTCCGCGATCCAAGTGGTCCCCCGACGACGGTGTCCCCCCCGAGGGGTGAAGAGCACGTGTCACGCCGGCAGCTGCCGAGGCCCCCGGTCGCTGGCTCCACGTGTCCGTGGGGGATCGCCGGATCATGTCCCTCCCTGAGTGAACGCGGTCCGATTTATGGAGATATGCTGCTCTATTAACTGGGTGCAGAACTTGACCGTGCTCATTCAATGAGGGGTAGATGGTCGCGGGCTGTCAGAGGGGAGATTTAACTATAGGGGGCGTTTTGTCCAGCTTGTTTACCACGCAGCTCGGTGTTTACCAAAACGTGAGGCCCGTGGACTTGATTCTTTGCATCTATTAGCTGGACTCCGATCTCGACAATGATGATCCGATGAGGGTTTCATGGTCGCGGGCTGTCGGTGGGGGAAGCAAGTCAATATAAATAAGGCAAGGACCACTGGTCTCTACTTTGTTTCATTATATATTGTCAAAGTGTGCGGCTAAAGTTTCGCCACGCATACGCCGCCCGATCCCTCCCCCTGGCGAGGCGCGGCCGTAATAGTTAGGCGTACGCGGAGCACACGACGCGGGAGGTTGGTGAGCTAATCGTGCTGGCCTCTTGTTTCCTCAATTAATGGACCGAAGGCAAAAGGGCAGGGAGCCAGGTATTGTTGTGTCGCCAAATACCATAGCGTTGAATTAAACAGAAAAGTAAATACGTGTCTCTCGGAAAATGGTATTCGTATCTTGGGAGGCGATTAAAGAAAAATCGCCAAAAGCATGAATCGCCAGCCATGCGGAAGACAGGGTTAAATAGTGTTTTTTTTTTTTCTTTTTCTTGCCGCATGCTTAAACAATGCAACTATGCTTCCTTGTCACTTTAATAGCGAATTTTCGTATATCGCACGCAAGTGCATGCAAGAGTTTTGCGTTGCTTGGGGGGAGCTTGTGCTGTCACTTTCAGGGCGGACTGAGCTTACGCCCCCAGGGCCCACTATCCCCAGTTGATGTTCCACGATAAGACCCTTACGTAATAACTACGATGCTTCCCCGTGGCTGTCGCTAGAGGGGACGGGGGGGGGGGGGGGGAGGAGGTTCAAGGGATTTTCGTATGGAAGTAACCTTGTGCTCTCTACTTGGATATTTGGATTGAATTTGATTTGATGGCGATTCCTTTGTAACAGGGGCCGAGCGTCGGAAGTTCCAGTGAGGGTCTGCCAAAATATGAAAGACGTTTACGAATCTCTGTAACGCGAAACTAAAGCGCAGCTCTTGAGGAGGCGGAGGCGAGGGTACGGCGGGGAGGGCATGCCCCTCGTCCTCCTCGTATGCTCCCCTCCTGCTCCTACCCTTCTCCTCTTCTGTTCCTCCACTCCTTTCCTCCTCCTCTCCTCGTCCCACTGAACAGGTTCATGGGTGACGTGACACGAAGTCATTTGACCTCATTTTCCCCGCTAAATTTAGCGGTAGAAGGACGTCACATGACTTCGTGTCATGTCGCAATTGAGCAAATTCAGTTTCTCCACTAGATTTAGCGGGAAAATTGACGTCACGTGACCTCAGCACCAATTCAATTCCCCGCTAAATTTAGCGAAGCGGTTACGTCGACGGTGGCGCCGCGAAACGCAGAAACGGGCGCCTAAGAGTTCCGCTCTAAAACTAGCTCGGCTGGGCCCGCCAAGCGCCCAGCCAAGACTGGCTAAGTTCTTCGTCTGTTGGGTCAGTTGGGTCCGTTGGGTCGGCGTGGTGGGTCACAAGAGTCCGGCTTGTGCCTAAAGCGCCTGGAGTACGTCCGGGTCTGTTCGCGTCTTCCACAGCCACCAGAAGCACTCCCACGTCTGCTCCAGTCTGCGTTTGATTGTCTGTACATGATTTATGTGTCCTTAACTGTCGCTCTCAATCCCCGCCGTCCAAAAACCCCACGCAGCCCGTCTGCACGGGAGCATGGGATGATGGCCTCGCACTCCAGTAACAGGTGTTCGGTCGTCTCGTCTGCTTCTCCGCAGACGACGCAGGTTGTTGGCGATCTGGTGTCCAAGCGTGACCCCCACACCCTTGGCTTCAAAGTTCCCGTGTGTGCCTCGAAAAGAAGGTCGCTGCCTCGACAGCGTCATACTGTTCCCGCTCGATGGTTAACTTTGATGACGCGTATATAGCCGTTGACGGTTTGCGTGAGGCCGACTCCGCGCACCTCCTACTTTCCATCTGATGCACGTGTCTCCTCAGATCCATAACGCCATCGCGAGGCGGTCGGCCTTCAAGCAGGTTCGGCGGTGACTCGTACTTGTTGCCCAGTCGCCTTTTGAGGGCTAGATTGGCCACCACCTCCTTTGTTTCAAAAGTGGACCACACGAGGTCTGCCTGTACCCCCTTTCGGAGTTTCCTTGTGTGACCCGAGAGCCATCCGCCTTGCTTCCACTCACGTACTTCTAGATACTCCCGAATCTGGGCTGACGCTACAGCGCCCGATTTGCGAACGTCAGACCGGGCACCATCACCATCTTCCACAGGCTGCGAGTACCTCAGTGGTCAAAAGCCCACATAGACATTGCCACTAGCACTCCCTTGCCCTTCATGGCTTTTGTATGTAGTCCCTGCTTCTGGAGAGTCGTACCACCAGGCACTTGCACTGCACAGTTTTCTCCTGCAGTACCAGCGGCATATCTGAACCCCGTCCGGTATTCTCTGTATGTCCCCACTTTTCTCTTACGAGGGCTGAACTGTGTGTAGCCCCAGTCTGTCCCCTTGCTTTGTGAATATGCCCAACAGTTGTTGCATTTGCTCTAATAACTCTGCTGTCAGCACGCATCATCTGCGTAAGAAATGTCCGTGAAGGCGTTGCTTCACCAACTCTCTGTCCTCCATCTAGGAGAGGCCGAGAACCATCCTACGCTCCTCTTCTTTGGCCTCTCATCTAGACATGTATAACGTGCACAAGAATGGCGACAGGGGACATCCCTGTCGGCATTTTTTGTAAACTGGCAGTGTTGCCAGTGATATTTTAATCGTTGATTTGCTTGTATGACTGTTTCGAACCCTTACCTGGTGTGGATGGATGGATGAATAAATGGTATTGGCTATGCCCTTTGTAACGGGCTGTAGCTTGCGCCACCTGGACTAAGAAAATGCTTTCCTCTCCCACTTAAACACCCATTTTTGTTTTTCTCTGCATCCTTGCAACTATCACCGGGCCAGGGGAGAGAACCACCAGTCTGCTCTTTGGGGATCGGGCAAATACAAAATATAAAGCGAAAAGGAAAACGCACCTTCGCCTTCTCTACTCGGCGAGGCAGTCGTCAATTTTCCTCTGGTCAACCTTGTTGGGGTTCTTTCCAAACCCGTACCCACTGAAACAGGGTTGAGACTTTGTGCCGGAGCCATGCGGGAGGAAGTTCCAATTTTCGTTCTCCCTGTTTTGAGGTGTGCTAGTTGCTCTTACCGATTTCAGTTTTCCCGTCTCCCTCCAACGATGCTCTAACCTCTTTATCGTTACCTCAACTTTTTTTTAAAATCCACCCTTCCACCTTCTCAACCGAAACCCAGGTCCCCCCTACACGCCTCTTCTCCCCTCAGGGAGGGGAGGTTTAAGCCTTTTTCACCTTAACCCCAGGTGTTCCATAGTTTCGCTCTCCATTCCACATACGTCAGAAACTGTATATTTATCTTCGAAGTTTTCCATATTAAGTCTTCGTTCTTAGTACCCCAGTTCTTAGATTCATCAAGCAAAGTTTCTTTCCTTATTTGCTGTTTTTGTAACCTATACATAGTTAAAGCTGATATCTCCTGCATACTTTCCTCTCACAACTCTCTCTCCGCATCCTTAACTCTGTTTTCTACTGACTTCGTTTCACTGCCCGCCTGTAAACATTTGTTTCTGAACTTTCAAGTCCGTTTCATTCAATTTGTGTTCAAGCTTTTTTTTGTATAGGAACTTGTATACTTTAGCTGCCCATCTCATCTGTTCCATATAAGTTAGCCTTTGGTCAAACTTTACTTGTTGCCTATCTTCTCTCAAAGGATGCCCAGCCCATTACCGCCTGTACCCCTTTTTTGGTGTGTTACAATGTGCCCCAAAAAGCTAACCTGCCTACACTCATTTGCCTTAAAGTTCTAAGCGTGACTGTACTTCGGACTTCGTACACAAGACTGCATTACCGAAAGCCAACCCTGGTATCATTACTCATTTCCATACCCCCCTCACAACTTCGTACATGTATTTTCCAAGTTTGTCCCCGATAATTGTGTCCATATAGCGGGGTGTCCAGATTATCGGAGTCCATATAAACGAGACAAGAGTGTATTTATTAAAGTTCCACATGTGATCACAGAAATGAACACGGTACCGCTCCTCCAACCTGCGGGCATTTTCTAATAGAACACGAGAGCAAGTATAATGTCGCTCCTTGAGCTTGCTATCTTGTGCAAAGCACAAGACGGCAAGAGCAGTCTCGTGTACAGCCACCTGCTTCCTGTGGATTAAATTTATGACGGCGTCATGCATGCGCCAAAACGCTTGAAAAGATCAGTCAATTTCCACCCGTCAACGTTCCTCTTAAAAAAAAAGACGCAATAAACAGTCAGCATTCCCACTTCCGTCCCTCCCTTCTGGCCTTGAAACTTTTGGCGGAAATATGTAACACCACAACCGATCGCGGTATGGTTTCGTAGGCCACGTGTCCTCGTCCCTGCCACGCGCCCATTGTTTGCTCGGCCTCCCTTTGCAAGAAGCGGTAGGCAACACTGCAGCTCAGCCCGCCCTTTTCACGCTGCGGAAACACGGGCACGTGCCGTCTGCGGAGAGCACCAGATGGCGCCACGCGGCACGTGACTCGGCGCCTCCCCTCACAACGACCGTCTGGGGACCAACAACCGGAGGCGTCGTCGGCATCGGTCCCGGACCGGAGTCAAGGACGCCAACGTGGATGGCCGAGTTATGCTTTCGACATGACGCGTACACTGAATGGGGCTCTCACTTCGCTGTAGTGCTACGACGCTTGGAACGCGTCTGAGACGGGAGTGTTTAGCGATCGACAGTGGTCTCGGGAAGGGGCAGCAAATGACGTCACAAAAGCCAGACTGTCATGGTGTCGGAGGTCGCGATCCTGGCGGTTGGTTTCCGGCGAATAGCACGAGCGAACGTAAGTGCCGCTGGCGTCACGGAGTCCTAACTTCAGGCTGCAGCAGACCAGGCGTCTGACACTTTCACCACCGCCGCTATGACACCGCCAGGGTCGCGGCAGGCGACAACAGGACACTTCTATGACGTCATCAGGCAGAAATGGAGGGACCGCATTTTTTTTAAGATGCGGTAAATGCACCAGTCGGAGACGTCTCAAACGCAGACTTGTGCTCGTTACTTGAAAAATGTAAGGAATTGCAATTACAAAGTACCGAGCCTCAAATACAATGTATTACCGTTACAAATTATTTTCACTGAAAAGTGACGGATTACTTTACTCATTACGTTACAAATTACTTTCATGTTACTTTTTCCGTACAATTATCCGGAAGAAAATAGAAACAATTTTGATATTTTTCGAAGATGTTCTGCAACACAACTTTTCATTTCTCATACGCCCGTATTATGGTAGTCCTTGTAAAAATAAAATATTTTAGTTAAGAGAAAGAGCGTAGGTGCACTGTGTTCACCTGTAAGCTGACAAGGCACCGAAAGCTGCAACCGCACTCGCCATCCCGCTAGCTTATGCCTCGTTCACACTTGCGAACCGGCAGCCGGATCCGCGAGAATTCTGACGCCCGGCGATGAAAGGAGGCAGAATTTCCGGCGGAGAGCAACATCGCTCTGGGACCAATTTGGAACGCCGGAAGAAAGTTCTATCTCGCCGCAAGCCACTCAGAACGCACGGGAGAAGTGGCGCTTGCTGACGTCAGATTCCCAGTGACGAGCTGGCGACGATGGCGACGACACGCGCACGGGCGAGGAGGAGGTTTGGGAGCTATCGTCAACTCTTGTCTGTTCGGTAAACTGCGAGACGCTCGCGCCGTGCACTCCGCAGACAGCAACAAATGTGAACGGCCCAATCTTTTTTCGGCGAGCGAGTCCAGCCGGCGGCGAGTGCGTATTTCGCAAGTGTGCACCAGCCATTACGGCCTCCGGAAATAATCCCTGGAATTGTGCAGACAAAGCTAGCGGTGCGCATGCTCAGTAGCAGCGTCTGCGTCCGCTACGAGATTCGGAGCTAAAGAAGCGATCTACGAAAGCTCCTCTTTGACTCGAGTGTTTCGCCTGTTATTCACAAGGAAAAAAAAAAAATTGGTTCTAACGTTACAACGTATAGCCAATGCAGAATGCAGGTGTCCCAGCTTACCTTTATGTGTTTCCGCATATTAGAGTTTGTTGTTCTTGCTGATGATCATGTTTTTTTTTGGCAAGCAAAGTATGCAATGAAGCTCTAGGTTTCCGTTCTTTTTTTAACGCCCTAAATTTTGAACATCCCATTAAGAAATAGCCATGGAGACGACGAACACTCCATGACCGAAAACTCGACCAGTGAGTGAAAAAGTGGCGGTTACAGGTTATCGATCGTTCATCGGTTCTCACTTTCATACAAATATTCGTGGAGGCCATGGGAGGGGAGGGCATAGAGAGCGAGAGAAGCGGTGGCCATCGGGCTCACAAAACAATAGAGGATCACACCTCTTTTAAACGTTGTCTCTCTCTCTCTTTCTGTCCACACTCCTTAGATAGCCTGACCCCCCCCCCCCCCCCCCTTTATGTTGAAAGTTGACTGTAAAGTGAGGAGTGGACTTGACCACCATGGCCCAGACAGGTAAACTGATAGAAGTATCGTTCGTACCCTCGAAGACGATGATCCTAGCGCCGGGCGCCTTTCAGGCGTGCCTCAAGAGCGTGCTCGAATATAGTAGCGCACATCACAGACAAAGCGAATTCGACCACCTCGTGCAAGGCTACATCGTCCGTTACGCGAGTTGTGAACCCGCGAATAGTAGAGGTAGGTCCATACCCGCGTTTTATGTCTGTGCAGGTGGCGGGAGACGTCGAAGATGTTGGAAAGAACGAAACGGTGAAAGAGACGAAAACAAACAAACACGAAGAGCTTTCTCCTGCCCGGGAAAAGAAGAAAAACACGGCGGAAGGCGACAGAGAACCTACTCGGCGTTGTCTTACTTGATCTTTGTCTTTCGTATATTAGTACATGTCTTGCCCATTTTTCTAGCGGTTCTAGTGACCGGTCATACAAAAAAAATCGTGTTTTCTTTTCGATATTCTCTCCGTCCTGGAGTTTTCTATTTTGTTGAACTTGCTCTCTTTATGCAGCTGAATGCTCTGCTCGTATTGCTCCAGTTACTGTATTATGCTCAAACATTCAAAAAAGTAACGAGTAATTAAAGTAATCTGTTACCAATATTTTTAACGCAATTATATTACAAATTACTTACGAATAAAAGTAACGTCGCAGTTACAAAATTACTTGAAAAAGTAACGGATTACAAGTCTTCCGTTACTTGTAACGGATTACTTCCCAAGTCTGGACTCAAGCGCAATCAAGTTGGTGCAAGCCTTTCGAAAGTCACGCGCCGATGGTTAAAAGGTCGGAACTATAGTCGGAACCACTGCACCATAATAAAAGCAATCGTTCACCGCGGAACGTGCGACTATTTAACTAGTACTAGCTAGCAAGGTAATGAAACAGAATAAGTAGGATTTCTAGGGTTCCCAGTTTGGTGCGACCATTTGCGTCCGCCCTTTGTCCAGGAACTCCACAGCTTTTAACAAAGGGCAGAGTTTCGATAACAAAGCCTCCCCTTTTCTAACTTCTTCGTCTACACCTCTCGTAAGCGCTACGAATGTTGGCATCTGGTGGTTTCTGTGGTTTCTACGATCGAACCGACGGAGCAACGGAGATGCCGAGATCGCGGAGAGGCGTCCGCTTCTCGTTTTTGTCGACCGGCCCAAGGCGCTCACAGGCGGCGCAGGTTCAGGTTCTGCCGTGCCCTGCCTCCTATATCATGTTACTCCAAGGTTGTACATTGATCTGTTTGCAAAGTCGCTCCAGCTGCTTCCTTTACGTCGCGTAGACGGAGACGCTACATGCCGGCTGTTGAAACAGGCACCGCGAAGCATGTTACAGGGTGGCGACTCTCGATCGCTCCGGCCCATGGGCATTTTTGAGTCCGTTGTACGAAAATGTATCAGGAATTTTCCGTTCAAAACTACCGTCCACCTCTGTGCTGTCAGTCTGTTTTTTCCTGACCACCCTGGTAGCATTTTTACACGTTTTAATAATAATGACATTGTGAAGAACGTGTATGTGCAAGCCCCATTTATGGCAACCGCGTTAGCGTGAATTTCGCCATTTTTCTCGCTTTATAAGTTCAAAGCTACACAAATATCGCATTAGGTTTTATCCAATATGCAAAAACATAATTGCCTTACGCATTATGCATTATGTAAGTACATATCATAAATGTTAATTTCGGAGAGTCTAAAGAAAATTAAAGATGACCTTTTTTTTAATGATTTTCAAATAATGCATTTTTAGTTTAAGCCCCTGTGTGAGCAATTCTTGTAAACTTATCCTGCTAACCGGGACAACGATATTTCATGCACAAATGAACTATATACAGGGCAACACACTGACATAGTTTGAAGACCTTACCTTTTTTAGATACGGAGAAAAAAATCTTTAATCCAGAGCGTTATTGCTCAATGTGCCGTATTTCCGATTTCGTTACTGAAAATAACAACCCTAATACTCGGTGGTTAATACTTTTTGTTAATCCTTCCTATGCCGGAACAGTTTTTTTCGGGGAAGCCGCCTGAAATGCCAACATCGCGCGATACGCAAAACGCGCACGTGACTGAGAGGGTGCTTACAAATTGTTTTCGCAAAGACAATTTTTTTTCCCCAAAACAAGGATTGTTTTAATTCTTCTTGGCATAGAGCCAGCAAAATATTTTTTTTCATCAACATTAAAAATTGTCACCGGACATAGTTGTTCGATCTTATCTGAAAACGCCCTACTCTAGTTTTTTTTTTTTTTTTTTTTTTTTTGAAGTGAGCGATTATGTTAGTTAAAGTCACACACGAGCAGCAATTGAAAATCGGTTTTTCTTTCTGACCTGTACTCCCGGCTGCGCTGCAACAGTGCGCTCGCGCTGTCTCGATATACCATTAGCATGCCCTATGTCGGGCATTCGAAATGATGCCTGGAGTATGAATACCATATACTGAAAAAAAAGTGTGCGTAAACATACAAGAAAGTGCGGCTCCTTTCGAAACTCGAAATCCGATACCCACGAAAAATTGGCATATGCGTTGCACTAGACTCTTCCCGAAATTCTGTCTGGTCACTTCGATAACTATCATCATCAAAGTGCATATCCTCTGTACATGCTAATGGCGGCCTTAATTTTGATGGCTAGTAAAGGAAGAATTTGAAGATAGGCACCGATACGGTGCCTGAACATTCCAGGGCCCGTTTGCTCGAAGCTGGTTAACTCTAACCGCGGTTAGAAGTTAACCGCATTTCCCTACGAGGGGGGAATTTTAGGTCACGTAACCGGGCAGAGTAAGGACGGCGGGGAAACATGGCGGTACACCGGTGGGTGAGCGCCGCTCGCTTTGGGACTAATATGTCGTTGTAGCTGCAATATCGGGCGCGCTAGTCAGCAATGGACGGTGCAGGAGGCTTTCGCTTTGCCTCACCTCACTTAAAACGCAAAGCATGAGCAATGACCTCGCCGCAATTTTTAGATAGTCTTTCGATTCTCACCATTCCTAAGCCTAAATGAACGCGATAGTTGTCGGTATGGCAACGTCTTTGGAAAGTGGATTGCCTTGACTCAATCGGTGGGTATTGAGAGCACACAAAAGCAGACAGCGTCACCATCAACCTTTTGCTAAATTTCCCAAGCACCGAGGTAGATGCTACGAGTGTAGTTACACCCGCTGCACGTGCTGGCGTCTGCAGTAGTAACTGTTGTAAAGCAAAAAAAGTCTAAAACAAATTTTGCCGTGCACGCGCGTTCGTCAAAGATTTGTTATGATTATTTCCTTCGAATCTCTTATAAGTGGAAGGCCAGCGCGCGCGGATCGTAGAATTCCACTTCCAGCGTTCTTCTCGATGTTCGGGTAATTTACTAAAAGGTCAAATTTCACTAGAGCCGAATTACAGATTTTTTCATTTATGACGGTGGTATACACAGTTCTTACATGCTGGCTAACCATGCTGCCGGTGTACAGTCCGCCTTTCACTGCTCACTTCTCTCTCATCGTTTTTAGGACTGAACTTCGTCGTCCTCTTTTGAACTTGGAAGGAAATTTCAACGAGGCTTGTCTTCACTTCAGACAGCCAAATAGTTAGAAATTTTCCAAACAAGGGTTAATTTAGTTTTACATTACCGATTATCTGTATCATGAGCAATAAAAATTGTTTCTTAAGCTCAAATGTATGACGCGCTGCGTCGCAAAAACCCAGTAGCGCGCATTTTTGAGTCCCCCATTTCGAGAACCTTTCCACTGAAGCCACTTATATTCGCTACAGCCAGTAGGTGACACCAGCTACCACCCCATAATAAAAAATGGAGCTATCACTCATCCAGCCTTTGTCAAACTTGGCTAGGTACTTGTAGGTACCTAGTACAATTGTAATTAAATACAATTTTGTGGGCGAAAATACATCTCTAAAATTTATTGTCACTGTCCAGAGCAGGAAGAAAACTACGTTCTGCACCGAATGCAGTGTCTCTCAATCAAGCACAAGCGTTTAGTGACTTTGTGATTACGGTGCTGGTCTAGGGCAAGAATAGGGACGAAATCGATGTTCACACGCAGGCTGGCTAAATAAGTGCCTGTGACAACTTGTGATGCTTTTTTTCCTGATTTCCATCCATATGTTTGCCTGAAACATTCTAAATGCGCGGGTCGTCCAGATTTTCGTAACTGGTGCGAGTTGCAACAAAAAAAAAATCCTCTAGCTAGTGCTGCGAGTCTTGGTCGTCTCGGTTCTTTGTTGGTCTATACCAAAATGTAATCGACAAAAAAAACAAAAAAAAAACTGCTTGAAGCTTTGTACTTTTTTCACCTATTACAGCCAAGCTGATTAAATTTTTTTTTTTGTGATTATATTTTTTTAAATTATAATCACAAAATTAAAATGAGATACCCAGAAACCCGTTGCAGGTGCCCTCAAATCGCTGACGCAAATTTTGAGGAATGTATTTGGAAAAGTATTTGGAGGAGACGAAATACATTTGCTTGTATTTGTATCTTGTACTTAAATGCTTTTTTGGAAATGTAATTAGATTTGTAATTAAATACATTTTTGACTAAGTATTTTGTATTTGCATTTCGATACATATTTTCATGTATTTTGCCCATCCCTGGTTTTACCCAACTAAGCGCCTCGTGCCCTTGTACAGATCTGTGGAACACACCATCGAAAGTGAAACAAATCGAGAAATAAGTGTCCAACGAAGAAAACCGTAACTTTCCTACGTCTGCCGTTGCAGAATAGGTACTCAATTTTAACTGACACTAGGTACAAACATTTAGACCGATATTTTAGCCACTAAACGGCACTTGGGCTTACGGTTTCTCTGCGTTCACACCCAAAAAACGTTACCGACAGTGGATTCCACTTAGACTTGGATACCTTACCCCGTTACTATTCTAGTAATCGTAGACGAGTGCCGGAACAATGGACAGGGACAAGAAGTTGACGTAAACACTTGCGCCAGTGTTTACGTCGATTTCTTGTACCTGTCTATTTTTTTAACGCTTGTCTACGATCATGAACCAACTTTCATCTTATTATTATTAAATACATTTTCAAACAAAAAAACTGGCCCAGATTCCCACATTAAATCATTTTAGAAAATATGTAATTAGTCAATGACTTTTCTAGATATGTAATTGCTAACGTAATTTCATTACTTTTCAATAACGGATCACCACAGGGTACTCAATACATTTTGCTTGTTTAATTTTTTTCCTTTAGTTTTTCAAGGGAAATATTAAAAACACGTATTGGGGGTCGCGTCACCGGGGGTGGGGGCAGATAGACTGAAGCCAAAAGCTCGTAACACGATCTCTAAAAAAAAGAAGTGGGGAGAGGGTGAAACACGGGGGTCGGCGTGGACCCGGACACAAAGTACAAAAAGAAAGAAAGGGGGAAGTTTTACAAAAAAAAAAAAAGGATTTCTTACAGACGTGCACAAGTTACCCCGAAGAAAAAGTAATTAAGTTGCTCAGTATTCGCCTCAAAAGTAATTCGAGTAGAGTAGGAATTGCTCCAATGTAAAGTAATTGAGTAAATTGCTAATTACCGTTAAAAAGGAGCGAATTACTTTTGCAGTTACTTTTCTGCTTTTTTATGTCAACAAGAAAGTATGAGAGGTTTTGATCCATTTGCGATATTCTGCGAGCCAAATATAAAGCAGATAGTGTTTTCACAGAAATGCTTCAACAGCTGGTTCTGCTTCTGCGTGCTCAATTGATTTGTACTTCTTTTTCTGGTCAGTGACGTACTGCGGATGTATCATTTCGACGACCTTTCAAATTACAGACCCATCTCTCTGACAAGCATAGCATGTAAAATATTCGAACATGTCATCTACTCTCAAGTCATTGACTATCTTAACAACTTTAGCTATCTTCACCCTCAACAACACGGCTTTCGCAAACATCTTTCCTGTGGTACTCAGTTATTTGAATTCGTAACAGATCTCCACAATAACTTTAACGACTCTTATACTACTGACGCAATTTTCATTGATTTCGCTAAAGCCTTTGATACTGTCCCTCATCAACGCTTACTTCTTAAACTTTCTCAATTAAACATAAATGATCAAATCGTCAGTTGGATCTCATCATTTCTCACCAATCGTAAGCAGTATGTATGTATAGATGACACGTCCTCGCCCGCCATTACAGTTAAATCCGGAGTTCCACAGGGCAGCGTCTTAGGTCCACTTTTGTTTCTCATCTACATGAACGACTTACCTTCACTAATCTCGTCATCAGTGAGGCTTTTTGCTGATGACTGTGTACTGTACCGCCGAATTTCTCATCCTAGCGATTCGGAGCTCCTTCAACGCGACATCGACATCTTGGGTGAATGGTGCTTAACATGGCAAATGAACATCAATGTTACTAAAACCAAGCTCGTTTTTTTTAATTCCTCAAAACACCACAATCCCTCGTACTAAATTTTTTGCGATCCTATTTTATCCACTCAATCATACAAGTACTTAGGTATCACTTTTACCGATGATCTAACCTGGAATGCCCATATCGAAAACATCGTTAATACATCATTAAGAACTCTGGGATTTCTGAGAAGGCATTTATACCTTGCTCAACAGGACGTGAAACTTACTGCATATAAAACCCTCGTTAGGTCGAAACTTGAATTTGCTAGCACCATATGGGCTCCTCATCAACTTTACCTTATTAACAGGCTAGAATCAGTCCAGAATAAGGCCGTCCGCTTCATCCATCGAAACTACAGTACGAAAATCAGTGTCTCCCAACTAAATGTTCTTTCTAATTTAACTTCTCTTGAATCACGTCGGACAGTCGCTCGCCTTACTCTTTTTCATAAGTTTTATTACAACATGCCATCATTCATGCTCACTCACTGTAAGCCTGCCTCATACATTTCATTGCGTCATGATCATTCCTTAAAAATTGCACCTATATTCGGTCGCACTAATAGATACAAATACTCTCCTCTTGCTCTGTCCATTAAAAATTGGAATTCTCTCCCAAACGACATAGTCACTGAACAGAACGAAATGATATTCCGCGAAAAATCTTCGGCTTTGGTACCATGATATGTTTTCAGCGCCATGTTTGCTTGTGTTTACTATAAATTGCGCACTGTGTCCCCAGTTCTGCTGTGCCCTGTTTGTGTAAACTTTGTTCTGAATCCTGTATAGTTTGTTCTTTGTTTTTGCTTGTTGTTAATTTTTAACCTTAGTTAGTTCTTTGATTGCCATTGCATCTTGCATTGGTTTGTATTTTTCTATCCCCCCCCCCCCCCCTCATGTAATACGTTCGAACGAAACGTCTTTGAGGAGAATAAAACTTGAACTTTAACTTGAACTGGGGTCGAGCACTGCCTAAGCTTGATTTTGCAGAGAGTGTTTTTTTTTTTTGTTTTTTTTTTTACAATGTTGCGTAAGGTGCACCTAAACAGTACCTGAAGTAAAGTACAAACTAAATTAGAGGTTATGTTCTTCAAGTAAATTAGTAAGTTAACCGGGTGTAGTGTACTTGAAGTAAAGTACTGTTAATACAATGTGCTTTCAAAGTAAAGTACAAGTACTTTTAACATAACCTTTCATGCTGCCCTTTCATCCCTTAAACATTGTTGTCTCTTCTTTAACTGGCATGCATTGCTCCAGGGGAATCGGAGGGGCATCAGTTTTTTTTCGGAAATGGAGGCAAATATTGGATAAAGTAAAGTCGCCACAGAGTAGTTGTTGTACTCTTGCTGACGAACGATTTAACACAATCAACTCATAAGGCACTTATTTGTATCGGTCTTATAACCGCTGAAGCGTACTGAGCTTCAACTAATTTATTTACACTATTTACATTATGTTAAATCTGAGACGTGATGAGCCGACCTTGCGGGTGCCGTTGTTCCTCGATTTCTGTCCTGTCTCGAGCTCCGAGAGAGGCCGTGATCGCGAGCGGGCACTTCTTTTACTTCTTTCGCGCTTCGCTGGGAGCCGCTACACCGCCATTACTTAACTCAGAGAAATGACCAGATGATGCCTCGAAAGACGATAGCGCGTCTTCACGTGACGATGCGCCATTTTCTGTTTTCAAATTTGGGGAATGTACTTTGAAGTCGTGAGTTGTACTTTCTACGGAAAGTTAAACAAAAAATGCCTGTATAGTAGGGTACACATACATGCTCAGAGAGTGTACTTCAAGTAAAGCGCAAGTTTTCTAAAGCCACTTGAAGTAGTCCTTTAAGTACCATGTACGTGAAGTACTCCCCAACACTGCTTGTTTATTATTCTTTTTATGTAAAAACGTTGAGGGAATTACTACGGTTTCTCGAACGAGCTTAGAATCTTGGAAGACCTGCATACCGTAAAATACCGCGGAAGCGCCCACTTCGTTCAAGCGTTCTATTAACATTTCCCAAACTTGGGAATTCAGCAGACCGTACCTTAAGCGCCTGATTTTACCAGAAAAGCGAACATGTCTAGATTATCCCAGTTTTCAGTGAAAGTTGGGTGGGCGCTCCTCCGGTATTTTACTATTCTGAGATTTGGGAGGAAAGTTAACATAGCTCATCCTTGCATTGCCCTTCAGCGCGCAATTCTTCAAATACTGCATAAACTACGGGAGCACCAGATGAGCTTAGCAGCGGGTGCTGTATTTTGTTGCCTGCTTTGAGTGAGGATGCAGTGTGTACACTTCCTGAAGTGGGCGAGAGTTCCTACGTTGGGGAGAAGCGAGGACAAGCCCTTCCTTCAAATGCGTCAAGTCTCCTTGAGCTTCGGGACACAAAGAAACGCGTCTTCGGCGCTAATCCCCCAGTTACTCGGCCTCACTCCCGACGTATCTTTCAGCTCCCCGCGCCTCGTAGCAGGGTTGTTGCAGTGAGACTCGAGAAAACTTAGAGAATCTGTACCCTCCAAACCACTCTCCCCCCCCCCCCCTCCAGCCCCACGCCCCCTCCCGCCTACGCCACTTGCTTCCCCCTCTTTGCAAATATCAGCTGATCTGCCTACATCTTCTTTTTTTGTACAGGAATGTTTTGCTAATAAGCAAGCCTACCACTGATTCAACCTGCCACTAATTCAGAAGCTTTCTTATCGCTTATCGCGGTGAAAGTGCTAGGATAAAAAGGGACTATTTCCTTCAGTCTTGCCTTCGCAAAGCTTGATGACGTAATTCTGGGATCAAAACCACCCGCCTGATGACAATCGAGCACGGCTCATGAACTGGACAAGAGAACTGCGTGAGCACTCGACATCAGTTCGTAACAATCAATGCCTCGGCGGACACTCGTGTCTAACCTTTGCGGTGATGAGAATAACCGAACTCTAACAATGCCTGGAGCTCAGCACGCGTTTTCTACTTTGCCAATCCCAGCGCGTGGCTATGATTAACGTTGGTGGCACTTGTTCTGGCTCCAAGTTGAGGGGCTGAACGATGCTCATATTTCTGGAGTAATTTTGGTGACTGTCAGTGCCTACAAAAAAATGAATAATAATAAGGCAAGTTTATACAGTTATTGTCGTTAGGGAGTGATTCTAAGTAGTATTGACCAAAAGTAGAAAAATCGTTTCATGGCTCCTTTTATATTTATTGACCCAGATATGGCATTTCAATATCCGAGAAACTTAAACAGAGGAGATGAAACTGTGATATTCCGGCTACGCCTCAGTGTGGCGTACGCAAGGGAATATCTTCATATAATTGATCGAACTGACTCACACACATGCTCAATATGTTCAGTACTTTACGACATCGAGCATATTTTATGTAGTTGCGTACAACACTTATCGCAAAAAGAAACACTAATGCAAGCCTTAAATATAAAACATGATCAAGACATTGAAATTACTCCTATATTAGGCCCTTGGACATCGGCCGATAATCAAAACAAGGCCATCAGCGACCTTCTACGATTCCTGCGAGACACTGGTTTAAAGGACGAACTGTGCAATGAACGGAACTGAGTGCTATTTCCCGTGTGTGCTGACAGTTTGACTACGCCACCGCTGCCGCAATGCATCGAGGGAACTTTAGTCTTTCTGCACTTGCGAGAACCCCGCCGGAGCTCTGGGCGTGTAGCGCATGAGACGGCACGAGCCCTATCGCGCGCTGCCGTCTGCCTCCTGTGAACTAAAGTTATGGCGGCGTCACGCATGCGCCGAACGCTTAGTGAGATCGGTCTATTGCCGTACGCTGTGTGTGTATATATTTTAGGAGGCACATGCGGCCACAAAAGGAGTGAATATCTTTTCTCGCTAATGCTCGTTCATTCAAGATACTCTCAACTTCAGTGTAAATAGTGTATATTTTGCTTTTGTTGTGTTTTATATACATTTTCTTTTCGCTTCTCTCCCTTGTGGTCTGTCTTGTCCCCAACCCTACTCCTCTCTTTCTCATCTTCGCGAAGTAGGAACTCAGCTAAAAACGTAGGTTGACCTCTTTGTGTATGTAAATAAACAAACCTTATTCCCTTCCTTAGACGCCTTCAGAAGCTCCTGCTGCCGGTTTTGGGGACCTGTGGACGCACACGGGCTGCGGTATCGTTCTTCGGCCTGCCACGCCGTTCTTGAAGCGCAGTCGTCTTGCCGTGTCACCGGGCCGCATGTGCACGGTGTCGTCGCCCCAGTATGCGCAGCATGTTTGCGCAACAACCAAATAGCTCTGTCATTTTCCCCGCTACCAGCACACGTCCCTCATGCACACGCTAAGCGACATGATTTGCTTGCACCAGGCAGAAGAGGGGTTTCGGGAATGTCCGCCCCGCGGAAAAGTGCTGAGAGACTGCATTCACCATGCTTTATTAGAAAAAAAACAAGAAAAAAAAACAAAAAAAATGCGAATTGTTAACCCATTTCTTTGAGAATCAGCGTAACAGCAGCAGCATTTTTGGCCTCTTTTTTTTTACGTTTAAAATAATAAATTTTGCGTTAGCCAGGGGCGATATCGGATCTTCGACATTTTGTTTCATTTGAGGGAAGCATGTAAGCCCCCTTCATTTTTTTTTTTTTTTTTAACTTTCATTCATGATACATTTATTGTCAAATGCATCATAGACGAGCGTGGGAACTCAACAGACCGTTCTCATTGAGCGTTCCGCGCATGCGTGACGCCGCCATAACTGTAGTCTCCAGGTGGCATGCAAGCACCAGAGAATGACAAAGCTCTTGTAGCCTTGCGCTCTGCTCCCCGTATACTCGCAGTGAGATTGCCGCGCATGCAGAAAACGTGTACACCCGTGAGCGATATGAAGGTGAACAGCCCTGTTCTTGATTATGACGCCCCTGCAAGTTTTGGAACAAACTCTGTTCCAGAAGAGGGCTAGAACGCAAACTTTAGACCCTTGGCCAAGTACCGTTTGAGACGTTGAGAGTTAATATAGCTTTAGGGAGCCGTAAAACAGGCAAGAAACCAGCTAAGCTGTTCACCTTCATATTGCCGGCGGGTGTACTTGCAGCTCCCACGATGCATGGCGTCAGCAGTGGCGTTACAAGACTGGCCGGTGAGATGGGTCCACGGACCCTTCCCGACATTTCGGGCGTCCTCAACTTCTTTCTCGGCGCATTATGAGGATCCAATCTACAGCACGTAAAATAATGGCCGTGACTAAAACAAAAAGTTAATGTAATTTGACATTTTTGTGATTTCTGAACCCGAAGAAAGACAGAACGATAAGAAGACAAAGCATGTATCAAATTGGTGTATTGTACCGTTCTATTTGCGTGTGCGCGCGTGTGTGTGTGCGTGCGCATGCGTGGGTGTGCGTGTCTGTATGCGAGGCGTCCGAGTCAGCCCGAGCGTACACCGTAACCGTGATCGTAAGGGTCCCATTATTCCCTGCGTCACGCGGTGCAATTTGGGGTTGCCTCTGGGCCTTCTGGGATTATCTGAGAAGCTCTTGTTGCAGGCTGTGCTCGTATTAAGATAGTATTTATATGTTAAACGAAATATGGGTTCTATTGCGCCACTAGCCTTCCTCGAGCCGACGAATATGGCGAGTCCTCAACATCGTGGCGGGAGAAGGAGACTCGGGTCGTGAGTGAGAGCGGGCCCCTCCCGCGGTTCGCACGGACGACGCGTCACGTGTCCCTCGTGGACACGATCGACGTCCAGGCGGCGTCGACTGGGCATCCGCAGCGAGACATCCTCGCGTGTCCCCCTCCGCCGCCGGAGTCCGCGGTGGTGGTCCGCCCCTTCTTTTGCGCCGCTTTGACAGGATGATGGCCCAATCGACGGCGGCGGCGCCGACCGCGGACCCGCATTCCTGGCCGGACCGTCGTGACTCCGCGTGACGGGGCTCATCAGGGCAGAGGCATCCGCTGCCACCACGCGGCGACGCCGACATCCGAGCGCCGCATTGCCCGCCACCCGGTGCCTTCTGCCACCACCCAGAAGACAAGGCCCGGTCCTTTCCCTTCTTCATTCGTAATCACTAGGGGACCCACGCGTCGTCGCGTACCTCGCGTCGGCGTCGCCGCCAGCGCGTTTTGCGGCGTCTCACAAGGGTCGCGACGCTAGAAGGCGGCGACGCCATGACGGACGCGTTTGCCGCTTTGCGGCGATTCTCGTCGAGTTTAGCGCGTTCGCCACTTGGGGCGGGTCGGGGGATCCACCAACGATGACGTCAGGAACAGGCCTCGCCTTCTTGGTGGTATTGCTTGCGCGGCCTCCTCGTTCAACGACGATATCTCTGCTGCTGCCGACCGCCCCGACCGCCGGTTTGTGGCTGCCGGTAGGGGGACGTGCGGTGCACACGCGGAGTGGATTCTAAGTGGACTCGCCGAGAGGCTAACAATGGCGAAGCTTCAACAATACAAGCTAATTTTTATTTTTATTTTTTTTTTTTTTTTTTTTTGTACACTTCATACGGGAGCATGCTGTCACGAAGTAAATGGTGTTCTCACTTATTCGTCGGACAAGTGCAGGTCGTACCGGAGAAAAGAGAACCGTGTTTTTCGACCCGGGTAAAGAAACTGTGCATTGCCGAAAGCTCACACTCCGCGTGACTGTGACGCTAGCGGTTGGGATAGAAATCGAATGTTTGAGAAGATAACGTTACCCGGATAAAAAAAAAAAATCAATTGAGAGAAAATGAAGTTTCTTTACGAGCCGACGTCTACGTAAGCCTAATATCGTCAAAACAAAGACTGGCATTGTGTGGGCGCCTGCACAACCAATTTCAGTGAAGAAAGCTTGTCAGCAAAGAAAAATAGTATTGTTTTCGTTCTCGGTGACAAAATACTTTTCATTGAAAGAGATGGTGTGGGCACCCACAATGTCATTTCAATTGTTTTGACAATATTACAGGGATATCGGCTTATAAAGGAGATTTCGTCTTTCTCAATTATCTTTTGATTCGGGTTTCGGAA
The DNA here is from genome assembly GCF_016920785.2 of Ixodes scapularis. Taxonomy (NCBI): domain Eukaryota; kingdom Metazoa; phylum Arthropoda; class Arachnida; order Ixodida; family Ixodidae; genus Ixodes; species Ixodes scapularis. Next base: position 35,986,830 of record NW_024609836.1, on the reverse strand, counting down.
CATACATGTTCTGAAACTTTCGCTTTCCATCCCAACCACTAGCTATCGTCACAATCTCACGTAGTTTGAGCTTTGAACCGCACCTTTTATCTGGTTTCCGCATACCAAAAACCGGTATCTGGACACCAGATACCGGAAACTGGAAAACTGGTACCGGAACGCTTTTGCAAACGTCACGCTCATTTTCCCTGGAGATTGGGAAATGCCGTGCCCGACTTCTGTGTTCTACAGCATACACCCCGATCAAATCTTTTCCATTTTCTTTTTTTTTTGATGGATGCGTAAAAATTGATACCGAAAAGCACCGAATCCGGGGGAAGAGTAAGCACCGGATACACAAAACCCTGGTTATGACGCCGCCCGTCTCTTATCCGCGTTAACACTGCTAATGCGTCGTACAAGGAACAGTGTGCCCATATTCTCTTGACTTAATACAGAAATAATAAACAGTACGGTGATGCGGCGCCGCTCTGTGTCTCGAGATGACCCCTCTTCTCCTTCCCCTCCTCCTAATCTTAACGGGCTAACAACTTCCCGACTTTCTCATGCCGACCCCCCTTCTTGTCCCACTGGGCTAACAATTCCTCGCTCCTCCGCTGCCCCGATTCTCTCTCCCCCTCTCCCTCCCTTGTTTCGCTTTCTCTTTCCTTCCCCCCTTTTACTCCTTTCCCTCTTCCCTCTCCCTCCCTTCTGTCACTTGTCCTTTCCTTCCCCCCCCCTTTTTTCTCTAGGTTCACCGATCTCGATGCCAACTTCTAATAAAGAAAGCTACATGTTGTTGAAAGTCGAAAGATGTCCGTCCTTGTCCGTCCTTTCTGTTTATTCTTTCTGTATTAAGTCATCAAAACCAACGCGCTCACGTTTAACTATACCATATTCTCTGAGGCATGTTTCTTACCTTGTACAAGTATACTGTAACATATCGGTCATAAAATAAAAGAAACCTCTCTGCAGAAATGTTTGAAGCATGTATATATGTAAAAAAAACATGCTTCGACCATGGTTGAAGTGTGACCGCGTATAATTTTGTCGTTATATCTGCAGCGAACTACCGACACGCGGGCTTGACGTCACGGAGCTGCGGCGGCGCTGCGATCGCGCCGGAGCCGGGTGGTGTGGGCAAAAGCGCGCACGTTTCGCATGGGCGTCATAGCATTTCAGCATGCCGCGAAGCTGTGTTGCCGTTAATTGCACCGAAATGTACAAGAAAAGCAGCGGAGTGAGTTTCCACAAGTTCCCGGCAGACTCTGAAAGGCAAAGAAGGTGGATAATATCCGTGGGTCGAAAAGAATGGTCGCCTCGCGCGAACGGCCGTTTGTGCGGCAAACACTTTCTTGAAGGCAAGTGCGGCTTCCATTTCAATCTCCGTCCCAAGGCTTGCTTATGTGCAGGGAAACCGTTGTCTGATCGAGACCACCCGGATTTTGTTCCAATCGTGTTCGTGCACAAAGCATCGGCCAAGCGCTCATCGGAGGCTCGCTACGCTCGTGCTAACCAGCAGAAGGGGATCGGCGACAGAACGGCAATGTTGTAGGCGTTACCGAAAAAAGTAACGAAATACGTTACTCGTTACTTGCAAATAAAAGGTGCGCGTTACTGAGCTACGTTACCTAAAAATAAAAGGAACGCGCGTTACCGCTACCGATAAAAAGAAACGCAGGTTACATCTGCGTTACTTTTTTAAAATTATGATTTAACACATTTTATGGTCTTCACGACAGAGCTCATATATCAAGAAACTTTATGTTCATGCAGAAACTGAACATAATTAGTTTATCTCTTTTTACGGTTTCACCTAAATATTTACGAGAAAAAACGCAAAGAAAAACATGGCTTGACGCCTGAAAAACGGAAAGAATTTAAGTATAATTTCTTTAAGACTTGGGAAGTAGTAACGAGTAACGTAACTACGTTGCTTGAAATAGTAACCTAAGTATGTTACCCGTCACTGTGTCGAAAACGTAACGAGTGGGTTACTACGTTACTGAAAAAAGTAACGCGTTACCAACAACGCCCTTACTTGTAACCTGTTACCACCAAGACCGCAGAACGGACAAAGCGTTACTGCTTGTCCTTGTGGTCGTGAGGGTAGAAAAAATGTCATACCTTGACTTGAAGACGCTGTGTGTATTTAATCAATTAATGAACACACACTTCCGCAGACCCACAGTCTGCTAATCCCGCCGTCAGTGCGGAAACCGACTCGAAGTAATCGTAGACCTCGAGAGACTTGTACGCCTGCACCGAGTCGGCCGTGAACTGGCTTGGCGAAAAAACTAAACAAACGACGACGTGAGCCGTCGACTTCCGTGGCAGCAACTTTACGCCTTGTTTACGGCGTACGGATCCTCGTAGGCAACGCCATCCACGCACAGTTTGTTTCAATACCGCGGCCGTTCAGGCTCGGGTAGCGAGCTCAAATAGTCGGGCATAGCATACGACGTGCGTTGTGAGGAAATACGACGCACAAATAAAGATACAAGCGTCCCTACAACGTCAACAACGAGCGCAAGCCATAGAACGCAACGGCGAAAACACAAAGAGCCGGGCTGCTTTTGCCCACATAGCTACCTCGCATGCGCGGCCTTCCGGCCGTGTTGGTAAACAGAGCCGCTCTGGGTGTCGGTCTATAGTATATACATACCGCTTTTTAATTTCTTTTTATTTAACAATTTTGTTTAAAAAAAAAAAAAAGCCTTGAAGGTTACACTTATGCGGTTTCTTCAGGTGAGTTATATGGCCAGGGGGACATTGTATAGGGGGCTAATCCTAACGATCAGTTCGCCAATTAATTAAAATTCGTTAATTAACGTTTTAATTAATGAAAGTAGGCATATGGTTCCAATTAGAAACTTGCTGAGCGTAATCAAAGTCAAAATCAAAGTCAAATTGGATGTTATGTGTTTATACAGCGTAAGGTCGGTCTGCCAAGATGGGATTCAGAGCCTGAATATCCAACGAGTCAAAAGATCCAACGAGACGAAAGATCCACTAGCGGATATTTTGGCTCGTTGGATATTCAGACACGTTGGACATTCAGGCCTGGTTGGATCTTTCGTCTCAATGGACATTCAGTCCCAATTGAATATTCCGTCTCAATGGATGTTCAATCACGGTGGACATTCCGGCCTAGTTGGATCTTCCGTTTCGTTCAACATTCAGACTCGTTAGACATTCCGTCTCATTGGTGGTAAGTATATGGTATAGTTTGTCTGCAGTTTAGGTTTGAACCAACTCAGGAGGCGTTGTACCATTATTATATCGAACCAAGAACAAAAGTGAACCTTTCTAACCTGGCAAGTGATTTGAGGTCACTATATAGAATACAAAAAAAACTTTGATCCAAAACCGGAAAGCGGGTGGCATGGGACATGTATGCGTAGAACATAAGGTTTCGAAGACCTCTTTGTTCTACGCCTATTTTTTGGTGTCGGAGCGATCAGTCGCTTTTGTTTTTTAGACTCCGTGTTGAACCCTGTTTAGGAAGTTCACGATGCTTCGCTACGTTGAAGACTTTTTGTTTCTCGCATCCTTTTGGTTTCTGTCGGCAGCGTTGTTGTCTTTTGTTTATTTTTTTATTATTAATATTATTAAAATATTTTATCGGGGCATATGACTGCTAAACTTCGGTGTTGACTTTGGTTGCTTTTGTTATTTTTAATCTTAATTATTTATTTATTTTAGCCTTCGGCGCCTGAACAGGCATTATCGCGCAGGCGAGCAAACATTTAGAAAAAAAAAAACTTTCGGCATTTGCGGCACAAACAATTTCGCTAGGCAGCGCATTCCATTTTTTTTTAATAATATATAAAAAATAATAAACTTTCCTGATTTTGTTTTGGCACGGAGATTACGTATCTTATGTGATCTTTACGTTATTAAATATAATTTGGAGCATTCCAGCAAGCCCTTTCACATAGAATACAAAAATGTGCTCTGAAAATAAGATCCTGCCTTTTCATTATTTATTTGGGACCAGTATGCTCGATAAATTACAGGAATGAAGTAAACATAACAGATTGGATATCCAGCCTCGGTGGACATTCAGACCTGGTTGGATATTCCGTCTCGTTGATTATTCAGTCGCGGTGGACATTCAGGCCTGGTTGGATCTTCCATCTCGATGAATATTCAGTCACGGTGGACATTCAGGCCTGGTTGGATCTTCCCTCTCGTTGGACATTCGGACTCGTTGACATCCTGTCTCAATTGGACATTTCGTCTCGATGGATATTCCGTCTCGCCTGTCACGTGACCAATTGGATCTTTCGACTCGTTGGATCTTCCGTCTCGATGGATATTCAGGCCGCAAGCCCCAAGATGGGGCGACACTGGTTTACACTGTAGATGAGCAATATTGCCCGTGCAGTACAACCGCTAGCCTGGGGTCTTTAACGTGCTCACGCAATAGTGATACACGACCCCAAGCCTGTTCGATGCTCATCCAGGTCGAAACGGGCAGGGGTGGGGCTCGAACCAAGGATTGCTGGGTTCTGCAGCGCGAGCTTTCGCTCCACGTGCGTCAAGCTGGGTATGCGCCTTAGGCCCCTGCGTCATCGAAAACCAATAAATCAACTCCTCTCATGAAGATATAAGACAGCGGCGGGTTTTTACGGCGTTCTGAAAATGCGCCCAGTTTGGACGCGTTTCTAGGTTTCGGTTCGTTATCGAAGCGCATTTTTGCGGCCGTGGTCCTGCTCCCTGGTGGTCGCGGCGCGAAGCCAACGCCCTCGGCTCCCTCGTAGGATTGGGGGAAGTACGACGTACGTGCGTTGCGCTTCTCAGCCACTGGAGAGCAGGACCGCGGGCTCAGAGTTGCGCTACCATAAGAATCCGAAACCTAGAAACGCGTCCAAATGAATCATTTCTGCAGAACGCCGTAAAATGTTTCCCTGCGTTATATCTTTCTAAAAAAAAATTGATCGAGTGGTTTTCGATGACGCTGAGCAAGATTCTAAATGGAAACATAAGTCTATTTTCATTAATTAAAAAAGTTAATTAACGAATTTAAATTAATTAGCCCACTGATTCTTACAATTAGCCCACTATACTATGTCCCCATGGCCGTATAACTAACCTGCACAAACCGCATAAGTGTAACTTTCACGGCTTTTTTTTAACAAATCTGTTAAGCTTAATAGAAAAAAACTGTATATAGTGCACGAGCAGTGTCCGCAGCGATATTGCTCATCCATCGCATCGCTAAATCAGCGCTGACTTTGCTCTGCAGTAGCCGCGTTCCGCTGAACGCGACCCCACCTTTTCCGAGGTACACAAATACGCGATACAATGCTATAGTGTGTGCAGCCCCGGCTTTGTTTTGTCTCGGAGCCGAACCGCATATGGGAACCAGCCTTTATAGTGTCAGCGTCGTTCACCATAAAACATGGACAATGAAGACGGAGTATACCGTATTTTCCGGACTATAGACCGCACCCGGCGTATAGTCCGTAGAGGCAAATTTGGGGTCAAAAATGAAAGTTTTTGCTTAGATAGTCCGCACCCGCTGCATAGTCCGCACCCAGTGCATAGTCCGCACCTGGTGCTTAGTCGACACGAAATTCTTCTCATACGCGTCTTGACATATGCATGTTTTCTTAGCTCACCAAAAAAAGCCTATAAAAAAATAAATTATCAATAACATACTCTTTTATTCACAAAATCCGTCCCGTCTCGTCATAATCAACAATATTGAAAAACATAATTCCTGTATAGTCCGCCCGCGTAGATAGTCCGCACAGCCAGAAATTTCAACTTTTAAACATGTATAGTCCGCGGACTATAGCCCGGAAAATACGGTATGTTCAAAGTTACCGGCGTTCCCACCTGTCTTTCTTTCCGCGTTCGTCCAATGTTCGTGGAGACCCGACAGCGGTTGCTCGGGTTTGCACCCGTCACCAGTTCTGTCACCACGGTGACAGTGACGGGGGAAGCTGCGAGAGGCGGCTGACAGGCCGACACAACAGCCCGAGCAGGAAGAGAGAGGTCCTCTTTCCGTTCGCCGACATGCATACTTCCCGTAGTCTCGGCCCATATGTTGCGACTTCCTACGAGGCTTCGTTCAACACCTCCTGGATAAGGGTCCCGTAGTACCGGAGTGTCTACGTCGGGGGACAGACAACACCATCCAAAATAATCAGAGCTTGTGCACTAGTATTGTGACGTCATCGCGGTGGACGTTACTTGGCGTCGTCGGTGTTCGGCTGAGCTATGCGGAGTGCAAGTTCGTCTGCTTCTTCTGCGGGGATTGTGGTGACGTCAGAACGCCAAACTCTGGTTGACTCTGATTGAAGGATAGTGGGTAGACCTTGAGGGAGCTGGCTTTGGGGTCTTTACCCACTATCCTTCAGTCAGAGCCGATCAGAGCTCGGCTTCTTTCTGACGTCACCACAATCCCCGCAAAAGAAGCAGACGAACTTGCTTTCCGCATGTAGGACGCTAATCACGCCAGTCGGAGACACGTTCCCCGCACTATGGTAGAAGGGACTGGTCACACGCCGATTATTCCGCAAGTGTCGCGCCAGTTGAGCGGAGTGCTCACACGAGTACTCTGCATGATTGTTCGGATAGGACTCAGGCTCTCGCTGATTAGATCGAGCAGTCGGTGAAAACCGCGAAATGTAGTCCGTGTGCAGCAAAGGGTATTTAGTAAGGCAATTATAATAATTATCGATAACCATAATAATGTCCATCGATAAAAAACAAGCGAACAAGTTTGAAGAATGCCAGACGCACGTTTGCTTCATGCATGTGTCTGCAACGAACCCTATTCAAACGTGTCTCCAAACAGTTTTTTTTTTTTGATCGATGGGTTTATATTTGAGGAAAAAACAGGCCTCAGACGGGGTGTCGGCAGACCCTGTATTTTTTTATGCATTAGCGTTCCGGCGGCGGTTTTAACGTTACAGATATAGTCAAACTCTATAAGTCGGGCTCGCCTCACGGTCTATACCAATCAGTGCCGGGGAGCTAAAACTACGTCGCTTTAGTACGCAAAAATGGGAACAAATTTCCAACGGCGCTATACATTTGGACTGGTTAAAGAGAGCGCGCTGTAATAATTAATACTTAATATAGAACAAAAAATGAAAACACTGACGACGTTAAGAGACAACCATAAAGAAGATTGCGGTTATGTGCGAACGTCCTCCATGTTTTGTTTTGTGATTTTTTTTTCTATTTAAGCTACATTTGGAGCGCGTTAAATTTGCGTATTATTAATCACATCGCTTTCGTATCCAGTCTAAATAAATGACTGCAGAGACCATTTTGCTCGGTGCTCGGCAGGGGGTTTCTACGTTCCTAAAATCTTATTAAACTTTAACGGGTATCTTTTCATTAGGCTTCGCGTAATCTATTTTTGACAAGACTACACCCATTAGGGCGGTAAGGCATGAGCATCTGTATAAGCGATGAACGTTTTTTTTTTTTTTTTTTTTTTTTATTTTTTTTTTAATATTAGCATCATTTGTCGAGTTTTTTTTGTTTTTTTTTTCTATGTTCAAGAATTGAAAGATAAAATCACACGGATCGCAAAACCTGTACATAATAAAAAAAATATATATCGTTTTTTTTTTTCTTTTGTAGAAGGGTGCATTTTTGCTTAACTACCTTTTATTGGATGATTGGATTTTATACTACCACTCAGTCGGAACAGCTCAAACTCTAGTTAATGTTCGAAAGTTCATACCGGATAAGAGCGGTGTGGTCTAGCTCACTGGGTATACGTTCCCAGATTCTTACTGGAGGCGCATACTCCCGAAGCACAACTGGCAGGGCTTGGTCCAAGGAAATGACAAATATGCTTGGACCACGCTCGACGTTAGAGATCGCTGCGCTTCGAGCATCGACACTCCAGCCCCTACTTTTGTTTTTGGGAGCGCCGCCATTTTGGTGAGCAGGGTGGGCACAATTGGCGATCGTTAGATTCCGAAATGCCACCCTCCCTGAGCCTCGGATACGGCGTCAGAAGACTCGGGCGACATTGTTTCTGCTCTGCCGCGGTCTGTTTTAATATTCATGAAGCACGGAAAAGCGTTTCTTCGATTTTAAACGAAGCTTCGCGTAACTGGCAACACCGACCGCTCATTAACACTGGAAGCGGATCCGCGTTCGCGAAGCGGTTGCGAACGCGGTTGCATAAAGATCCAGAACAATTGCACGCGCACCTGATGTCATCGAATGCGCGTGCAATTGTACTGGATCTTGATACAACCGCGTTCGCAACCGCTTTGCGAACGCGGATCCGCTTCCAGTGTGAATGAGCGGCAATAGACCCTTTTCAAAAGTACATCCAGCAACATTGGCGGTCGCCATTGCTTGGGCACGGAGCGCGTGATTGGATCCAATTCGTCACCGAACACTGACGTCAGCACTCGTGTCCAATACGAGCTCAGCCGAGTTCACGCCGAGCGCTGACGGAGCCCTCGTGTCCAATACGAGCTCAGAGTATGTGAGAAAGCAATGGCGGACAGGCGTTAGCGCGCACTTTTGAAAAGAGTCTATTTTGAGCACCGAGAGGGCTCAAGTGTTCTAAATCTTCGTCGTCTTCTGCCATATTGAAGGAACAGTGGCAAGCGTAATATGTCGTAGAAGCGTGTACGCGTCATGTGCTGTTCATTCAACGGTGAAGCTCCTTGGTTAAAGGGTAGTATGAAGCAGTCTTCCTGATTTCAAAGAAGTTATAGTGCTTGTCGGTAACTTAAGACGGGCCATGGCAGCTCGTTCTTACATCGAGCAATGTGAAACATTTACCTTCCGACTCGGACGCAGTATAATTATTTTCTCCCAAGAGCACTCCTTGTCGCATTCCAGGCTATTCACTTCGGGGTGTATGCGGAGGGCAAGTTCGTCTGCTCCTTGCGCAGGGGGTAGCGGTGTTGTCAGAACGCCGAGCCCTGATTGGCTGACCGCGACCCCCTATCTGAGCGTCGTCTGCTCCTTTGCAACGTCGTCTGCTCGCAACGTCGTCTGCGTCTGTCTTACGTTTCCTGCGACTTTCGGAAGTGCAGAGGCCAGATTCACGAAACGATCTTACGCCAAAAATATGCGTAAGACAAAACTTTAGAACAAATTCGTATTCACGAAACGAAATGTTCCTAAGTTTTGTGCAGATTACGACGAAATCCTACGACAGCTCCGAAGCTGTCTTAATCAAATCAGCATGGCCGACAGCGTCGCGGTCGCGCCGACCAACGGACGTTTATTTTTCTACGTGCGCTTCTCACGCGTCCCGACTTCAAGCAGCAAGGAAAAAGTAAAAAGTACTTGAAACAGACCACGAGGAACAAGAACGCTGGATCCATAAACACCCGAAAAAGCTCCAACGGCCACGATTCCACCGACAACGACCAAGCGAGCACGGCAGATAGGCCTAGCAGGCACTCCGACTTGGCGACCGTGCGCCCACGACCGGCTGGCGTGTTGAATGGAATATGCCCGTGCGACCCTTGTGAACCCTTCCCGTCTTATACACGAACTCAACTCTCCTACGTCACGCCGCAATGGTGGCGCGTCGGTCACACTTCCGGTCTGGGGCGGTGGGCAGAAGTCGCCGTGCGGGACATGGATTCTTGCGTTCTTTCCGGATAAACCAGACAAAAAACCTGCGTTCTCGTCAAAATGCTGCGACGGGGACTGTACCAAATGAGTCTGGAAAGGTTTGAAGATCAGTTTTCATGTGTTTCTTCCCGCTCCGTTCGTCCGAGTACGTGGATAGTAGCCTTGAAAAGGGTAAACCAGACGCTGTCGAACTACGATTGCTTGTGCCGGCAATGCTTTGTGGTCGGCAGATGTGTTTGTTTTGTTCCAACATGAAGGAGAGAAAACCGCCAAGTTGTCCGGGCCACCCGCGGGTTCAGTGCGTCTTCAAATTCACACGGCCGCATGATCGTTCGAACTTTCGTCTGCTCTTTCGAGCCTGCTTTCTGTCGTCTGCTCGTTCAAACAAAAGCGGCCCGTAGACCAAACTTTGACCCGGTGATTGCAATAAGAAGTAATTGCAGGCCTCAAAAGACTTATGTAGGCTTGGTGTAAAAAGTAGATACAAGATGTTGATCATTGGTACCAGTGGCCATCACCGACTTGTCACGCTTGGTCTGTTCTCGCTTCCGAATTTCAGTATCGACGTCGATCATCGCCGCTACCTTCTACACTTTTGCAGCACAAGCGACGTCGCGACCGAAAATATCATGGTTTCGGCGTCCATTCTGCACCGTTCACGCGAATTAATCGCCGCACGTCAAATTATTTATGCAAAGTTTAGCGGTGTAACGAACCTTGATAATTTCGCTCTGGCAATTAAAGTGGTAAGACATTGCTATGAGGACGTAGAATATACAATTCTAATGCGAAAAACAGTATGCAGACTCACACAGACGCCGACAACGTGGCATTCCAATGGTTTGTTGACGCGGGACGCGGTGCTTCTTGCCCGCACTCTGTCGTCTGCTCTTTCAAACTTGTCTGCTTTTTGTCGTCAGCTCGTTCAAACAACAGCGGCCCGTCAACCAAACGTTGACCCGGTAATTGCGATAAGAACTATACTTCGTTTCAGCTTCGGTCCAGACGCAGCCAAAGCTACAAGCGCGAGCTCCGGGCTTTCAGCATCCCTGCCAAGCACGCGCGCTCGTGCAGTGCAAAGCACTGTTCTGAGCGACATGCTCGCGCTTGTAGCATCGGCTGCGTCTGGACCGAAGCTGAAACGAAGTATAAGTGTAAGCCTCAAAACACTCTTGAAGGTTGGTTGGGGTAAGAAATGTAAACAGTAGATACAAGACGATGTGTATCATTATCAGTGGCCATCACCGACTTGTAATGCCCGATTATACTTGCGGTTTTCAGTATCGACGTCCACCATCTCAGCTACGGTCCATGCTTTTGCAGCCCGAGCGACGTCACGACTGAAAATAGCGGGCAGAATCTCATCGTGGGAGGCAGGCTTTAGCGCCCATTCTGTGGCGTCCACGTGAAATGAATCGCCGTAAGTCACATTATTCACGCAAAGTTTTGCCTCATTAATTTTGCTGAAGCCGCTCAAGTAGTCAGACACTTTTAGGAGGACGTAGAATCAACAATTCCAACTCGAAAAAGAGCACGGGGACTCCCACCGACGCCGAAAACAACGCAATTCAATGGTTTGTTTATGGGCGACGGCGGGCTTCTTGCCCACCGTCCACCGCGCATGCGCGGCGCCGGTGGCGTCCGCTAGGGGCACTCCGGTTTGTTTGTAAACATGAGTTGGTCTATACTTTAATCGCTGACCTCAATTTTAGATTAAGAGGTCAATCTCTTTCTCTTGTCATCTCCTTGTTTTCCGAGGAATGGTGACTCTCGCCGGTGGAAAAGCGGTGAATCTCCAACAGACGCAGGAAAGGTAAAGCAGCCATCGCTTTGACTAGCAGACGTAAAGCAGACGATGTTAACTGCGCCGACCAGCCGACGCCGTTAAAGAGTGAGGGGTCTCGCCGCACACGAAAGGAGGGAAAAAGTATTTGGGAGGGAACTTGCGGAGACTAACACGCTCACTCTCGGTTCTTAGCAAACAAACCTTGGCGCCTCGGGACACCTCGCCAGTGAGTCCTTTGACTTCTCTCCTTGATGCGCGTCGGCTAGTTGTTAGACAAAAACAACGTACCGCTCGAGTTATTTCGTCTGCCCCCTCTGAAAAACGAGGTCGAGCTCACTCGACTTCCGAAAGTCGCAGGAAAGGTAAGACAGTCGCAGACGACGTTGCGAGCAGACGACGTTGCAAAGGAGCAGACGACGCTCAGATAAGGGGTCGCGATCAGTCAATCAGGGCTCGGCGTTCTGACAACACCGCTACTTCCTTTCTCATGCGCAGAAGACGAAAATGAGCCCACTTGCGAGGCGTATTGCTCTAAAACACCCGAAAGAGCCCAAGTTCCGCGCAAGGAAGCTGGATGTTTCCTGGGTAGAAGCGTCGCCAGTTGGGGAAAGGGACGCCGCGAGTTTCCTGAAATGTGTACCTTTCCTACGAACGGGTGGCGATACCTGCTCATTCGCTTATTTCCGAATAGACGTCCCAAGGAAAGGCAGAGATGCGTATCGCGGGCGGCACCTGCTTTCCTCGCTTCCCGTCTTTCCCGGCTACAAAAAGCATCGTTACCCTACCAAGGTCAAGGATACGCACGAAACGTTCTGGAGCCTTGACAAGGCATTTGGAATTTACTATTTATTCCGGTCGTTTGTCGTTCATGATGGTCGAAGCTTACGGTTGGAACTTGCATTACGAAAGAGCAAGGATGGGAATTTCCTAGTCCTGTTATCTCAGGTTTTTAAATGTCTTGAACTCACTGATGATATGTCCTTCACATTGTAGCTTATAAGTCGTTCGCGCCCAAGCTCACAGCGCGGTGTAAGTTAGGTGCTCGTTGGACCAGTCGCACCTCTATCTTTCGCCACATAGCTTGCTCTCTCGCTCATACCCACACGCAGAGCAGGGGTCAAATGGTGAAAGGAAGGTGGTTGATTGGTTGTGGTGAGCTCGTACCTCCCACCGCACTGTCAGCTAATGAACGAAGTATAGTACCGTCATGATGACGTGACGCCATGAATCTTTCTTGCCTGGAATTCGTGAGCCGTGACATTCCAGAGATGTCTTTATACGAAAGCTCTTCTCCATCTTCTTCGTCTTTCAAGCCCGCCTGTGTGTGTCCGTCGTGTTCCTCGTACGAGGCTTTCAGCTCGGATGGCCATCATTATATGCTCCGATGTCTTTGTCACAATATTCCACCACGCAAAATAATTCTCTTTTTGTCTGAAAGGCCGACGACCAGACTCGAGCTTCTGCAAGGCAGAAGATCCTCCTCACCGTAAGGGAGGAGGAAACAGGCAACGGTGGACTGGATGGAAGAGGGAATCGAGGAAGGGAGGGAAAAGTGGAAAGCGTGAACCTGACGCCTGTCTTTAAAGCTCGCAAACAAACTGTCTCATTCGGGACAAAAGTAATTTCAAAAGTAATAAGTAATTTTTTTTTCAAAATTACTGCCTGAAAGTAATTTATTGCATTACTAAACTACTAGCCAGGAAAGGTAATTAATTACATTACTAATTATCTAAAACGTAATTTATTTACTTTAATTTCATTACAATGTCATTACCGCCGTCTCTGCCATGTGTGGCCCACCGGTAACTTCACGAAATGAAGGAGTTACAACGCCCGCACCTCTCCTCTCCTTAACCCTATATGAACAACAGTCTAGTTTCTGGTGCTCTGTAACCTTAACTGCTTTTGCGCCCAATATTTAAAAAAAAAATCCCACTCCCCAAGCAACAATGTCGGAAAGTAGAAATGTCTGTTCAACCAGTGCTCCGGAACTTGAAGTCATGACGTTCGAATTATGGTGCTTGGAACGCGTCTTCGACTGGTGTGTTTACCGCGGCCAAATGAGTGGTCCCTCGATTTCCGCCTGGTGACGTCATAGAAGTGTCATGCTGTCGCCGGTCACGACCCTGGCGGCGTCCCAACAGTTGTGGTATAAGTGGCAGACGCCTGTTCTGCTGCAGGTCGCTCTCTACTGTGACAGTTCACGGAAGCTAGAGCAGCCGGAAGTTGGGACGCCTGGGACGCCGTGACGACAGCGACACTCGCGTTCGCTCGTGCTTTTCGCCAGTATTTCTACGGCCAACAGCCAGGATCGCGACAGGCTACAGCATGACACTCCGGCTTCTGTGACGTCATTTGTTGCCACTTTGGGACCACTTTTGATGTATGGGCGGGATAGGACGCTAAACACACCAGTCGAAGACGCGATCCAGGCACCATAGTTCGAATCTTGTAGCCCGAACTTCCTCTCGCTGCCAGATACGACCTACTACCCTGCAGACTAGTAACGCGTTACAAGTAACGGGTAACTTGAATCTAGTTACGTTTTTCAAGCATGAAATGTTTTTAACGCTACCCCCCAATCCCCAAATTGTGTACGTCCATTCGTCCGTCCGTGCACTGACCGCTAAATTTAGAGGTGAAAGTGGCGTCACATGACGTCACACGACGTAACGTGACTTATACACTGGGGAAATTGACGTCACGTTACCTACACACCAATCCAGTTTCCCTCTAAGTTTAGCAGAAAGATTTACGTCTTCTGACCTACACACCGATCCAATATCCCCGCTATATTTAGGGGGGGGGGGGGGGGGGGGGTAGGGGGAATCGACGACACGTGAACTGACGTCACTTGACCAATACATCCATCCAGTTTTCCCGCTAAATTTAGCGGGAAAACATACGTCGGGTGACATATAATGATAAATTGATAAGACCAGGTTCTTCCCTACCGTAGCGACTGTTTGACGTCTTTCAAACGATTTAAACAATTGCTCCTGAAAACAGCATTTCATGCATTACAGGAGTCAAGGTAAAGATCGCCGCCAATATTTGTTTTTTATATATTTGTGGTTTTTTCAGTAACGAAGTTACGATTTAGTCCATTTTGAAGAGAGGGAATGAGTAACGTAGTTTAGTGGTTTTTTGGTGAAATAACGAGTAACGGTATTTAGTCACTTGTGGAGATGAACGCCTGGAATACAAGTACCCAACCTATATTTCTCACCACAGCTCACGCCCGTAATTTTTGGCGACGATAAAACGCTAGATAGGCCATAAACCGATGCGCACAAGCATAGCATCCTGTATACTCACAAAGCCTGGCAGTTCGACGACGGATCCAGAGAGTGCCCGGTCGCAGATTTAAAGCGCAAGGATCTGGTAGCACAGAGCATTTCTGGGGGACCTGGTATTCAGCTCACAGCCTTTGCAGCGGCGAGGACCTGAAACACACTTGTTCGCTCAGAAGAGGTGTGTTTCGGCGTCTCGCCGCAGCGGGGCGCCAATCACGTGGCTCTCCCCTCATCCGTTCTCTGCCGCTCCATCTTTTCCATTTCGGCGGCCCCTTCTCGTGGCGATCTGCCGGGCTTTGTCAGTATAAAGGAGGCTGTGGCACAAAGTGTGTCAGCATAGCCAGAGTTATTCCTGAGTGGACGCCTTAAAAAGCGAGGAATCATTAGCGACGACAAATATTGAAAAGCGGTTACTCCGTCGTAAAAACGACAAATTCAGAGTAACGAGAAAATGACGAGTTACTTTAAACCTGATGTAAAGCGTTTTTTTTTTTTAATCGCGGTAACAAGTAATGTACTTGGCTACTTTTTGGGTGAGCAACGGGTAGTGATATTTAGTTGCTCTCTTTCAGTAACGCATACGTGTCTGCCTACAACATAATTTGCAGCCAAACGAAAATCCCCTTTGGCACACTTTTTTTTTTTTTTTATCGAGCGTATTTTATATTGGCTACGTTGGAGCGTGCACTGTCAACACCAACGTTGCCAACCGAGGGACGGCGCGGGACGCACATACATGTAGAAGTGAGTTGGTGACGCATTGAAAAAGAGAGAACAGCGCTAAATTACCTATCTATCACATCGACGTCAACGCACACTATCGTCTCCCATTGGCTAAGCTACTCTATTTATTTCTGAAAGAGGGCAACCGAAGGAGCACTGACGCACGTGCTCTCCTTACATCGTGACATGTGAAACGCTTCAATAGTCTCCCTCGTTCTTTTCGTGTTATGGAGCTCCATTATCGAGGTTTCTTAGAGGTGCACCCACACCTGCCACAATAAATTGCCAAATGATCCGCAGGGGGCGATCTCACAGAAAATGAATGCTCCCTCAGTCCGTCATTAACACATCTACCAGATTGTCCAATGTGCTGTTTACCGCAAAATAACGGTATTCTGTACACAATGGCCTTTTCGCTCGCTACAAACTGTTCATTTTTTTATATGTTTCTTTGTGAACCACGCTAGGTGCCCTCCTGCCCTATCAGTTTGACCAACTTATCCGGATTTTTCGGAGCGGAGAAAAGGACCTTGACTTGATATCTCCCAGCTGTCGGTCACCTTCTCGGCTTTTCTGGTACCTCGGTCGTCCCCCGAAGCATTTTCAACGGCGGTTCTTTCACTCCTGTAAGGATATTTCATTTTGATATGAAAGCTTGCAGTTTCTGGACTTTACATTTTCGCTTCAGCCATCACATGTATGTTGGTGTTATGCTTCCAGGTAACAAAAGGGTCTACTCTCTTACCATTTCAAGCACTCTAAGGGCCGGTTGCACCAACGTCGCTTAGCGCAAAGCGGAGCTTAGCCGGGAACTTAAGCTTAGTTTCGGTTTCGTTCGGTTGCACCAAGCTCGCTTATCGCTAAACCTAGCACTAAACTACGCTTAACTTAAGCGCCCAACATTGGGCGCTTTGCTTCTGGTTGTTTCTTAATCCTGGATTAAAAACATGGCGGCTGGTTTGTCACGGTCGACGCGGTGGACGAAATTGGTTGTGCAAAGTGTTTTAGGCTACATCAGCGTGAAAGTCTCGGCAAAATGACTTTCGATTGTGACAAGGATGCAAAATATTGTCGCGTGAAGTGTTTATCGACCCCTGTTTTCAAGTTGGCTCTCCACGTTCAGGGCGTGTTAGCCCTAACCGAGAAACGTACGGAGCTGTGGGGCTCACGTCTGTATTCCCGTTGGTTCTTCTGTCAACGAGCTTATTCGTATGTACTTACTAATTTTCGCATAGCTGTAACGTATTGTTATTTACCACGTTGTTTATCTACACTTGCAGCGCGTATCCTTCAATCTGATCAGCGCGTTGAATAGTGGCAGTACATGTGATCTCGGCGATCAGCTGATTGTCGACACCTCTGCCGTTTGCATTAGATTGCGGCGCTTTTAAGTAATAAAACAGCGAAAATTCAATTTCTTTCGTTTTCTGAGTTTTGAGACAATCTTCAGTGAATTTTCCTTATCTCGCGAGTAGAATCTTGGCTTCAGAAAACTGTATCGTTCCATAACTAACTTTTTTGGTGATCGCATTTTTTTTTTATATACTTTGCTTTATATCTTTCATTCGTTTCCCGAGAACGAGATACTGTTGTTTCCGAGTTGTGCTCTGTGTTGGTGTTTTCCCTTTACTTTTGTCGTTTGTTGTCATTGTGACGATGGTTGAGACTATATACCGGAACACGTTTTCAATAAAATTCAGTTGAAAGTTGCGCCTTGTTGTGTCCTCCGTAACTGTTTTGGTGATCGCGATTTTTTAGGAATATTTTGCTTTATATCTTTCATTCGTGGCGACGATAAATCGTAACGACTACTATGTTAGATTCGTGCATTGCTGTATCGGTGATGCGAAGAGACGACCGTTCTTATCGGCACAATGTGATGTACTAGTGGGAGTTTTTTTTTTTTTTTTTCTGAACTTGACAGTGTGAAACTGAAGTCCGTTTGAGGCTGCAGCGGATGTTCAACGACGGTACAGTGCAGTTCTGTCACCTTGCTGATAGCAACGAGTACCGTCGATGCAAGGTCTCGTGACCTGACCTCTCGACGACTTCTATTCGACGATTTCCGGGCATTTTCGCAGCTGCCGTGGCGAGTTCGTCACTGTTTTGAACTTCATCGGTCTCAGGCTTGGCTTGGTTTTAGTAGTCATCTTACCTGCCTACTTATATCCATGATGTTTTGTCTTCAGCGATGTAGCGAGTAGAGTGTCCTTCTCGCGTTCGGTGAGATTTGGGGCCCCCGATGGCTCCTTCGCCTCAAAATGTGAGCACGAAAACTACTACCACTGTCAAAATATCCTGTTATCAACCGATATTAAACACACAATCACAGATGTAAAGAGCATTCGTGTTTATTTGAAGCTTTGACTTCTGTTATTGAAAGTTAAACGAAAAAATTATTGAATTTGGAGACCTTTAATTTGTTACTCACCGAAGAAATACAGCGAAAAGCAGACGCCGACGACAACTACTACGGCAGTTTTTTTTTTTTTTTTTTTGTTTACATCACGTGATTCTTCTCCGCCAATCGTATTCGTCGCTCTGAGCGTTCCCTAGTTTGCTCTGTTTGTCCCTAGATTCCCTAGGCAAATCCAGCGTTTAGCTAGGGGCGCGTCTGTAAAGCCGGCTTAACGTTGGTGCTACCGGAATTTAAACCCGTGCTTACGTAAGCTCGGTTTAGGGCGCTAAGCCGGCTTAGGAAAGTGCCGCTTTGGGTTAAGGTAAGCGGCGTTGGTGCAACCGGCCCTAAGGTGGTTAAAGGCCGACGTACAACCTCAGTTCTCAGCTGGGAAGATGATCCTCTTGGCGTTCCCCTCTCCTAAGCTGCGAGGGGAAACCAGGTTGGGGTAAGGTAAAACGTGGGGAGGATATAGGAAAGGAGGTGGTGGGCAAAAGTGGAAAGCGCGAAGTGTACGATGGACTTTAAGAAAGATATAGTCTAGGGGTCTTCCTAGGTTTAAAAAAAAAAATGGGTTGTGTGTATGTTTTTACAGCCTGGAACTTGGTCTGCCTCAACGGGCGACGAGCCTCCCAGCTGTAGATGAGCAATTTAGCCAGTGCAGTACAACCGCTAACCTGGGGTCTTTAACGTGCACCACGCAGTAGTTATACACGACCGTACGCCGCTACGATGCTCATCCAGATCGAAACGGGCAGAGGTGGGGATTTATCCCAGGATCCTTGGTTCTGGAGCGCGTTCCTAGATTTTACAAAAGCATTTGACTATCTTAATCGCGAAGTCTTATTCAAAAAGCTTGAGATCTACGGCAATCGCGGACATGCTTTTACAGACATACCTACATCGCCAACAATACGTTAAGATTAACGGTCATTCTTCAACTCTGAGGTCTGTTGCGTCAGGTGTTCCACAAGAAAGCATGTTAAGAACTTTTCTATTTTTTTTTTTTAATTTGAACATTAACGATATTATCAACGTTGATAATAAGGCGAAATTTGTATTATACGCAGATGATGCAAGAATTTGTGTTCGAAAGCCTGCGACGAAATAATTGATAGGGGAACTTTAGTTTATCAAATATAAAAAGCTGGCGGGGCCAGAAATTCACTGAAGGTTAATAAAGTTGAAAGTTGAAATAAAAAGAAGCCTTTGGTTTTATCTCAAATTCTCAGCTATGACCCGTCTCCCATTGAAGCCTCTAGTTGTTTCGAAACTCTAGGTCTGCTTTCAAGCGAGACAAGGAGCTGGGCTAGTCATATGAATTACATTATTCCAAAGCTTGCTCGGGTAGTGGCGATCGTAAATGGCTACCGATTTGTTTTTTACCTACGAGCGTTAAGTTGTTACTTCATAAATCACTATTCTACTTCCACTTAACGTATTGCCATCTGGTTTGGGGAACAACAACAGCGACTAGTATTGAAAAAAGTGTGTTTTCTTCAGAAGGAAATATTGAGAGGAATATGGTAATGTGCCATATGACTTCCATTTTGTCGATTTATTTATGAACTGTAATATAATTCATGTCTACAAATTATATCACTGGAGACTGTGCACTAGCTTCGAATGTAAAAAAAAAAAAAAATAAGGGGCTCGGGTTTTCTAGAAAGACTAATTTTCCCACTGTACCCTACCCGTAACGGAAAGAAATGGAAAATGGTCACGCGACGAACAAAGTATGGCTATCTGCTGTAACATTTCTCACTCCCACACTTGCTAAGTAGTCTTTGCTTTGATAATATTGATTTACTTTCAAGGATATGCGGTTGTAGTTTGGTATGTAAATATTATTTTAGTTTCACGATTTGTATTTGGGTGAACTCTGTTCTGTAGGCATATGCACCGTAGATGTGCGATCTTTCTGCTGTATACGTTGTCTTTTATATGTTTGTATGCCTTGTATGTTTCCGCATGCTTTCTGTTGACCAGTGTAAGGGGCCCAAGGATCAGTCAAGCTCCTATAGTGCAGCTTTTACATTTTTGGGCCTCCCCCTTATAATCGATGGAAATAAAGTTGTTATTATTGAAGTTAAAGCAAGTAGGCATGCGAGCTGGCTAAGGATATAGATTATTGTTATTGTTATTATTATAACCTGCCTGCGCGTATCCTTGAGGAAATCCTGTACACACAGGATGATAGAAAGTTTCAAAATCCAGGTGAATAGGCTGGAGTGGGGGGGGGGGGGGGGGGGGGATATCCACCGGTGCTCCTCACAGGAGTGGGGAATCGGAGTTGAAAAGGCTTCGGGGGACTGGCAGAGTTCCCATGGAGAAGCGCAGCCGAGAACGAGACCTACGGCGGTGCCCTACGTGCACAAGGTCAGCCTCACACAGGATTAAGAAGGTGGCGGAGAGACACCGGAGTCAAGGTTCTTTTCTTCGTTCCGAAAAAAAACTTGAGAAGTTGTGCGGTGAAATTGAGGGGGGATAAAGGCACGCGGCGGCGATGGGCAAAGAAATATAAAAAATTGTGTAGCGTGCGAAGTGGGCAGTGTGTATATAATACCTTTATCATGCAGTAAACAGTATACATTGAATAATCTGGTAGATGTGTTAATGATCGACTGAAGGAGCGCTCATCATATGTGGGATCGTACCCTGCGGGTCATTTGGCAGTTCATTGTGGCAGGTGTGGGTGAGCCTCTAAGATTGAAGAGATAACGATAATCGTGCACCACAACCACAAAAGAACGAGAGACATTACTGCGGCATTTCACATATCACGATGCAAGGAGAAAACGCGTGTCAGTGCGCCCTCTGTTGCCATGTTTCAGAAAGAGACAGAGTATCTTAGCCAATGGGAGCCTAGTTTGTGCCGACATCGGTGCGACCGATTATTGGGGGGCTTCGCGGCTTTCGTGTTTTTCTCCTATTAAAATTTCAGTTCTTAGTCGCCGCCTGGTCTGGCTGTGTCTTCCTCTGGACCGTCGTCATTTTCCTTTGTTTTCTCGTTTCGACACACATATGGACACCAATGCTGCGCCAGCGCTTGACTGAGCTTCGTGTTCATTCGGTGAGAAGATCAGTCTTAGCCGAACACTGACGCAGCAGTTGTGTTCAATCTGTACCGCGCACTAGTCCAGTAGGTGGCGTAACACTTCCAGCACTACGGCCTTTTCATCTTGGGTGTGTCGATACTCTACCGGCTCCTTCTGAACGGCTCGTCCTGAGGGGCTCGTCCTGAAGAGCTCCTCCTGAAGGGCTTCTCCTAAGCTGCTCTCCTGAAGGGCCTGAAAAGCAGAGTTTTTCTTACCTCAAAATTAAACTACGTTTGGCCGAGCGTTCGTTCTCCGCCCAGATGCAGCGCTAGCTGTCTAGACCAGATTCCAAAGTTTCAGAACTAACTGTTTCCTTGTTGAAAAGTTATACGTCATTTTCTAGAACTTTCAATGGGAAAATAAGGCCCGTTTTCGGTAGCTGGTGCCAACTCTGTATTCGAGAGCTCCGTCGGCGTTCATTTTCCCCTCGAAAATTACAGAAAGGCTTCTATAACTTTTTAATAAGATAATGGTTACTTCCGAAACTTTGCCATCTGGTTCGAACCACTAAGGCTACATTTGGACGGAAAATGAGCGTTCGGTGATGCGTATATATTTTTTGCGGTGATAAAACCCTACTACTTTCTTTTTTTTATTTTAGGACACCCTATACAATGTGTGAATACGGTTATCCCTCTAAAAAATTTAAAGAGGGCGAGACGGTAGAGGGACGAGGAAGTCTTTTAGCTCACGCGGTCCTCGAGACTCCAAAAGGAGAGGAAAACAAAAATAATGCCGTAGCACCAAGAAAGCGGCTGGCGTCTTCGTTGCTACCTGACTTATCCATCATTCTCTCCGTGTACGAGGCCCCTTGACACGCGCTACTGAAATGATGAATCGCCATATAATGATATAATGTCGAGTTCATCGACACTGAACTAAATCCACGCGCCACGTTTTCTCGACCCAAGTCGTGATAGGTCCAAGGGAAGCGCCGATAACAAAATAACGGGTGGTTCCTAATAGACATGTTGGCGAACGTACAGCGCCCTCCGCGGCGCCGAAAGGGTTGCCGGGGACATCCTGTAGACAACCGGCCGTAGCAGATGACGCCGGTGACCTTGTAAGCGACAGTGGATGCGCAATGCAAGCGAGCGAGGCCGGGCGAACAACTACGCTCTTTTCAGGGTTACATGGCAGATGCTGCAGTGTCGAGGAGGTGCATACAGGACAGTCCCATGATTCCTTGAGCGCTTGGCGCGAAAAATTATTGGGATGTTTCTAAAAGGTCTATTCGCAACATGATGATGATGATGATGATGATGATGATGATGATACTGCGGCTGCTCCGTTTATAACGGGCGGGCTCGAATAATCGCGCCCAAGCCTGGGGGTGAATTCAGCGCCCCCTGCGTTGTGTATGATGCCACCAATCCTCCAGTCGTCTTTTCGTCTGCTCGATGGTCTTCCAAAAGGCTTCAGTAGTATTGGCTGTCTCGCTTGTTGACGAGAAGCCCAACGCTGTCGCTAGAGGCGGGACACCTTCGTGTAGTCGGTTCGCCTCTTCAGTGTACTCCAACCTGCCGCGCGCCCTCTCGTGGACGTACGAAGAACCAGTGGAGCGGGGATGGCGGCGGAGACGGAGGAAGGGACTGTCGGCTTTCGTGCTGCTGGTACCGCATGTTTCTGGTCGGCGTATTCATGCATCGTACAGTTTTAACAAAACAAAAAGCGAGTGTGTAAAATAGGAATTGTAGTGTTCCACTTCGCGACAAAGTGAAGGCACCGGGGTGTCTCGTATCATTCGAGACTTTCCGTAGATTGTATACCCCGCGGATTTTGGGTCCTGCGTTCGCCAGCTCAATCTATGCTCAAAATGACGGAAGAAGGTCAAGCTTTTACGTATGACCTAAGAAAAACTATTTTTTCCCGAAAGTAGTAGAGAAATGTTCGCGCAACGGTGTGTCGAGCGATAGACATCGGGAGTGGCTTTGTGTTTTACTCGCAGAGAGGTCGTAACATGGATTATGACCGTTTGCTCCAAGCAGTTCCAAACGACAGGTTACACGTACTAACGTTCATGTAATTAAATAAGGCAAAATATATAAATCCGCGCAGCATTTTGAAGCCTGTCTGTGTTAGCCAGCCATTCACAACGAAGATTTGAACGTGCAGTTTAGGCGAGGCGAGTCACGGTGCGGCGAATAACAAGGTACACGGGTGTAGTATATAAGATCTGAATGTTTATTTTTGATACAGCAACAATTAAAACCGCCAAAATACGCCGATGGCGTTAACAGGCAGTTTTCGCACCGCGTTGCCGCGGGATACCGGGGGCACGATACGCTCTTTTCACGCGCTGAAAATCATGCTTCTAAGGTGCAGCGCTAGCCTTCGATTGTAATGCCATACCTACGGTTGTCTGCAGTCACGCTATGCTAAAACTGCCTATTAGTAACTATAGGGTATGTTCATCCCGTGCTGCAATGCACTAAACCCGCGGCCGCGCGCAAGTTGTGAGCCCTGTGACACTGAGACATCAATATACCGTAAAGACTATTCTTCTGGAGCATGACAGTCACCATGCGCGTCTCACTTTTTCGTCATTGATGGCACAGACACAGCGCAAACACCGCGATATATTTATCGCCCTCAAAATCCTTTTGCCACGCACAATGACGTGCATGGCCGGTGCCCAAAACGCACTCACCCTTCACAAAGCTTCGCAAGTTCTGTGAAGTTTCCGCACCTTTTAAGAATCAACGTGACCATTTTCTTTAACGCCCATCAACGTCTCTGTCACCTAGAAATTGTGAAATTGTCACATGTAGGAATTTCTGACATAGTACTGGAAAAAAAAAATCAAGTTCACTGTGAACTTCGAATATGCGTCAAACGAGTGCTTGCGCTGGAAAGGCACTTTTCGAAGCACGAAACGCCGGCTAGCTCGCTCTTGTAGCCGAATTCGCTGCCCTGTAGCTTGCCCATCTACATCGGGAAAAAAAAAAACACGCACTTTGTTAAAGCAGAATAACTCCACGCTGTCTAAACCTCTGTACAATATCTCTTTGCGTGCTTGACGGTTGCGCAACAACTACAATCTTTTTGTTTTCACAGAAAGGTGAAAAACCTATTATGTTTTTGTTTCTATTTCCTTCAAAACCCCTTCTTTTCTAGACAAAAACAGATCTAAATTCTATGAAAAGCACAGTGGCTAGAACAGTTTCTGAATAGATCACAAGAGTTTATTTTTCACCTTGACAGTAAACAATAAAGAGCTGTGAAAAAAATAACTGCCCTGGACAGCTTGCCAAGCCGATCACAGACCCCATTGTTAAGAACCAGTATAGTGTGTTATACAATTAGAAGAAACAGACAACTCACCAAATTTATATAAATATCTCGCAGTAGCACAGAAATAAACTTATACATTTTTCCCCATGATTTCGTACATTGCGCGATGTTCACTATTTGTGCAGAACAAGGCAATAGTTGTAATACCCCCGTCAGACGGTCAACTCAAATGCCATTTAAGTCGAAGGGTTTCGAAATTCCCAAAGGTTATTCAAGCTTTCGGGTGTCAGACATGTCGGAGAACATCTCGAATGTCATTTAGGGGATATTTATTGCAATTGTAGTTTTACAGATTTAACATTTGACAACGGTTACCCATTTAACAAAATAAATGGCTCGATAAAACAAAATTGCTGCTGTATTGCCATTTATTTTTATAAATAATATTATGGGTTGGCATGATATGGATTTTTTGAACGATTACACGTGTTGTTTTTGCTAGCAAAGCAAGTTTGCTTGTTATTGGCTGGTACAAGCTGCTGTAAAGTCTAAAGGCACCAACGATGTTCCCGAGCGAAAACCCTCCATTGTTCCTCGGCTTCTGAGTTTGTTCTCTGTGCGGTTCCTCGTCTGCTCTGCTTACCCCAACGATTCCGGTAGTGTCGACAATGGAGGCTTCGGAGCTGCCAGACTCAGGTTGCTGTTCTTTTTGTATGCACACGCAGCAGCAAAGCTCCTTGGCTGCCCTCTGAGCTGCCTTGTCATCGGCAAAAAGGGAAGCCGATCGCTTGGAAGGCCAGATGCTGGTCCTCCAAGCGAAATACAAAAGAACACTGCAAAATTAAAGTTAAGTTATAAAACGCAACCACAAGCGAAGGAAAATGGAAAACACAAAAACAACGTCAAGAGCAAAGAGATAAGGAGAACGGAAAGCACAGTGATGAGCATGGACAAGTACGAACAGGAAGGAACAAAGGAGGAGGTGATTACTGTGCCCGCGAGCGTATATATATATATATATATATATGTGTGTGCGTGTGTGTGTGTGTGTGTGTGTGTGTGTGTGTGTGTGCAAGAAATTACGCTAAAGTCGCTCTAAAGCAAGCAGAGAGCTTCATAAATTGTTTTAAATTTTATTCTAATTGATGAATTCCTAAATAAGAATATCTATTTTTTATTATTTTCGTAGTCATCCGTGATCGCAGCCGATGAGAGTAGGCAGTTGAGGAGTTTACGGAGTTTTTATAACTCCGTTGATCGTAAATGTCATTCAGCCCGAATGACATTTGGCTTGCGCGTCTGACACCACCTAAATGACATTTGAGTTAAAGGACATCTACTCCAAAGGCTTTCAAGACACCAGTCTGACGGGGTATAACTAGCCCTCAAGCGCGCTATCTTCCCCACCTTCCTCCTTTCATCCCCCCTATTGCCATGACCCCCCCGCCCGGTCAATTATTTCCGCCAGATTCATTGGAAGAGAGACACTAAACGGATCCCCCGAGGTCCGTCTTTCAACCCCGCGAGTGTCGTCGTTGCTGCGACACCCTTTCCTATGCAAGCCCCTTTCGACCACACCTGTGTCGGGGCGTGACGCCGGGACTCCACCGCTCAGTTGCAGCCCCCCGTACGCTCCGCTCCCCGTCCCCAGGGGGGGTTCAGGCGAGAGGGGGGACCGCGATGGCATCCCGGCGCTCGCGTGTGGGCCCCCCTCCCCTTCGGCCATCGCGGGTCCCCCTGGCGGGATCCCTCCCCGGCACACGGCAGCGGCGATCGCCGCTCCAGTCGCGCGTCGTCCTCGACCGGTGCGGCAGCCCACCCCGTGCCCCTCGGAGTCCCCCCCTCGCAAACTGGATTGCCACCGATTCGGCCCCTGGCATGTTCGGACGAAACGCGCGGCGGGCCGCCAGGCGACCGGCCCGCTGACCGGTCGCCCGGCCCATGAAGGGGTTGGGCCCCGACGGCTAGCCGCGGGCATGGCGCGCCTAGCCGTCCTCCTCTGGCTGTGCCTCGGGTTGCCCGCGGTCCGAGGCTCCGGGTTCTTCGAGCTCCAGGTGCTGGGCATCGACAACCCCGGTCGGGAGCTGCTGGACGGCGGCTGCTGCGGCGGTGTCGCCAGGACCTCCGGTCGGTGCCCCGGACAGTGCAACACCATCTTCAGACTCTGCTTGAAGGAGTACCAGGCCAGTGTGGACTTGGCCGGACCGTGCACCTTTGGAAACCTCACGTCGCCGCTCATCGGCGGCAGTTCGTTTTCGGTCAAGACGCATCCGGACCAGCAGCTTCTGCTCAGGCTGCCTTTCCACTTCAGGTGGACGGTGAGTGCTACCGCGCTTTGTTTCGGAACGCTCGCGTGGAGAAGGTTCCTCAGCCCGTCCCCTTTTATTATACGAGTGCCATTCATGGTGGAATCTCGTTTTTGCTTCATATGGTGTCGAACACCTGACAATGAAGTTGGTGAGGCCTAGCGTGTAAAGGTTACATTTCCCGATAACTCCTATAGCAAACATGCTACTGTTTCATACCATGTGGGCTGTGGGCCCTTTAACAGGATCGTAGCCAGACAGGTGGAACCTTCGTCAAAGAGGTGTTGCACTTTTGGAACCCAATTCTTGGCTTATTTTCTGGACATCGTGGAATCTTTTTTTTAAGATACTAGGTTCGCCTGGAATTTTTGGACAGTATAATCCGGCAGAGTGTTCTAGCTCCGGTATCTCCGGTGGATGTGGAAAATCACTTAGGTTTAAATATATCTTTTTTCGGGGAAAGAAGTTGTAGCGCAGACCTTTTCTGTTACTTGGCTTTTTTGGTACAGAGGTCTTCTGGAACGGAGACTTACTGAACAGAGTTTTTTCGGGACACGATCGTTTGGGGAGTTTTCCTTCTAGGGGGAAAAGAAGTTTAGGCACGGATGTTTTCTTGTCTTTGGTGACGATATCTTTGGTGACGTCTTTGGTGACGATATCTTCTGGTATAAAACTTCTTTCAAACTCAACCGTATTTTTTTTTTACTAAAATATATCATACATTCTTGGTGCGTAGTCTCCGGTACAGTGGTCATCTGGTACGAAGCATCTATATTAGGCCATCGTTTGTGAGGAGGCGTAGACAAAGGCCTACAAAGATCGTCCGGCACAAAAGTATTTGGCACGCCATGGTTTGGTGAGGAGGCATACAGCTGAGCGTACGGAGATCTTCTGGTACAAAGCATCTATGGTACGCCATCATGCCATGGTTTGTGAGGAGGCATAGGACTGAGCGTACGGAGATCCTCTGGTACGAAGCATCTATGGTACGCTATCGTGCCATGGTTTGTGAGGAGGCCTAGAGCTAAGCGTACAGAGATCCTCTGGTACGAAGCTTCTATGGTACGCCGTCGTGCCATGGTTTGTGAGGAGGCCCACACATGAGCGTGCCGAGTGGCGGATGAACCGGTCCGAGCGACTGACCGACCAACCAACCAAGCGGAATGACAGGAGCGCTCATGAACTGTGTCCGTAAAGAGCGGAGGCGCTCTCGAAGCGCGGAAGGGACGTGTCTTCTGGTCGATGGCGAGGCCCAAGCAAGCTGACCGCTCATCGCCGCCGGTGCGTGCACCCGTGGGATTTGGGCGCGTGCACGGCCGCTCGGGGAGAGTGCGTCCTTCGACTTCTTTGCCCGGCGGACGCCTCGGGCGTCTCGGGGGAATGGCCGGTTGCTCGTTGGAGCCTGACCGGACGGAGAGCGAGGCCGACCAGACACGCCTTGGGACGGACTGCGCGGCTGCTGCTGCCGCGTCCGCAATGGGCGCTACTCCTGCCTCCGGGCGCTCAGACATGGCACTAATGGAATTACGGGTATTACGCGCAGGGCTCCGTGTTTCCGCGGGGGTTTCCTTTGTTCCTCCGAAAATTCGGTGTCTTTCGGTGTCGGACCGAAAATCGGCGGTTATCGGGTCTGACTTTGCTCCCATAGATTCGGTGTCTTTCGGTGTCGGACAAAAACATTGTCGTTCATCGGGCTTGTGTTGAGGAAAACTGGACAATGCTACTATTGGGATTACTGTAGGGTCATGTTTTAGTTGTTTAGTTCGTTCGCACGGATTCATAGTCTTTCGGTGTTTGACAAGCAATCGGCGTTTATATGTGTTTATGTTAAGGAAACGAGATAATGACATCACTGGGATTACATATATGGTTTCGTGTTTCGGGATTGACTTTTTAAGATTCGTGCTATTTTTTTTTTTTTGGGGGGGGGGGGGGGTGAGGTTATTTTTTTACTGAGATTCTGTGTTTTTCGGTGTATATTGCAGTGCCATACCAAAGACCGGCGTTTACGCCGGGCTTTTGCTAAAGAAAACTGGAAACTAATGACATGGCTGAGATTATACCTATCTGATGTTCCGTGTTTTCGTTTATTTATTGATTTTAAATTCGTAAACGCTATATTATTATTTTTTTTTTTTAAGGAGGAAAAGGGGGGGGGGGGGGGTGCGCAGAGGAGGAATATTTACTTTCCACAGATTTGGAGTTCATCAGTGTCTATTTTCAGTATCGGAAAAAGATTGACTTTTATCGGGTGTGAAATTACCTTAAATTAAGAAAAAAAGACATGGCTGTAGGATTGCCAGTGTTATAGGCATTGCCGAAAAAAAGTAACGAAATACATTAATGGTTACTTCAAAATAAAAGGAACGCGTTGCCGGTACTGATAAAAAGTAACACACGCTACTTTTGCGTTACTTTTTTATTATAAATTTACACGTTCTGCTCTTTTCGCGTTACAGATTATAAGCGCTATATTTAAAAAAAAAAAATTATGTCTACCGACAAGACCGGTTATAGCGAAGTCAACCGGAATCGGAAATCACTTCGCTATATTTGCTATTTCGTTATAACCGACTTCGGTTATAACGAAGTACAAAAGGGAATGGGCAATAGTGATCGCTTCGCTGTAGCCGCTATTTCGTTAGAACCGACTTCGTTATAACCGGTCTTGACAGTATTCAGAAATTGAACACAATTTTCTCTTTTTCGTTTTACGGTTCCACCTGAGTACTTACGAGAAAAAACGCAAAGGGAAAGGCAAAAAAAAAACAACTAAGATGTATATGGCCTGGCGCCTAAAAACACAAACAATGGAAGTGTCATTCTTTTTGTAAGTCTTGGGAAGAATATGTGACAAGTGACGTGTTACCCGTTACTCGGAATAAGTAACGTCAGTACGTTACCCGTTACTGTTTTGAAATCGTAACGAGTACGTTACAACGTTACCGGTAACGTCGTTGCTTGTAACCCGTTACCGCCAACACTGAGGATTAATCGACCTCCAAGGAACACGCGTGTGACCCTGATGCTCGGAAGTCATCCCACTACCGACGAAAAAAGATAAACAAGGTAAGGAGTGGTTCTCGAAGATAGAAGCAGTCAAGCGGAATGTTCATTAAAAAAAAACAAAAAAACGTTGCACTGATTGCATGTTACTCTTTTTTTTTTCTTCTAGCACGCCTCGGTGTAACACGCTACCTTACACTTACGGTCAGGTAATCGGGCTAGGCGAAGAACTTGTGGAGTGCGCGGAAGCTTCTTCGTCTCGTTCCAATTTTGTTTCCAAGAAAGCATATCTTCAGATTTCAATAGTAGGCGATTCTTGAACCGCGCTTTTATAAAGGCATCTATTTTGCATGCGCGATGGTTTCGAAATAAAATATCTCTCTAAAGTTGTGCAGCAAGTTGAAAATTGGCAGAAGGAACAACCGGAAATTTAAGATGGCGGAGTTACTTTCGTACATTTCGGATGTGCTTTGAAAAAAAAAAAAACTCCGTTACCGATCTTACAAAGTTACATATATATTACACCGATTGTAATTAAACGAGATGCCAAACAACTGAAGCGAGCGTTGACGAGCCTCTACACAGGGCAATGCCGGGAAGAAGCAGACAGAATAATTTAAAATTGCAATAACCTCTCCCGCTGTAGTAATGATAAGTTAATTAAACGAAAGAAGAGAAAATGAAAACTGAAAGTCGGTTATGGGAGCGCCCATATGCATAGCTGCTGCAAGGCGTCTATGTAATCCTCGTAAATTTTAAGCTGGTATTTCAGAAAGAAAAACCGAACTTTCGGCAAATTTACGGCAGCAACTCCGCGACTCGTCGGGATATTCGTTCTTGCAAATTGACCATTGTAAACAGCGATTCAATGCGCTCGGTACTACTACCTTTTGGGTCCCATAATTGGAATGATAATTAAGAAATCCCGATGCCCTTTCAATCACGTCCGGGGACGCGTGCGAGCAAAGCAATCTCCGCAGTGCCGGCCGCACCGCCCGCGCCCAGCTTCGGGCGACCGGCCCGACGGCCGGACTCCGCCGCCAACAGCCGCTGTTCGAAGAACGTGACCGACAATCCCACATTGAGGCCGAAGGCATGTTTCCGAGCGCGAGCGCATTGAACTGATCCCTTCGGAGAGCGCTGAACGCGTTTCCGGAACGAGAGGTGTACGTGGACACAAACCACGCCGCGTTCTGCCAGTACCACCTCTACTGGTTTCCACCCCAAGAAGAACGAGGAAGTTTTGCGCACTGTTCATACGCGGCGCGAAGTAGTTCTTACGATATTTGGTTGTCGGAGAAAGAAACGATGATTTTTGGAGTTTGAAACGCGTGCGTCTTCAGAAGATAACGTGTATCTAATCTAAAATGCATCTATATACATCTTATTTATCTACATAAAGGGTGAAATCAGTATTACTCCGCGAGAAGCCGGACTCTTTTTTTTTTGGTGCGCAGGTCTTGTCTTTTGGTGGTACAGGTACCATGGTGTCTAGAACGCGCGTCTCCGACTGGTGTGTTTACCGCGTCCAAAAAAGTGGTCCCTCGATTTCCGCCCGATGACGTCATAGACGTGTCTCGCTGTCGCCGGTCGCGATCCTGGCGGCGTCCCAATAGCTTCGATGGATGTGGGAGACGCCTGTGCTGCTGCAGGTCGTTCTTCATTGTGGCAGGCCACGGAAGCTTCGGCAGCTGGAACTCGCCGAGACGCCGTGACGATGCATTTTTGGCGCTGTTTCATTGGCCTTCGTCGAATCGTATACAGCGTCATCTGCGGTGGAAGCCGAGCAGCAGTCACACACTACCACCACCGTATACACACCAAACAAGCCGGTTTTGCCTACACCAACTGTGGGCACCACTGCGCGTGCGCACATACCAAACTCGGGAGGAGTGATCCGTTTGCGCATGCGCAGCACCGACAGCAGCGTCACCAATGGTGACGGGAGATCAGTAAGTTGAGTTGGTCTATACATCGCACAAGACACGATGTTAGCTGCGGTCATGATGACGCAGTGATCTTCGGAGATGCCTGGAGCATTTTTTTTTTTCACATTACGTTTCTAACATTTCTGCAGACAGTTTGTGGTACGAGCCGTGTGATCGTCGTAGACAAGAAAAAGACGTGCCTCGGGCAGTGTCTGTACACTTTCTTTTACGCCACATGTATTAGCAGCGCGTGGCTGTGACTCGAAGGCTTTGGTCCAGCTGCTCGGCCGCGGCCTCCTATGAGAGCGAGTGGAGCGAAAAGGGAGTTTTGTCGGGCGTCCTCCGTCGGCGCCATGGAAGGCCGCTGGCTAGTCGCGTCGGCCGCCTGTCCGGAAGGGCCCGGCGCAACGCGGAACCGGGCCCGGTGCCACGCCCGGCGGAACCTCCAAGGGCGCCCGGCCTGCTCTAGATTGGGCCGCTCACGCCCTGCCGCCGCCGTCGCCGCACGAACTGTCCCAACATGGCGGAGCAGAGAGCTGGTCAAGCAGCGCGGCCGGTCCGTCGATGGCCCCGAAGAACGGCGTCCGTTCCGGCCACGGGCTGTCTGGCACGGCGTGGCGCGCGTTTCTTTCGGAAAACAAAACGGGCTTGCGAAGCCGTCGTCGTCGTTATCTAACTATACGCTGCTGGCTGGAACGCGTGTCCAACTGGTGTGTTTAGCGTCCTAACCCGCCACACACGTCAAAACCGGCGCCGAAGTGGCCTCAAAAGCCGTAGCAAAAGCTCACGTGTCGTGCCGTCGAACGTCGCGATCCTGGCGGCCGGCGAAGGCGTGACACCTATATGACGTCACCGGCCGTAAAGCGGGAGACTACCTTTTGAGACGCGGTAAACACACCATGCAGCCAGAGACCCATCTGGGCACCTTTGTCGTAACCTTTTCCCAACAACGATGAGGATGATGATGATTCTCGAGCTTCGTTCCACTCGGTTTCAGGCTCGTCTTCTCCGAAGGAAGTCGCGCTATGCGAAATTGCCGGCCTCGGGAAATGCCTCCGGACGTCCATTATAGACCGCGCGATTTTCTCACATTACCAATGCAAAGTACATGCGCGCCAGGACAAACAATTAGATAATCTCTTGTTGGTAGTTCATATGTATACCGTCTTGGTGGGGAACGCTCGGGGCGTGTGTTGTGCTCGAGACATTGCCAAATATTGGCAATTTCCGTCAACGAATTGGTCAAACTAGTTCCATTAAATAAGCTACGCTCCGGAGACGACACTTATCCCACCTGGTGCCTTCAAACCATGGTTGCCAGTTACCTGAAGCTTTATCTAAAACCACAGGAAACGCTTTTCCGCCCTCCACAAATCTTTAGACAGTTCGCGACAGAGCACAGCAATATTACATGAGCTTTCTAACATCGACTCTAGTCCATGACGATCGGCAGTGGCCTCTGCTCTGAACAAGCACCAAGATGGCGGCGCCCACAAAAATATCGGGGAATAGAGTGACGGCACTCTAAGCCTAGCTCAATTAGTGGCTCTAGGTCAAATAAAAGCCAGCTCGAATAAGCGCCGAGGTAACTGTACCCGCGAGCGGAAGCGAGCAATGACGCGGGTTTCGTACATGAAGTCCCAGAACGTACTCGGCCGCGATGTTTTTTACGTCATAGTCATAGTGAAACGACATGTATGTAATAGTTCCCCACAATGTGAAGGATCTATTCGCAGGGGCTGTCTAGGTGGCGATGATAAGCAAACGCATTTACCGGAGGTAATTTATGTCCAAAAAGGGAATAGAAACATTTTTGTTTGTTTTTGTTATTTCCTCGTCCTAATTAATGTGGGCCTCGTAAAAACGAATTCTTCATGGTTGTATGAAACTGTCCCGTCGATTGGGTCTTTCATGTCGTTGGAGACTGTATAGTTGATGACCCTGCTCGCGTCACCGTTACATCCTTTACACGTTATGACTTTCATCGAGCTTCTATAGATGACAAAACATATTTTTCTCATTTTTATCGATTTGTAGGGGGGGAAAAATAGACCGACCCAATGGCCATTCTTATCTGGTAGTATTTTTTTGCAACGTCACACGATATCTTTCTGAAATCCCAACCTAGCTATCATGAAAAATAACCTGATGCTATGAACGATTGGGACTGAAGTGCGGAGAAACTAGAGAGAGGAACAAAAACTACGTCATCTTGGTATCAGTCCATGTTCCATCGGTTTTCTTTCTCTAGACTTTCGGATGCATCGACATCCAAAGAGCCATAAAACGAGCCGTAAAAAGTATAGCGACCGCACTTAACGAGTTGAGATCTTTATCGAATGTGTACTTGAGTGGTCAGTTTTACCCCGTATAACACTTTAGGACCTCTCTCACACCACGGTGATCCCCATTCGTATACAGCGTATATGGACCGCTCCTGCGATCATTCCTAATCTTCTAACGAAGAGCACAATCGAAGCAAGATGTTTAACTCCATACAAAAAACAAAAACAAAACACTTCGAATAGCAAAACCAAGCTACAGGCAAAATAAAAATGGGGATTGTTTTTGGAGTATACGGAAAGCAAGTTCGTCTGCTCTTTTTGCGCGGGTCGTGGTGACGTTAGAACGCCGAGCTCTGATTGGCTGTGATTGAAAGATAGTGGGTAGACGTCAAGGCAGCTTGCTTTGAGGTCCCTATCCTTCAATCAGAGCCAACCGGAGTTCGGCGTTCTGAAGTCACCATGACCCTTGCAAAAGAAGCAGACGAACTTGTTCTCCGCATTACAGGCGTAGTAAAGCGTCTAGAGAAGCCGAATTAGGAGTATGGATGCCATTTTTCAGAAAACATGGCTATGTTCCGTTTAGCCCTGATGAACCTCAAGGAACACTACAAGTCGTCTAAGTCAATCCAATGCAGCGTCAGGGTATAT
This sequence comes from Ixodes scapularis, assembly GCF_016920785.2. NCBI lineage: Eukaryota > Metazoa > Arthropoda > Arachnida > Ixodida > Ixodidae > Ixodes > Ixodes scapularis. Next base: position 35,952,561 of record NW_024609836.1, on the reverse strand, counting down.
CGGGACCTTCGGGGAGTAAGCGCGTGGTCACGTGGTCCCTTTGCAGCATGCATTGGCTGAGGTAGCTTGTAGCGTCCGCTGCGGTCTCTAGAAAGGTGCAAGGGAATATAGTGTTGTACAGAATAGATGATTGGGCAACTTGGTGCGTATTCGCCTTGAAACCGCGCGACTGGGAACGGAGGTTCAAGAGAAAGACTACGGAAAGCAGACCGCTCTTATTGAGGCTGCTGTCGTATTGTGCAAAAGGAACAAACAAGCTCGAGAGATAGTGGAGGCACAGATATATATAGAATAACAAAAGGATGATTCAATCTGCTTGAGTTAGGTGTCTTTACCGTTGCTAGAGATATAGAGTGAGGTGGAACATTTACATCGTTGGATGCCGCATTCACGGTGTAGGACCGCGATGGCACCGAGAAAGTGTCGCGCGGGCCCATATCATCGTGAGTAAAGGGTTGTGTACAAATTTCTTTCTTGCTTACAAAAATACAGACAGTTGTTAGTCAACGTTCCCGTTGTCCAGTCTTTCTCCTCGTTCGTTTCGAGTCTCGCCGTTTAAAGACGTATATATAGTGTTCAAGTTAGGTTTGTAAAGTTTCTTATCGTTTCGCCGCGCAAGGCCTCTTGGTCAGGGCCGGGCAACTGCGTAAAGCTGCAGACGCGCTGTTTATATACATCGTACAAAAGACAGGGTGTTTGCTGCCGACGAGATGACAGAATTGTTTACGAACACGCCTCAAGTCTGTCTAAAGCATGTTCGCTTCGTACATGCGCATGCTGGGAACATGCCTGCACGCAGACCTTTTGTACGATGCCGCATGAGCAGTGTGATCCGGCTTTACGCCTTGGACGTGCATCACGCCGTGCTGATTGACGCTACATAAAGGCACGCCGGTGTAAGGCCCCTCTGTATACCGAGGCAGGTTGTATACGCTGGGAATCGAACTCGTGGTGCCGTCCCGAGGCCAACTAACCGTGTCGGCATTTCCGCTTCCACGTTCCAAATTTTTTTTTTTTTTTCGGCACCAGTTTGGCCGCAGTTTATATTAATAAAGGAATTCCGAGAAGGCATGAAAAAGTTATACACTATTCCGAGAAGCGGCATTCCCACGGCAGTAAAAAAGGTAAAAAAAAAAAAATTGGGGGATTTGGTACGGTGTGGGTATCGAACCATGACCTCTCTGAGCCATGGGAGATGTGACCTACCGCCGGTCACGAAAAAGCTCTGCTATTTCAAATGCACGCTTCAGATTAATCGTATCGCGAGAGTGCAGACCGCGACACTGCTAGCATGAACGAGTCATCGCCGTTTTATTTTTTTTTATTTTTTTTTTATTTAATGCCTTTGGGCCCTGAGAGAAAAATAAATGAAATGAAGTGATATATTGGAAGCTACATATAATAATAATAATAATCGTAATAATAATAACAATAATATTTTTTTAAATTATTTTTGGCACGTATCATATCGGATAGATAGACGGGTCTGTCAGAGCCAGTTCGATTACTTGTGGGGGAGCAAGTTTCACTTAACGATTAAAAAATGTCCCGCTGTTACGCAATTCCCGACTTATGCTACTGTTTCCACGCTATGATACTGACAATTATAAATAATTATCAAAAATATATACTAAATAATATAATATATTTATAATATTATATATTATATAATATTATATAATAATATGACATCTGATTGGGTACATTTCGTTGCTGTGCATTACCGAGACAGCAAACGCCAGAAAGACCGAGTGGTGTGAATAAAGAAAAAAAGAAAAAAGACCGGGTGGTGTGATGGAGTGGTTAGGACACCGGACCGGATATTGGGAGGCCCGGAGTTCAAATCCCGGCTCCGCCAAAAATTTCGTCCTTGATTCATTCGATAAAGTACGGTTCATTCATCTGCATAATTTCGATATTATATGTTACATGATATAATAATAATAAGTGAAGCGCCATGAAAACGCTTACTTTATGATGTCCCAGAACAATTTCTTTTTTATTGTGTGTGTGTGTTGCTTCTAACGGCATTATGAGCTCTTGTTTCGCAGTGTACTGCCATGGAAACGTTTTGAAGCTGTTTTTATCGATAGAGCATTGGCATCTATAAACACTTACCTCGTTATTTAAAAAGAATTCTGCGGTGGCTGATCGCTTGAACCCGCGTTTCTGATCGGCGATGATAAGACGACTCGGACAAGGAACGCCCTGTGGTGGTGATAAAAGATCTGGAACTAAATTTTTAATTCTTCCAATGTAGCAAACATGCAACGTGCGCGCTATCTTTCCTCTACCCTGTTTTACATTAAACAGCCATTGGAACTATTTGTTTGTCAATACGCCTATTGTTTCTTTTTCAACATATTCACATTTTCACCTTGCAACAACAAAAAAATATCCAGAGAAAATTTACTTTTCAAGATAATTACGCCATTTTTCCCCCTCTTATCATTCCTATATCACGTGCGAAGGCGTATAGCAGACTCTCTGAATATTGAACTATGTTCAAGGTTTTCAAGTTATTTTTAGATAAGCATAATACTTACACATATGAAGATTCTTTTGCCACATAATTAAGGCATTACATTTTTTACACGTATATACTCGTGACCAGCTAGAGCTTGATGATTTACAGAGAAAGAAATTAATCGGAAACACGGAAAGGTCATCCCTCGGGGATATATTGGATAGCTACTTCACACTTGGGGAAAGAGAAAGGCGGTGTTAAAGATAAGTAAAAAAAAAAAAAAAATAAGGGTAAAAAGAGAGGAAAGTAGGTTAAAAAAACGGGAGATCGGTGGCTAGTTGGTTTAGCAGTAAATCCTAGAGTATTGAACAAGTCCTATCTTTTGGGGAAAGCAGACGAGTGAACTGCTGAACTTTCCGGTGTTAACCTTCATAGCCGCGGTAAAAGAATGATTGTAAGCATTTCTCTGCGTTGAAAAGAGAAAAAAATTGTCACTTTCTTTCTTTGCTTTGCCTAGACAATGTTGTGACAAAGAAAAAACGTGCTTAAGTGTTTTTATTACGCCCCATTTGAGTTCTCACAAAGAGTGTAGTCCAGCTGATTGATTATGTTCAGATGACCATAACCAATCAATAAATCAACCAATTAACTAAATAACCTAGAACTTATTTAGTTAATTTGCTAAATATTTAGTTATTGCAATCAATCATTCTCCTCAGTATAGCCGCTCAAAAGAAGCTACGGCTTCCATGACTCAGAGCAAAGAGAACATACAGAGCAATGAGCAAGACCCCGTTGGGATGACTAAAGAAGGAATGTTGTCAATAGTTTAGATTTAATGCGTAGCGAGTTAAAGTGCGTATTCGGTGGAATATAAGCTGAGGTTAGGGCAAAGCTAATATAACTATAAAACTTAAACTTTAACTATAAAAGGCACTTCCTTTTATAGTTAACGCGACGTGGTAATATGTGACATCGGGTGCAACTATGTGGAAAATATACGTAAGTTCTTTCCGAATGGCCACCAGAACTTTTCTCGAGATTGTACCTCGCAACGAATGAAAAAGATTCGTAACCCGATATACGGAAATCTCTGGCGACATATATATGGCCATAGTAAGAAATCGGTTCTCCACACTGTTATCCCATAACACGGAGCACTGCTCACGAGCAGTGGGCACGGAAATGTCTACCGCGGGAACTAGAAAACGTAAACACCTTGGAAAGGAAAAAATAGGTATGCCTACAGGTGAACCCCATACTGCTTCATTTTACTTCCGCGATGTACGGCGTCAAACATCACCCGAAGGTCACTCCGTGCACAATAGCATAACAGGACGTCCGCTTCAGGTTAGGAATTTTTTTATTGGGAAATTTTATAGTTTTATTAGAAATCCTGAGACCCAGACAGCTTCGGAAATTTATGAAGCGGTCTATAATGTTCGTGTTTTTTTGTTTGTTTGTTTTTTAATTCGTAATTTCTTCTGTTGTGTTCTTATCCTATGATTCACATTAAAGGCGGAGTGATACTAAGGTGCTCGCCTCTGGTAGTCATAGCCCAGCTCAAGAAGTACATCTGCATGCTCCCCACACGCGGACACGGCGAGATGTAAAAAATTGGGGCACGATCACACGGCGTGATTCGTTTAGACAGCAGCAGCTGTGCTGCTTGTTCGACGATATGACGATGACGATCGTCGTATCGTCGCCAAATTTTTTCGCAGGATTTGGCGGGGAGACTGAATTGGCGCGTAGGTCACGTCACGTCAATTTTTCCAGCAAAATTTAGCGCGGAATTTGAATTTGTCCGTAGGTCCCGTGACTTCAAGTCACGTGAAATCAATTTTCCCGCCAAATTTAGCCAGGAAACTGAATTGGTGCGCAGGTTACGTGCCGCCATTTTGACGCCAAATTTAGCGGCGAAATTGAATCGTCGCATAGGTCACTGACGTAAAATTGTCCGCTAAAGTTAGCGGGGATCCTGAATTCGCCTGTAGGTCTCGTGACGTCAGGTGACGCGACATCAATTTTTCCATCGAATTTTGCGGGGAAACTGATTTGGTGGATAGGCCACGTCACGTCAATTTCGCCGCTAACTTTATTGGGAAAACTGAATTGGTGCGTGAATTTCCCGCCGAATTTAGCGAGGAAACTTTTCGTTTTCGCGCACGCCGTCGCAAAACAGGGACGGACGGGTCCGTAACAGCTATACCACTGTAAAATGCTTGAGACGCCGTCAGTCCCCTTTTTCTCTCCCCTTTACAGATTCACCTCCGTTCCTTCCCATCCTCGAGGTACCACCATGTTCGACGAGATGTCGCTTTAGTTGCTGACTTCTCTGGGACAGGCGCTACGCGGAACGACGATTGCGCTTTTTTCTGTTTTCTTCTTTAATAGGTGAGCGCATTCTGTATTACGCGAACTTACCCGCCTTTTGGGCACCCGCTATGCTGTCCACAACAACCCAACAAGGTCTGCGGCGGGTCCAAAAGGGTTGTGTTGGAAAACCTGTTCGGCGGATCCCGTGACGCACGCTTCACGCGAAAGCGGCAAACACATTGCCGTCCGCGGATGTCTTCGGTCTTCGGGTAACCGACCTCCAGAGAAGATGTCATTTGAAGATTGCTGGCTGGATGCCGACTCGACTTCGCTATGGCCAGGAAGTCTCCGGGTGACAGCATCGCTCGGTGAGACAGGGAGCGACTCGCGAGGAGTGATGCACAAACTAAAATAGATTAACCCTGCATTTCTTTCATCGTAAGAGCTTTAAAGATCATCTTCTTCATGGTGCTTATCTCGTAAACAAAATACTTTAGCGAGTGAGCAGTCACCGGTGCTGCGAGCGCGCACCCTCTATAGCTATCGAGAGTTTAAGAAACACAGAGCTAGTTCGGAGTATCTTATTAACGTTTCGTAGCGAATGAGATATCGGTACAAGCCGATAAGAACTCCGAAGGGCCAATCAAATGGCAGGACGTGTGAATGCATAATGAGCGCTACGTGTCTCGTGTCGTCAGAGACGCAGAGGGCAAGTTCGTCTGCTTCTTGCACAGGGGTTGCGATGATGTCAGAAGGCCAAGCTCTTATTGGCTGATTGGAAACAAAATAGTGGGTATACCTCAAGGCATCTGGCTTTGAGGTCTACCCACTATCCTTTCGATCAAAGTCAATCAGAGTTCTGCGTCGTTGTGATGTCACCGCCACTCCTGCGCAACAAGCAGACGACCTACTCTCCGTGTAGCCGGGGTTCGGCTACAGTCTTATAGTCAGCATAAGAACGCCACCGAGTTGTATAGCCGAAGACATCTGGAGGCTTACGATCGGTATTTTAGTGCACATATTGGGTTAGACTACGTTTCCTACCTGCTGCCTAGTGACTGATCGACCAATCGTATTTTAATGGGCTTTGAGTACGACGTGAGACTTGCGCCGTATAGTACGAGGGAAGGAAAGCTAAGGGGGTCATGAGGGGAGTTAAACGGAATGGGGTAAAACGAAATGGTTGAAATCGCCTATGGTTATGAAAACACGTTGCGTGGCGAGTCCCCTCTATTATGGCTCCGTAGCCAATAGGATAGCGGCGGTAGCCGATGAGAGAGCAAAGGAACGAAACGCGAAGAAGGGACGGCATGCCACGCCTTACGTTTCTGAGGCTATTGGTGACGATCTTGGCACTATTGGGGCTCGTTTTGTCACGACTTCCCTAAGCTGCCGGATGTATAAAGCCCCGGTCGCACCGCTAATACACCGTACAAAAGACAATATGCAGACACTGTCAGTGTTTCTTTCTTGTATGACGTCACACAAGACCTATTTGCAGACATGTCCCAAGCGTACAAAGCAAACATGCTTGGAACATGCTCGAGTTCGGACGAACGACCGCGCTCTCTCCGCGAAGGACACTGAAGGGGCCGCCATGACCACTGAGCTTCCCACAGCTCTTCCGTCCTCCGGGCGGGTCCTCGTCTTGTCGGTGCAAATTCTCCGCTGGGAGTTTTCTCCGGGAAGCCACGGTGGGGCTTCCGCGCTTTAAAGGGACACTGACACCCCCCAAAATTTTTTTTTAATTTTTTGCCAGGCGCTTCATTATGGTGTCAGAGGACTACCCAATTAATATTTTGCAAGAGAGTAGCGTATTTTTTTAATAAAGCCAAAAGACGCAACTGCTCGAAACCGAAACCGAAACCCGACGGAGGTCGGAGAAGTGGAGAGAAGAGAGCGAGTGGCGGAAGTCACGTGGCTACACCCGACGTGTTTTTTTTTGTTTTTTTTTTTTCTCCTTCCCGGTAGCAGACGACATGCGGCGTGCGGGTACGGGAACTGTTCGCCGTGGGATTCTTTTGCAGTTATGTATGTTCCGCTCGTTGTTCTGTACTCCAAGATGAGTTGTTTTGTATATTGAGGAGTTGGAGATGAGTAGTGAGTGCCCGTGGTGAATTTTGATCGGCTCCGAAAAGAATACACCCAAGATGTTGCGTGAAGAGCTGGCTCACATGTCCTGCGTCCGAAACAGAAGTGGCATTGTGCGACAGAGTTTCCGAAAGATCAACGGGATCGGGACCATTGGCTGGCTGCAATTCCTGTAGACCATTTACGGGCACCTCGGAAAGCGGACGCTACCTGATTTATATGCTCCTTGCATCTCGTGGAAAGTGATTACGTTGAGTTCGCAGGTGCCAAAAAGGAAATCCCATACCATTTAATTCAGCGACGTGTCGTCCACAACATTTGTTTCTTTTTTTTTTTTCTTCAGTGATAATTTTAACAAAAGAAAAGAAATGTAGACATCAAAAAACATACGAAAAAAAAAAAAAAGTTCTACGGGGGATCGAACCCGACCCTACGGCGTGTAAAGCGAACGTCTTTCCCACTAAGCAACTGGGGGATATCGAAAGTTGGGGATCTTTTTCCTTAGTAATAATTCAGCCGATAAACTGTAAGTTTGAAAGTTTGCTACCGATTTTCCTTTAGCAAAAGCACTCCCGGGTCGAAGTCGGGATGCACCCCGCATTGGCGACATTCTCACCTTGTAAAGAAATCGTACGCGTGCATATTCAACTCGAAGTAGACACGTTGTGCTTGACGTTTGCGCGAGCGATGTCTTCAGCCATGAGAAGGGAGCGACGGCTCGGCGACGTCTTCGTGCAAATCGGCTTGGTGGTCGGGCATGTCGTACGGGATGAGGACCAATTCTTTCGATCAGTCCCAAATTTCTCTTTTAAAGGCAGACAAATTTCTCCGGTACCGCGAACGACAGTTCTGAAATAGAGGTCTCACGCCCGTCGTCCGCTGCCATCGCGTCCCTGGGAGTCCCACGATACGCGAAACGACGAACGCACAGAATGCTTCCGGTTGTCTGTGAAACTTTTTTTTCAATCAACGTATTTGCAGCTTTTTAGAAGCCACAAAAAATTGGTTTCATATTTTTTTCTATTTTTAATATTGAGTGTGTGCCTTCAGTGACCCACGACTTTGATTAAATTTGGTGGTCGCATCGATACCTTAGAAAACGGCCCGTGACCGCGGAAAAGAGAGTGAGCGAGACTCGAACCGGCCAGTTCTTGATCGGCGGTTTTCGGGCGGAAAGAAACCGAATTTCGAGCCGCAAATTCTGTTCTGGGTAGTTGAGCTCTCAAATGTCACGTACAACTAAAAACCTCGGCGAGCATAAATACCCTGTCAGTGTCCCTTTAACGACAGCGGTCCGTAATCTGGCGGCCGCGTCAGGGTCAGCTCTCCGGCCCCTCCGAGCGCGGTGTCGGCGGCGGGGATCTTGAGCAGGGTCGCGTAGGCGTCGTCCCGGTCCATGGCGTCGTCCGGCAGCGTATCTCGGGCGGCCATCGCCTGGCCGGCCGTTCCCGGCCTCGCCCGGCGAGTCGGCGGGGGGCGGCCGGGAAACCTGTTTTCCGGAGAGCCTCGGTCGGCTCCCGGCGCTACCGTGCATGCCGCCGCCGCCGGTGCTGGCTGCTGCTGCGGGCCGCCGGACACTGCATGCCACGGGAAAGCAACAAAGACGGCGGGGCTGCGCGGCGACCGGGCAGACGCATCGACCGCGCTCCTTTGGACGGGCTTCGGGTTCGGAACCGGACTTTGTCGTGAACGCGCGGGTCTGGACCGTAAGCCGGTGCGGCGGTTATTTTTATACCCTCCCCCTAACCCCCCCCCCCCCCCCCGCCCAACACAGCCCTATACCCCGTTCATTGAGATTCGATAGCCCTACACACCATCCCCCAGGTAGAGCCGACAGCTTTATATAATTGCCAGACCTATGGTACCAAACATATGATAAGCACCTACACCCCATTGCCCTCTATGGCTACGTTTCCATGGATGCGACCGTGGCGCATCGAATCGAGATGTGACCAGTCACGCGCCCGCGATCCTCCTTTCCCTTCCTCGTCTACCCAATCATAGGCGGTTAATCTCGATTCGATTCGCTACGATCGCATCCATGTAAACTCAGCCTATGTCGAGTTGACAGCCATCTAGAGTTGTCAAACCCATGGTACCAAATCTATCATATGCACCTGAACTCCACTCCTGGATAGAGCCAACACATCTCTAGAATTGCCAAACCCATGGTACCAAACCTATGGCGCACAGTTACAGCCTCCCTGCAGCTAGAGTCGACGTGTCTCTAAACTTTTGTGCGCAATGTACATAAGCCTATGAAACACACCTCCAACAAACCCCTCACAGAGGTTTTCAATACCCGCCCAGATTGAGAGTCCTGGGCAAACCCTCTGCCCAAGTGCAGCTAGCATGGAATCAGCATCAGCTGCCCGACGGCCGAGAAAGTTGCCAGACGCCGGTCCACTCTACGTCTGGCAGCGGTGTCCGACATATTTGGCGGGTGGCGGTTGACGGATGCCGGCCCTGTATGGTCTGGACAAGACTCAGAACCTCTTCCCCCAAAAGCTTGATTTTGTACGACTTACAAATAGGTTTTTTTTTTTTTCATCGATATTTTTTACTAACACTCGCGTATAGCGAGTGTTAGTAACAAGAAGGATATTCGGCTATAAACTTTAGCGACACTTCACGAGCAATTTTTGTGATTAGCGATTTTTGAGGGTCATTGTTAGGCCCGTAAAGATACATCGGTCACGCACAATGGTAAACTATACTCATTCAAGTGTCCGGCGATGTCGTAGCTACGGAGGTGGGGTCAAGTCGGCATCCTTTCATGCTCCAACATAACGTCAGCCAGCAAAGAACGCGCGCCTTGATAGCAATGTGCAAAGCGAGGTTGACATAGCTTAGCGTCGCTCAGGTACACTTCGCGTCTGGTAGCACTCTCAGGCAGACCATTTTCCGCAGGCAAAGAAAATGCCGAAATGCGTACAGCCACGAGCAAACGAAGCTTAATCATTGTAACTTAACCCCAAGCCGCACAAATGCGGTCCTTTGGCCAGTGGCCAGACAGTGGCGAGCTATTGGCCGATGACTAGTATCTGACCAATGGCCACCGGTCATCAGCCACCGGCCAAGCATTGGCCAATGAATGGCAATCTTTCGCACTTTGGCCATTGGTCAAGACTCAAAAGACCATCGCCAGCCATTGGCCAATACTTGGCCAAAATCCATGCTGTTTGGGATGACGCAAGCCAAAGAACGCCACCACTGTTACACGTTGAAATATCAAAGCAACAAAGGAGTGGGAACGCTCGAGGATGCTACGCCCGAATACAGTGTTGTTTACGTTCCTCTAGAACTGGAACGAAAGCTTGTTCCTCGTTCCTTTTCGATTTTGAAACGAGTTCCTGTTACAATTTCCAGGGGTTCGCAAGAAATACGTTCCCGTTGTCTTTCTAAAATTGAAGGTGTCGTTATGTTAACCTTACGTTCGCGTATTTAACGAAATATTGTGCTCGATAATTTGTAGACAAAAAAAAAATAAAGTGAGCAAGAGAATATCCACATCGAACTACGCGTCGAGTCGACGCAATCACATTTGTTTCATTTCTTCTTTCGACTATTTTTTGTACATTTTTTCGATCCCTCCTAGTTAGGGGTTGAAATATCCACTAATAACAAAAAAAAATGCCTACAAAATTAGGGTAAAATTGCAGATAGACAAAACAAAAACACGCCTATGGCGTCATCAGGCGGAATTCGAGGGACCGCCTTTTTAGGATGCGGTAAACGCACCAGTTAAGGCTCGTTCACACTCTAGCAACCGAGTACGACCGAGAGAGACAAGACCAGTTTTTAATCCTTTTACGACGTCTTAGGACCAGCTCCGCAGCAGCGCGCCCGGTCCTAAGAGGTCGCAAGAGGCTTAAAAAACGGTTTGGTCTCTCTCGGTCGTACTCGGTTGCAAGAGTGTGAACGAGCCTTTCGAGAGGCATTCCAGGTACCACATACGAAACCCCAAAGAGTCACATGTTGAGAGCGTAACAATCGCCATATTGCGCCCGGTCTACACAAGGAAACAAAATGGCGGCACCCACGAGACAATCGGAGAATCGATGTCGATACTCTAGGCGATTTAGTGGCTCTAGCAAGGACAAGTGAACACACACAAAAAGCGCCGCAAGGAACCTTGAAGAAACGAATTTGATTATTCGGGAACAAAAGAACACTCACCGGTTCCCATCAATTTTACTCGACTTGTTTATGGCCAGGTTTTCTATGAGGAATGTATGCGAGCGTGAGCTGCTTCTTTTTTCCCACGATTTGCTGGCCGATATTGTGCTCTTCGAGTTTCTTCCGTGCGCCTTACACGAGGAAGTGCCTGACGGAGTCGTCCTGACGTCCGACGATCTCTGTCCCTAAGTCCGCGACGACAAAAAGCCGCACCATCGTCGTCGTCTTCTGGGCGGAGGGAACGGGCTGGGAACGATTGTCCTGCCGGTGCAACCAAGTCTGTGAAATGTAGTGGGCTTTGCGTCGTCAGCAATTGTCCAGAAACACCGATTAATCACGATCAGACCTTTTCCCCAGCACTTCAAAATAAACAAATACAATGTGCCAAAAAAAGTTTTTTTGTTTGTTTAGTTTCTAGGAGAAAATATAGCCCCAGCGGTTCGGAGCAGACGTTAAAGTTTGAGAAGTAACCGTTTTTGTTATTCAAATTTTATAGGTGATTTTTTGAAAATTTCAATAGCAAAATGTTGCCCGTTCCCGATAGTTTTTTTTTTTTTTTGTTTTAGGTAAATGTTGATATGGCGAATAAGAAGTGTGGCTTCCCTCCCAAACTCTAATTCCAGCGTCATTCTCAGCTAAAATACTAGGGTAAGCTGTCCCAGTAGCGTCATAACGCAACTAGTTGGGGGCTTTCCAGCCTGCGGTCTACGCACGATTTTTTTTATATTATACTTTTGGCTAACCAAAATCGAGCATTTGGTTCTTCTTCTGTACTTCACTAGACGGCAACGTTTCCGAAGTGAAGCGTGTTTGACTAATATCTTTCAAGAAAACCGAAAGCTACTTACACAGGATACTAATATTAATCTCAAACGGCTCTCACTTTCGTGTCTGTACGTTTTCCTCTCCTTTTTTTTTTCTTTTTTTTTAAAGACGACTAAAACTTTTTTTGAAACATTGAGTGCATAGAAGGGGTTGCTTGAGACACTTAAAACACACAAAGAAAGTTGCCTTACTAATGGTTTATATTCACCATCGACGATCTTCAAATTAGTTGCAATTTTACGGCGTAAGTACATTTAGAAAGGATTAACGAATAATTTTTAAACGCTCAGGGGTACTGGATTTATTTATGTATTCTGCATTTCTTATTGGAAAATTTGTCACGGTGAGAAAATGGGTTGAGCTGTACTGCTTAATAACATCAGGGACAAATAAACCAATCCAACCTCCACAGTCAGTGAAGACGTTAGTATTTGAAGGATTGACAAAATGAATCTGTCGTGTTTGAAAGTAGGGGAAAAAAAACTGCGCTCGTTTAGAAAGAAGTGATCTAAATCTGGGTTGAATATGATAAACCTGAACTAAATCAAATAAACTATAAATTCTATATATTCTTATTTAAGGTACATTTTTTTCCACTCTGGCCCGAAATATACAAGAAAAAGTGATCTAAATCTTCTTCGAACATTATAAACCTGAACTAAATCAAACAAATTATATATTCTGTGTACTTTTAATAAGGTATATTTTCTTCCACTCTGACCCGAATTATAGCGAGAAAAATAATTACACAACCTGAATTAGTAAGCGCGTAACCCCACATAAAACTTTCCACACGTTGCAAACAATGTGTTTTGCACTGTTTATGTTCGTCTGCTTTTGTAAGACTGGCCGCCGGCCCAATAGCCAAAAACTGATACAACACTTGGGAATTTCTTTTGTTTCTTTAGGTAGGTGTATTTTTCATGTCACGAACTATGTTCTTTCACGTCCAGAAGTGCGTAAGCCAAAGTAGAAAGCATTCCTTTCCCTACTGTTCATGCAGGCCGCTTGCGTTGGCTTCACCGCTCAACACCTGTGCGAAAGGAGTAGCCCCTGCGCAGGTTTGCGCTTTTATATTTTATGAAGGAAATGTTTCCGGAGTTTCCCTAGGACCCTTCGGCCGCATTTACAGTGATTTGCTCTCCATTGACTCTGGAGGCAAGTATAGGCACGGAAGTCTCTTTAATGAAACTAATGCCGTGCGAGTAAAAAAGATCGCAATCGAGTATGCGTTCCGCATGCCTTACACTGTAGAAAGCGGCGAGGCTAGTTAAGAGATATGAAACAGTGGGATTCTGCTGGTACATGAAAAGATGTGCCAGCGAAAACGAAGGGAAAGAAACGTTTCGACCCCGAACGGCCTTCTTCGAGCATCTGAAGAAGAACCTTCGGTCAAAATTTACGCGAAAAAAAAAAAGAAGAAAAAAGGTATATTCAATTGCTACCGGTGCTTCACTGCTATTAGCAAGGACAATCGCCGGTAGACTTGAGGCTTCGTGCGATTAAGGTGAATGTGTAAAGCGCACGCTTATTACTAGCGTTTTCTACTAAGCAGTTGCGCCAACACTTGGGCGTAGTTCCCCTCCCTTAGGCGGTAAACAACTAAGGTCACAGAAGGATGCTTCCCAATGATTACAAAGCCACTTCCAAAACAATATACTCTGATTCGATAAGAGTAGTTCGGCGGGAAAAAAAAAACCCAAAACACCAACTTAACTCAATATTTATTTACGTATGTCACCTTTCTCATTCTCTGCCTTTTTTTCTTTCTCGCGTTCTGTTCGAGGAGCTATAAGCGTTTAATGACGGAAAGCGCATACTTTCTTTGCGCACTTTCAGTGCACCCCGATCGCCCGTTTTGGCGTGCGACTCAGGCTGCAGAAACTACAACAGTCAAGCCGGAGTCCCATTGCTTGTAAATCACTCAAAGGAAACGGCGTTTGCTGTAGGCACGATGTCTGAACTCTATCCGCGAACAGTCCTAAAGCATCTTCAAAGCAGCTTCCTACGTGCTTCCAACATGTCTGCAGGCATTCTTTTTACGACCAAAGCGACAAGAAAGTCATACTCTCGAGACTGGTTATAACGAAGTCAACGGCAATCGGAAATCACTTCGCTACATCCGTTATTTCGTTATAACCGACTCCGGTTAACGAAGTGCAAAAGGGAATGGGAAATAGGGATCGCTTCGCTGTAACCGCTATTTCGATATAACCGAGTTCGTTATAGCCGGTCTCGACAGTACGAGGAAGGGTCACGCTTGAGACAGTGTCCGCGGACTATCGTTTGAACGATGTATCTGAGTGTTTTAGGGAACCGTTTTTGCACATCCGATACGGTATACAATGGGTCCTCCGGTACGAAGTGCGCATGTGCGGGTCCTACGCGGTAGAACATGCGCAGTGCGTACCGGAGGGTCCAGGATATCAGATATGCAAAAACGGTTCCACTAAAACTCTTTGATACGCCGTACGGAGACGTTGTTGGAACGAGAGTTTGGTCGCTACGGCTGGTTCGGACGCTTTGCGTTTGAGCGTCGCCGACTGCATCACGAACACTTATGCCTCCTAACGGGGAGATGGTTGCTAGGGCAACCATGAGGCTCCCGCAACCCTTCTGAGTGAGACGCAAGGAGTTGTGACGCAGTCGATCCCGCTCAAAACTCAAATGTCCAAAACCAGCCTCGACTTCGACTCCGACTTATTACCAGACGACGTCCGTCAAGCGGGCCAGTCGTACCCATGCCCTTAAATAATGACGGGTTAAAAGAACAGTCACAATTACTTAAGGTCCCGAGCGCGTAGTAGTGGTTACAGCCCAAAGCGTATCAACACAACGCTTGTCTACATCCAAGTACGGCTAGGGTTTCTTGAAAAAAAAAAAAAACTTGCGTTCGGCACTCTATGGCCTTACATGCCCCTGCGCCACTGAACTTGAAATCATCATCATCATCTGCATCGAAACCAGCTATGACACGGTTCAAAAAGTACAGTAAATTAACTTTTCGTTTTCTTTTCTTTTTTACGATGGATTGTAGCGGAGGCTACAAGCCATCGAAGCCAACCGGATACCGTGCAAGTGTCACGCTACCGTCCAGAGTGGCGCATCGACGCGCCGGGCACCTAGTTACGTGATGCTTTCACAGCGCTGGATCTACAGAATGGCTCGTAGCGTCCCCTGCGGTCCATCCTAATGTGAAACCGAGCATAGCGAACTGCGGTACACCGACAGCGGGCTCTGCCACCCCCCTCCCGCGACTGTCCCGTCGGGAGGGGTTCGAGAGGGAGGGGGGGGGGGGGGGGGGGGGGGCGCAGCTCGCGGTCTGCGTGTGGCTCTCCGCTTGACTGACAGCCGCTGACAAATGGCCTAAGCTCTTTAGCGGCTCCCGACTTCCTCGAGTACTCTCTCTGCCTCCGGGGCCCCGATCCTGACGCGATTAGCGCGCCCCCTGCCCGCCGGCTCCGGCAGCTGCTGCACTTTTTTTCGTTCCCGAGTAGTGCCGAGTCCCGCGTGCACTTGTCGGTGTCGGCGCGAACGCGCTGTTTGCGCGACAGTTGCGGTTTGTTCTCCGACACCGACGGCGGCAGCTTTGGCTGCTGGGCAGACCTTCTGCCATCCGCGGCGCCGAATCTGCGCACCAAACGCCCGTCTCTGACGTCACGACGGTGCGGTAGAGCTGCTCCCGCCGACGCCATCCATGAGCAGACGTGTTACCTGACGCGAATCTGAGTTTCTGCGTATGGGCCGGCTGTAGCGCTCACACCCGGTGTCGGAAAATGGCAACTTGTTTGTAAACAGCACCACTACTAACAGGCTAGGCTTATTGGAGTGACGGCGCAGTAGTCCTACGCTACGATTAGAGTAACGGTGGGACCGTTCCCCGATTGTGTTGTGGGCGCCGCCATTTTGTTGCCTGAAGCGGTATATCGAAACTCCGGTTATATCGTTTTGCTCTGTCACGGACAGTTTTAACGTGTCTGGAGGACAGAACAGCGTTTGCTGCGATTTGAACTACAGTATCAGTTACCTGGCAACCATGATTTTGAGAGTCAAGATGGCTGACGAGTTGTTATCCTGATGCGCAGCTTAATTAAAGGCTCTACTTGTAGATAACGAAGCCCAGTGATAGATTTTTGTTTGCGTCACCAGGAGGAAGCCAGTGCATGACACAAATTGGACGCGAATTCTGCGCAGCCTCGGGTTATAACTTATAACGCGTTACATGTAACGCGTTACTGTAACTTTGTTACTTTGTTTTTGGTAACTTTTAACTGTAACGGGTTGCTTTTTCGAGACGTAACTTTTAACCGTAGTCATATTACTTTTTTTCGAATAACGGCCAAAGTTGCGACGTTAGTGTAACAAGTTGCTTTTTTGAAAGTAACTCGCCGAAGGCCCGTGCTGCGTCGCCGTTCGACTGTGACTCGTTCTCAATCGGCGAGCACACAAGTTCCGATCGAGCGCTGACGCAGCACTTTTGTTCCATCTGGGCCTCCCCACTCTGGCTTCCGGTGGGCGACGCAAAGATCCAACATTACGAGCCAGCGTTGTACGAAACGGCGTCCCAAGAAACGACGTTTCTGGAACGAGTTCGAGGGAACGGCGTTCTTTTTATTGTGCCTATATATCTGCAGCTTTACCCGAATTTACACTGCGTCTCTCAAACATCTTCAGCACAAACAAAGGAATGGTCAAGAGCACGTGGCTTTGGAAAGTGCCTCCTATGCACGAGTTCTCGTACAAACAAAATCACTCTGCTGAACTATAGACTCACGCGTCTGTGCCTTTGTCTTTACTGAAGACATTCGTGAGATGGACTGTAGTAGGAATTTGGGATAATTACTGACGGCTATTTGAACCTCCGACTTCGAGGCATGGGTGAGTGTCCGAGAGATAGTCGAAAACAAAGAACTAGAAAGAATCTAGTTGTGGTGACACGGCACGTAGTTCGGTACAGATATTTTCACTCGCCCGCTTCATTTTTGTTTACGGATTATCCCGCACACTATTCCATTGAAGTTCGCGAAGTAACGTTAATGTAACGACACGTTCCTATCTAAGAAATGTAACCGAAACGCGCTTCTCTCGAACCACTGGGACCTGTAACGAGAACTCGTTCCAGGATTCAGAAGGAGTGAAGATCGTGATTCTGTTCCTGTGTTTTAGGGAACGTGTGCAGCACTGATTACGACCATGTTCTGGAGGGGGTGTTAGGGTGCAGCACGAGTGCTGAACCAACATCTCCTAGACCCTGGAAACTCGCGGTGCCAACATCCTGCCTAATTTTTTTTTTTTTTTTTTTTTTTTACGGGTGTCATTTTTGTGCACGTTCGTGTGTCATTATGCGCTGTTCTATGCGCTGTCCTGATTGTTCCCAAGAACGGAGGCACAAGTGGCGGCATTTCAAGACGGATCACACTTCGTTTCAGCTTAGAGGGATACTAAACCGAAGTCTGCAGCTCGCAAAACAAGGCTGAGGCGATAGGCGGGACGCGGCAAAACCGAAAGACATCACCGATACAGCGATATCTCGAACGGTTGACCGTATTTTCGGAAAAAAAGGGCGCGATTGAACACCGCCGACGATGCCGACGAGGGATCTTACGTCACGATCCTCCTCCCCGCCAACGCTTCGCTTCGTCCCCTCGAGCAGGTGAACCTAAGCGAGGAGGAGAGAAGCGAGGCCGCTTCCCTTCATTCTCAACTGTTCGAAGAGAATCCTGACGTCACAGTCATCGCTTGATCGCGCCTTCCTTTTCCTAAAATACGGCCACCCCTATGAGGCATCGATGTACGACTGATGTTTTGTAGTTCGTAGAGTCCCGTTCAACGCTTTTGCGGCCTTAGTTTGCAAAATCTAAATTTTAGTTCAGCATCCCTTTAAGTTCATATACGCAGCCCACCCTACGAGCTAATGGGGCCTACAAGCAGCGTTAAAAGCGCAAGTAACTGGGCCTTTTCTGTTTATGGTTGGTTCAGCCACGACAGAACACGTACAAAAAAACATGACAAACACCAAGATGGCGCCCTTTTTACGTTGTCGGATTGGTCCAATCAGCTCGTTGCGTTGGCAGCGTCTGGACTTAAGGTGACACGAAGTATAGCTTCTCGCGCTCGAACAAGCAGTCATACAGCAACTTCCACCCGAAGTTTGTAGCCACAAATTAGATCAGACGAAGTGTGTACGAAAAAAGTTGTACTTTGTAATCATAACGTGAGTTTTCTAACATCAAAGCGCGCTTTAGTCGGGGAAAAAGAACTTTCTTTTTTTTGTAACCAATTTTTTTTTTTTTTTCGATTAGCTGCACCGCAATGCTCCCGTGCCAAAGGTGGAGCATTAGCACGGGGGAACGAACCTTCGTAAACATAGTGAAGACGCATCACGAATCGAAGCTCTAGTGGATAGAGCGCACAGCTGCCGAGAGGGGTTGCCAACTGGAACTAGCACGCGACGCTTCGCGACGCTTGCCCGGTCGGAATACTTCGGTATAATATGGTTCAGAAACACAGAAATAAAATCGCAAATAGCGTGTCCCTCCGCTTTCGCTTTAACGAAATAAGCTCTCACGCCCGCAAGACACGCGGGAATGCAATCCCCGAGGTCTGTGCTTATGGAATAACGAGGTCGAGAACGTGATTTGAGCGAAAAGGTGTGACCTCTAAAGCGAACAAGAAAGACTTCGTGCTCAATGTTACTTCTACGTTCGTTCGGTCTTGCCTGGTCTCTCGAGCCACTGCTAATACACCACTAAAAAGTCGGTCTGAAGACACTAGCGAGTTTTAGAATAGGGGGCCCCACAGCTTTGGGTGCCCCAAGCTGTTTCGGGCACCCAAAGCTGTGGGGCCCCCTATTCTAAAACTCGCTAGTGTCCGAGACATTTTTCTTCCTTGTATGGCGGTCACATTGGTCGTACAAAAAGCTCTCTGCAGACATGTCCGAAGCATGCACATGTGCGAAGCATTTGAACATGATTGAGTCATGTCAGCCGGTAATTTTGTCATCATATTCGAGCGAACACCGCGTTTTTTGTACGATGAACGAGCAACGGGGACCGGGGCTTAAAACGCCGTTACAAGAACGGGTACACTTGAAAGCGTACAGTGAGTCGCGGACAAACGAAACGGGAACGCACATGTCACAGCTCGCGAGCACAACGTGTAACGGGTGTTGACGTCAAAGAGGTTCGTGAGATTGCCAAAGGTTCTCCCCTCCACCAGGAGTTGGTCTCTTTCGAACGCCTTTATGACATCTTCTACGACGGTCCCATAAGGGACGCACGTTCGACGCTCCAGGGAACGCTGAGCGCAAGTTCGTCTGCTTCTTGCACAGGCGTTGCGATGCTGTCAGAACGCCGAGCTCTTATTGGCTGATTGAGAAAAATAGTGGGTAGAGCGCAAGACGTCTAGCTATTCTTTTAATCAAATCCACTCAGAGCTCGGCGTCGTTCTGACGTCCCTGCAACTCCGATGTGCGTGTGTATTTGTCCGTTATTTTATTTGTTCCCAGTCTCGGATGTTTGTTTGTTTATTTTCATGGTGGAACTCCTTCCTCCCGTTTTTATCCGGTCAATGTCTCTGGACCTGTACCTATCGAGTTTTGAGCAGCGCCCCTGGGGCAGCGAACTCGGATATTTCTAGGTCCCTTCTTCGTTTTGCGTCGCGTTGCGTCCGATTTCAAACGCCCGGTTAGTACCCGTGCACAGACGACGGGGGACGATGACAGACGCCATTTTGCGCCCGTGGATCGTGCATAGTGAAACTGAATGGGATGGTATAGGACGCCGCTCCACGTCAGCGTTAAGTGGTCGCGTCTCGCGGACGCTAGCAGAAGCGCCCCTTTTGTGGTCGCGTCCCGGCTACAGCGCCCTCTGGACGAGGGAAATAGGAATATAGAAAGATCAATGACCTCGAATTGACTCACCTATCTCCGTGGATAGTCAACACACTAGGACCGCGCCAGGTCACCGATTGGCCCCGAGCCTGACATAAAGCGTCCGTCAGACGCTGTGAATTAACTCAAAGCACAACCGAAAGCTGACATCAAGTTTGCTGACATGGCGCTCGTGTCCAATATGTTTGCATTCGGTCTTACTGGGATCACGTCGAAATGCTAGCGCAGGGGGGCTTCGAATATTGGTGTTGGGCGGAAGCGTTGGACGCGTTCTAGTTTACATTGTCCCTGACTGTACTCGCGCAGTAGCCCTTTCGGAGTGGAGGAGGGGGGATTGATCTTCTGAAACCTGCGCACCCAGGATACGCCGATGGACAATAGAAATTAACGAAAGAAGAAGAAGGCTATCGTCCTTTAACGACAACTCATCAGGCTTAGCCTTGTTTAGGGCCCGAGCGGCGGTCCGTCCTGCCGCAAAACGGTGCTCGTGCCGATCGTGAGGCCCTTATTAAGGCCGCCGCGCGGGTCGCACGGTGCCGGCCAACTCTCGGCCGCCGCCGCCGCCGGGGCATGCACGCACTCTCGGCACAGGGGCAGTGAATCGGCTTCGCCCAAGTCGGCGAACGCGCCTCGCAGCGCTCGCGGATATAATTAGGGACGCCGCGAACCTTTTTTTCGAACCTGGAATTCGTCCGGTGCGGCGAACCTTCGTCTTTTTTTATGAAAGTTGAACGAAGTTCTACTTACGAACAGTGTTGCTGAACTTCTACTCAAAAGATTTGAGATATTTGAGGAACAAATAATTCAAGAAGTATTTTTTTTTCTTTTATTTCATGAAACGATGACCGATGTTCACGCAATATTAAAGTGAAGATGTGTGTATTTCGTAAACCACTATAGCCAACGAATATTGCACTTCCCTACCGCCAGGTGCCGTCAGCGGACGAAGAAGATGGACACGGGACACGCGACGTTTGCATTCAAATACTTTTTCTTAATAAAAATGAACACGACAAAACAAACATCCACTTGCAGAAGAGACTGAAGATAGGATAATTCGACCTAAGCTAAGGGTGTCTGACTCGTGCCTTTTTTAAGTAGTTCAACTATTTGTTTATACTCAGTTTTCGCCTTAGACGTCCGAGCACAGACAACCTATTATATCCGATGGAGCTGAGTTTAGGCTAGATGGCGCTAGCTACCGCCCGTTACAAAGGGCATAGCCATTAACATCCATCCATCACTCTAGCCAATCAAGCAGCGCCGAAAGTGTATCGCAACGGCGCTCGTGGTCTTTGGGCGGTCACCGGCTAAACCAATCACACCAAGATCCTCCTATATTTTTTTTTTACTAGTGATTGCGTTTTAATTGTCGATAGCCTAAAGACGGCCAGCGCCATGACGATGCATTTTTTGGAGCCGATGGATTGGCTCCGTCGGATCGCGCGTAACGGTCCGACCTAATGTGGAGCTGAGAATGCGGAGAGCAAGTCGTCTGCTTCATACGCAGTAGCTGCTTTGACGTCAGAATGATGCCGAGCTCTTATTGGCCGACTGAAGAGAATAGCGGGTGGATCTCAATGCTAGATGCTTTAAGGTCTACCCACTATTTCTTTTTTTTTTATCAGCCAATAAGAGCTCGGCATCATTCTGACGTCACCGCAACTCCAGAGCAAGACGCAGACGATTAAACGTCGTCTGCTTCTTTCCTCGTTGGATCATCTACCCCGTCAATGTTGCCTATTATCGCACTTCTCTAAACATTTTTTGGTAATCTTCTAACCAATGTTCAACTTGGAAAAAAAATTTGGAATATATAGAAACTAATCATTTATAAAGTAGTTCGTTTACTATCCTATAATAGCATTAGCGATTAGCCATACGCACACAACGTTAAAGCCAAGATGCGTACTTTTCGACGCTTTAGTTTATTTAACGATATGAAACGATATGTATATATATAGTCTGTTGCAACTCAAGAAGGTGGGGCGACGGAAAGGAGAGCCGGGGAGAAGGAGGCAGACGGAACACTGGAGAAGGGAAGGGGAAACCTCCTCCTTTCTTTAGCGTTCCGTCCGCCTCCTCCTCCCCTGTCTTCCTTTCCCTCAACCTACCTTCTTGAGTTGCAACGAATATTGCACTTACGCACCGCCAGCTGGAATCGGTTCGTTTTCAAAATTTTAGCGTGTCATGGCGTTTTTCGACTGCTAGATGAGTGTCGCTGTTACGCGGCTTGTGGGCCGTGTTCGCAATGTGAGCCGCGAGGAGATGCTCTCCATGCTTTGAGTTGGTCCCTCTCCTGCAACTAGGCTCTCCGCCAAAGTGATGCGTGTGCGCCCAAAAAGTCAAACTTTGCATTTCGAGCTCGAAAGAGGAGTTCGAATCTGGTCGGGCTCGAATCTCGGCATGGCTCGCCGCCACATCTCCGTGGGCACGATGGGCGCCGCCAATTACACGGCATCGCGTGATCGCCGTTGGCGTGTAAATAACCCCGCCCCGGTCGTCGGCCCGGGGTCTCCCGACGGGACCTCAGGGTTCGCGTTCGAAATTTGCCTTTTTTTTCTTTCTTTTCTTTATTGTCCGGTGAACGACGCCCATCGCCAGGCTCGTAGCGGCGTTAATCACTACGGCGATACGCTTCTGAGAACGGCCCAGCTAAAGGTCACGCCATGGGGGAATATTAGCGGTCTCGAGAAGCGGGCAGGCTGCGACGAAGAGTGTCGCCACGGTACAACAAAGAAGTTTAAAGTTGGGGGAATGTAATTTCAAATGTTCTTCCTTTTTTTTCTTTTTTTTTTCTATAAGTGCGTATAGAACGGTACGGCTTGTGTGCGTTTTTATTTTATACGGACCCTAACGCAGCAAGAGCTGAAGCATTTCGGCAAAATTAGAAAATCAAAACGGCAAACTTTCCTCCCTCCCTCCTTCCTCCTCCTCCTCCTCCTCCTCCTCCTCCTCCTTCTCCCCCCCCCCCCCCCCCTCTCCAGTGGCCTGCTCGTCTCGTAGTACGAAAACGGTTCGAAGATTACTGGCAAGGTCCGCTGTTCTTAGCAACGACCATACAAAGAAGAGCGACTTAGAAGCTTTTTTTCATAAAACGGCCATATATAGGGGAGAGTTGTGACTTATGCGGAGCACAATTTACTCTGCCTGCTTCTTTTGCAGTGGTTATAATGGCGTCAGAACGCTGAGCTGTCATTGGCTGTGATTGAAGGATAGTGGGTAGACATCGAAGCAAGCTGCCTCGAGGTCTACCCACTATTCCTGGATCAAAATCAATCGGAGCCAACCCCCCGCAAAATTGAAGCAGACAAATTTGCCCTCCGCATGAACTGGAAAATACGGTATATTCATTACACTCTGTCTCATATGTACAACGCTGCACGCCATGGCTGGGGGCGCGAAGGAACTGGGAGTCACTCCCGGTACCTTCGCGCATGCCACGAGTTCGTACCAGCCGCTTTTGTAGCGTCGTACACCAAGTGGGAAAGGGAGTAAAGAATGAATATCACTCGCTTTCTACGCTGTGTGTCCCAGAGGGTACCTCTCTAGAAGGGCGGCCGCTGTAACCCTTGACTGACGGGGAGCGCATACTCTCATCTGTCGGCATATGTACGACAGACGTCGCGTTTCACACAGAGCACTCTCATGGTTGTAATCATGAATCCCGATAACGGTATAAGCGCGAATAATTTCAGGAACCGCATTCTGCGGGTTCGGTCTACTAGGCCATGGAAGGCGTTCAGAGCAAGTGAAGTAGCTCTCTTCCGCGGAATACCAGACGATGTGCACAGCCCCCGGCAAGTTTTACCCGCGTGATAAGGATGGAAGGGAGAAAGGTGCGTCTTCTGTATCTTCCAGGACGCATATCCTTTGGAAGAGCGGCGCCGCGCAATATTCGGGTGATTGATAAGGCGCATCTCTCGTTTTAGCAGCATACTTTGGCTAAGTGGGGCGGGCCGCCACCCGATTAAAGAGGTTTCGGGAACATTCATCCATCCATCCGGTAGAGCGAAAACGTCTCGGCACGCGTTCCGAGCCGAGTGCTTTCTTTAAATAAGCCCGATAACGGTTTACACGAGCGCGAACCAAACCCTGCGGACGGTGTGACATAGAGTGCCTTCATACACACGCGCGCTTCCTAGTGTGACATCGATCGTCGCGACCCCTCGCGGCCTCCGACGGAGCCCGTGAGCGCGCCGCGCGTGCACAGAACACACCAGATGGCGGGCCCGTCGCTTGGCGTCATCAAAGGTCGGGCCGCACGGCGTTATCCAAACTTCCCTCGAGTGCTTCAAGAGGCCGCTGACGGCGGTGCAAAGGGGGGGCAGTTCGCGACGAGCGTCCGACGCTATACCCGCGCAGACCCACGCGCAGCACCGACGAGGTATATAGTACCCTGGCCTGGTTTTGCCTGGAGATGACGCGCCACATCAGGAGCCAGACACCTTTCCAGCGATTATCACGCGGGCCAGAAAAGAAGAAAAAAGTTGAGTCTCCGGAGACTGGAGCTTGCGACGCCAAGGCTGACCCGTCTGCGGCCGCTACGCGGCGTGTCGAGCTTCAGCCCGTTCGCCGCTTGGGGCAGGCAGGTCGGCGATCCACAGGCAATGACGCTACGTAAAAGATCTTCTAGGGGATAATGACGCGGCAGATTGCCAGGGAAAAGGAGCCGTCTGGATTATTTCGGGACGTCGTATGAGACTCTGGTACAATACGAAGCGGTGTACGAGCCGTTTTCGTCAAAGGATGGGCACCAATAGTTTAGCCCCATGTCGCAGTGTACAAAAAGCTTCGCACAAATTGCGAGTGAAAAACATTCTTTTCGTGACAGGCTCGTCAAAATGTGCCCAGTTGGAGAAAATCACTTTGCCGTGCGGGTGTTACGAGATCAGGTTTCGTCGTGCTTTTCAATGGGTGGAACGCGAACAGAGTTTGCAATAAGTATATGCTTCACGCAGACGGCTGATTTTCTTCCGCGCCTAATATTTTGACGAGCCCTTCGCGAAAAGCGTGTGGTCTTGGCCATGGGACGGATGTTTTTCCTTTCCCCTTGGAACACGAGGCTAAAGTATCAAGCCACCCAAAGATGTTCGCGGGACATTTCGTGGCCACGCAGTATAATGTGTCACGATTGAACACCGCGGTACAACTCGTCCAGTTAAAAAAGAGGGACTCAGCTTTCAGACTTAAGTCCTTCCTTCAGTAAATGAGGGGGCTAAAACGGGAATCATAAAGTTTTAATCCGAGCTCTGGTCCAGTGATCATTCAATGGCAACCGGTTTCTTCCACTAAATTTAGCTCGATCAAAGAGTAGTTACGTTGCGTGCATATTTAAACAGTGGGAGGCTGGCCCCAATGGGCACCTCCGCCGTAGACGAAAAATTTAGCCGCGTAGTTCAACCGCCAGTTCATGGGCCATATATATATATATATATATATATATATATATATATATATATATATATATATATATATATATATATATATATATATATATATATATATATACATATATATATATATATAACGTGCACCACGCAGTAGCGGCGATACACGAAGCTCATCTAGATCGAAACGAGCAGGGTAGGGGGGATCGATTGAACCCGGGGTTCCCCGAGTTCTGCAGCTCGAGCTTTCGCTCCACGTACTACGATCCCCAAACCATAGCCTGCTCTATAGTGACAAAGCCTGGCAGATCGTCACGAGAAGCGGCTGCCAAAATTGAAAAGGTAGAGCGGCAGACAACGGATGAGATGAGAGCCACGTGACGGGCGCCCCGCTGCGGCGAGACGCCGAAACACACTTCTCCCGAGCGGTGAAATATCCGCTCGTGCTCTTCGGGTTCCTCGCGCTACCGCTTTTTTTTTTTTCTCTCGTCGGGTTGGAAATCTATGTTTCGGGTCCTCGCCGCTGCAAAACCTGTGCGCTGACGTCCGGGTTCCCCAAAAAATGGCTCTTTGATGCTCTGTGCTGCCATATCCTCGCGCTCCATATTTGCGACCGAGCACTCTATGGCTCCGTCGTCGAACTGCCAGGATTTGTGAGTATGAAGGAGGCTATGCCCAAACTCGATGTCGCAAGATGGCTCATGCACGTCATGATGTCATGTCATGATGTCATGAAATGCACGTGCGCGAGAAGCCGTGCCTCGACCACGGCCTCGACTAAGCTGGCAGCGCAACGAAGGCAAAACCACGCGCTGGCGCCTATAGCCGTTTTTCGTTTTCTTTCGTTCTCAGTGACGTGGGTTTCGTATCTGGTATGCGGGACGAAAAAATAATAAAACATTTCAACCTGGAATATACAAGAAAATGAAGGCGAGGCAAGACAAGAATGAGTGGTTGTCACGCATTTTTCGCGAACACCTTCCAGTGGCGTGGAGAGATCAAAACGATGTTTTAACGCATACCAGAAGTGACGACATTCAAGATGGCTGCGCCCTTGTGGAAAAGCTGTTAGCGCCTTCGTTTGTCCTGGTGCCACTAAATTATCTAAAACTTCATCTGAAATCTTAGGGAACGCTTTTGCGTCCTCCACGAATGTTTAAACAGTTCGCGAAAGAGCAAAGCAATATTACATGAGCTTGCTAAAAGCGAATCTAACGCTAAGGAAGAAGTCGGACTTTTGAATCCTGACGATCGGCAGATTGCGTCTGTTCTGCACAAGTACCAAAATGGCGGCGCCCACAACGATGTCGGGGAACAGACTGTTGATACTCTAAGCGCAGCTCATTTCGTGGCTCTAGTTTGTCCATCCTGTGGGGGGCTCGTGGCAACTCTCGTGAGCTCACGCTAAGCGCAAAGTACTGGTTCTTCCTATTTTAAAGCTCTCCATTCCTGTAATCGGCGTCCCCCGAGCGAGCCAGCAGTGCACGCGAGCAGGCAGTGCCAATAGCCTTCGAAGGCGTTGACCTCGCGCCTGTAACCCCCAACGCGTTCCCAAACGAAAAAAAAAAAAAAAAACGCGCGCACAAAGCGTATTTAGTGGTCGGCTGTCGTTCGTGCATATTCTTTGGTTATTTGGACAATCTCCGCGGTTTCTTTTGATTGGCTTCGAAAGATTAATTATTTCACAAAGCGGAAACCGGTTTCTTTTTTCTCTCCTTCTAAACGGCTTTGTATTCGCTGTATCCCGTATTTGCTTATCATAGGCGCGGATAAGAGACGTCATTTTCATAAAATAAACATTGGTGTAAAAAATATATGTTGATGATTCAAAATGCTTTTTTTCTTGTCCGCTCGTACAATGAGGATGCCAGATAAATTATTGCGCTCAGCAGGGTGCACAGAGCAAACGAAAATCAATTTTTTCTGCATCGTGCATCAAAATGAAGACCGATATTTATGTATTTTTTCGCGAGGTCAGTTGCTTAGGACGACAAACAGAAACATTTGCATATTACGCGTATGTCAGGCCAATTTGTATCGGGTCAATTCTAGAAAAACATTTTTTTTTAATGAAATCAGCAACATTTTGCCGGGTATTTCAATTGTTTTCCGGTGAAAGCAGCCGAAACCGACGGGTTGACAAACGCAACATAAATAGCGATGTATCTATATAATATATTCGTCAATTTCAAATTAAAACATGCATTTTTACTTTCAGTGTCGAACGTCTAGAAATCTCGCAGAAAATAACAAAACAAAACATAAAAAAACCCGAGCACCAAAAGAAAACAAAAAAGGTTTTAGACATTGAATTTAAAAATTTAGAGCTTTTTCATCGGATCGCTCTACCGTCCAACGAAACGGGTATCGGGTCCTCACACTGTGCCAGTTCGAAGCGTGTCTGGAAACACGCGCTAAAAGTCTGTACTCAATCGCCCCAAGTTCCATGGCGCGATCATTTACCGGCGACGGACACCGTCCACACAAAACACATCGGGACACACCACCACGAACCACCCGCGATCTTCGGTGGCAGCACGCGAGCACAACTTCCGGGGGCTGCGGAAACAAAAGCCCCCACGAGGCGCGAACACCGCGAACACGAGTCCGCGCGTCAGGTGCCGGCGCGTGCTCGCCCCCCCCCCCCCCCCCCCCCCTCCTCCGACTCCCCAACAGCGGCAAGGGAGAAGAGGGGGGGGAGTAAGGGGGGGCGAGCACGGGTGCAATGAGCCGCAGCGCGCGCGGGGAAGGGGAAAGGGGACACTGCGCCCACAAAAGGCTCTCGTTAGCGCGCGTGCCCGGGCGCGCAGATGGCTGCGACCGCGCCGCGACACCGCCAAGACGAATGGCCCCCTTAGGACCCGGGTTCGAATCCCGGCGCGCGCTCTGGTCTGGGTCGCAATTGGCGACGCGGTGCTTTTTGAATAATTGACGCGTCCGTCTGGCGCTGTCCGGCGCTGCGCCGACGGCCGGCCGGCCTCGGTCGCCGTCGACGCCCAAGGCAGGCACGCTCGGCGCGGACTCAACTGGAGCGAGGACGACCGCTGGAGCCGCCACGCCCGGCCAAGGCCCGTCTGCGCCCCGGGGGGGAGACCCGCACGGGCACCCCCGCGGTCGCGGCTCTGGGTTGCCCCGGGCAGGGAACACCTAAGAGACAAGGAGCGCGATTTTTTTTTTTTTTTCTCTGACGTAATCTTTAGTGGATCGACGCAGCGGCGCCTATGGCTCGCGTTCGCGTCGCCGCCAGCGCGATGTCGGCGACGCCAAGACGCACGTATCCGTCGCGTTTGCCGCGTCCTCTCGTCGAGATTCGTCGCGTTTGCCGCCTATGCCCGAGTCCCACTAGAGCGAAAAACGGAAACAAACGACAGCGACAAGCCTCCACCGCACGTACCACGCTCCCCGCGATGGCACCTTTGGCAGGCGTTTAGTCTTTCGGCGCTCGTGAAGTAAGCACGAGTGATAGCAAAGCCTACCGAAGATACCCTCGGCGCAGAATGCTCGTGTTCTCGCGTAGCCTCCTTCATTTCGTACAAAGCCTGTGAAATCGGGAAAGACTCTGGTTTGAGGCTTGTCGCCGTCGTTTGTTTCCCTTTGTCGCTCTAGTGGGACTTGAGCATTAAGGAAAGGGTGGGGGATTCACTAACCACGGTGTAGTCAGCAGGAATTTTCGTCTAGTCACACGCAGGATGTTGCTATACTGCGAGCAAGTGTTTTAGAACGCGTCTTGGGTGCATCGGAACACGACCAGGAGCAACGCCAATGAAGGGGCCACGGGTGAAAGAAAAGCAAGTGGGCGCATTTGAGTAGTAAACAAACGCACGAAGGGGGTGCGCAAAGAGCAGATGACTTGCACGCCACTAAAGGGGCTCCGGGGGAAAAGCCTCTGAAAGCGTGCTCCGTCATCGTTCTGTTGGGGCCGGTGACCAATCAGTGAAGACCCGAGTCCCGGCCGAACGATGACGCGCCGTTTGTGTCCAATCAAATGTGTACACCACCGACCCCAGCAGGTTATGCAGACAATCCAGTTCGTACAATCGGATAGGAAATCTCGTTGGTTCTTTACGCACTCTCGGAGACAGTATATCAGCGCCTTCCGTCGCACACGCACATTTCAATCGGCATCTCTAGAGATGTCAGCCGCGAGTGGGCCATTCGGCTCGCGTCACGTGGGGCACGAACCTGATTTGCGAGTCGATCGGTAGATTGATCTGTAGAGGCGATGCGAAGCGCGTGTCGAACGATTTGAGAAGGATGGTGCCCCATCCCCGT
The DNA here is from genome assembly GCF_016920785.2 of Ixodes scapularis. Taxonomy (NCBI): domain Eukaryota; kingdom Metazoa; phylum Arthropoda; class Arachnida; order Ixodida; family Ixodidae; genus Ixodes; species Ixodes scapularis. The sequence goes on along the minus strand of NW_024609836.1, from coordinate 35,923,127 downwards.
GGTGTACGGATGGAAGATACATACACCGTACACCGCGCCGATGCACGAGCATCAGTAGCGTACCAACTTGTTTTTGAATCGGGAGGGGAGAAGGGCAAACCGGACCCCCCCCCCCCCCCCCCCCAAGGGCCGGGGGGTGGTGCCCTTGGTATCCCTTGGGCGCCGCCGGGCAGTGCTTGCCCTGCCTAGTGGCGGCTGTTTCGGGGGGGGGGGGGGGGGGGGGGTGCAAACCACTTGCCTTGCCCCCCCCCTCACACTTTGAGAACTGGGGGGGAGGGCAAGCGCCCCCCTTGGCCCCCCAATTGGTACGCCCATGACGAGCATGTTGCCCGCCCCGAACGCTTCTCGCACTGCACGAGAGCGCGTGCTCGGCAAGGACGTTGAAAGCCTGCAGAGCTCGCTCGCACTCGAAGTGAAACAGGACTCATACGAGTTGCCCGTGTGACTCCAGTATCAGCTGCCGATAATTGCTGAATACAGACAATATAAACATAAAAAACATCGGCGTCAGGGACACCCTACGGATACTTCGAAGGACGCCTCCTCACGGTTGCCCGGGCTGCTGCTTGGTTGAGAAAACATTCACGCCCCGTGATCACCGCTGACCTCCATTTATATCGTATCGCCGCGTCGTGAGCCCCTTTTCAATTTGTTAAGCCGAAGCAGCCGCGAGGTCTTCGTGTTACCATTACCGCGAGACATGTTTACGCGCTGTACACTGTTGCGATACCGCGTCGCGGTATAATCCAAACCACGTGGCAATAGAGCCACGCGCTGTTTACGAACAAGTACGTCCGCGTTTTGCCCATGCACTATACTCCAGTCGCGGGCACTGCGCAGAAACACGAAATTCGCGTGAAGGCTTTCCGCATGCGCGGCGTGACGTCACAGCGGAGCGTTGGCGATCGCAGGCCGAAATACGCGGTATTTGAGCATAATCATGACGAGATAGTTTATGTCACCGAAATTTTTACGCAGCATGCGTTCCCCCAATGTGGCCGCTCGGTAGCCTCACTTAGACAACGCTAAGGTGAAGTTCGTGAGAAAAAAAAATCGATCGTTGTGAAACGCACTACGATGTCTTATGTTCGCCAGCATTTGAGGGAACTTGATCGCTGATCCCTACATCGTTCCCGAGTGTCGAGGGATGGTGTCGCGCGGTCCTATCCTCATACTTCTTCACATGACACACTGCTTTCGTACTGGTCACTTTTTTCGACACGTAAAATGTGAAGCTAATGTTTCCAAAAAAAAACAGTACACGTAATATCGGCATGCAGAATGTTCGAAGCGATTTTTTGTCGTCAAGATCAGAGCCAGAGCGATCGCCGATTTCCACAAGCAGCAGCGGCATCATAAAACTGGACGCAGTTTTTGTTTTCTTATTTCATGTGTGTGTGTGTGTGTGTGTGTTTGTGTGTGTTTGTGTGTGTGTGCAGGAGTTACGGAAGCTACGAGAAATCTCGAGGACGCGATTAGCAGCGACGCGTGTGGCACTCGACGGCAAAGCTGGGGGGGAACTGCCGCCGGGTCAAGGGGTCACGCACACGAAGCATTTCTCCAGCACGAAGGGCAGGCCTTCCCTCCTGCCACGGGTGCACAACAGTGTTCGAATTGTCTGCCTTCCACCATGCAGATAGCGATCCCGGTGTCTATGGAAACTATGAAACTCGAGACCCCCCGCGATAAACGAGCGCGCCCCTCCATCTCGAGTACGCCGGCTCTTTCACCGGGGGTTCTGTGCGCTCGACGAACGCAGCACGCCCGACCGCGCACGCGCGGGAGATCGGGGTGTGCACGTGCGCGCGCGCGTGCGGCAACGGCCGGCTGCCCGCACGTGGCCCGGGCAACGTAAAGCGCGGACTCCAGGGACGCGTCCGCCCCCATGCACGCGACCGCAGGACGCGCGGTGTGCCTGTGCTCTGCGTCACCTTATACGATGGACCGCAGGGTACGGTATGAGGGACATCGAGGCCAGTCCATGTGCCTCGTGGTGAGCGTCACGTGGCTTTGGGGAGCGGCGCAGGGATGTTTGGAGCTCCTGGTCACGTGATCTACGTTCGCGGCGCTGGATTGGCCAATGGGATGGCTGGTACGCTTCGGTCCATCCTCGCATGAGGTGGAACGGACGCGTCCTTTTTTGGGGGGAAACCTAACGGCACTTGATTGGGCGATGTTCGTTCATTGCTTGGGGCACGTGTGCGTTGTCGCAGGCTACGTAGGTGGTTCTCCCGTGTCGGCCGTGACTTGTTTCTGCTGTAAGGATCTGCGAAAGGGGAAACGAGAAGGCGGGCGGGACGGCGCGGGGCACATGGCCGAGGATGCATCCATAATCCACAGGCTGTCTTCGAGACCGTGCCTGTCTCGAGACAAAAAAGTCAAATTGGACGTTTAGTGATGTATACAGCGTAAGGTCGGTCTGCCAGGATGAGGCGACACTGGTTTACACAGTAGATGAGCAATTTTGCCAGTGCAGTATGGCTGCTAACCTGGGGTTTTTAACGTGCACCACGCAGGAGTGATACCCGACCGCACGCCGGTACGATGCTCATCTAGATCGAAACGGACAGAGGTGGGGCTCGAACCCAGGATCTCTTAGTTCTGCTTTCTCGAGACACCACGTTATTGTATTGATATGAGCAGGCTCATCGTATCATAACGCCGGCCGAAGCGGCGATAGTCCCGCTGTGGCGCCGCTCTCGCGACAAGCCGCTGAAAGCGAAGCTGGAATGGAATTTCGTGCATTGGGGGAGGTTGGTACAAAATGATCAGTCGCATATAGGGTGAACTTGACGCCCCTCGTTGCGTGGCCGGCCACTGATTTTGATGCATCATCACGCGCCACGGACGATTTTGTGTGTGTGTGTGTTAGTTTTTCTTGTATACGATCAGTTGTCGTCGGCTAGCTGCTAGCTGCGTGACTTGTCGTTACTACCAACCAGCCCCGCGCTTGAAATCGCAGCAGTCCGTTCCAGCCTCGCTCTCAACGGCTTATCGCGACAGGGGCTCTCTCCCCAGGCGGAATTTCTGCAGTTCTGGCCGTCGTGTCCGTCGAGCCAGGTCGTTTTGATGCCAACTGTAAAAAAACAGTTCCACGTTTGACCCCCCTCAGTGTGGGCACTGCACTTGCGACGAAGCCAGGTTCGTGCAAAAAGGACATCTGCGCATGCCCCGTGTGCCCCGTGCCAACAGAAGCGCCACCACAGAACGGCCGCAGACGTCAGAGCCGTGTGTCGGTGCCATTTGAGCAACGGCTGCCGCGCGCCTAGCAGCAGCTATGGCCAATGAAACTTAAAATGCCGTTTCGCTCAGCCAATGGGAATTTAGGTGCCGTTTTTCGCTGCTACAGGAAACGGCCGCTGAAGCCACCGGCTTCGCTCCATGGGGCAGTTAATTCTTCCGCAGCCTGCACGTAACGAGCAGGTTTGCCGATACGACGAAGGATTGCTATTGTAAAACATTCGCCGTGTTTTCTGTGCGCCTCCGGTAGGCCAGGTATACGGACTCGAGCACTATATATACGTCCTCGTTCTGTTGATTAACACGTCCCGCGTTTTCGCTGTCCCGCGGCGGTGTTGGCGCGGGGAGAAATCCTTTTTAGGATCTGAAACGCCTTCGCTCGGATTCAATCCCCGCAGCGAAAAGCCCAAGTGGATCAACGGCACCTCTGAGCGCGCGCGCTTCCGAGATGTGGAGACCGCGCGAGGGAAGTTTCTTGCTTTCTTTCCCGCCGCGAAAATGGATGGTCCACGTGAGCCCCGAACGAGCGGCGAATGCGGGAAATGATTGCGGCCCCGCGCGGCGAGTACGCGCATGCACACACAACAAGGCCCGATCCGCGGCTCGTTTTTCTGTCGGAGACCGGTCCGGGCCGAATGTGTCGGACCAGGGCGTCGTCTCGGCGATAGCAGGCAGCGCTGACCCCGATCGGGGCAACCCGACCCCGACCGTCCCCCCACCCGCGAAAGGGGTCAAGCTCGAGCGAGCCGATCGGGGAGCTTGAGAGCGGGCGGCTGCAAAAGCGGCACGAACGCGTCACGACGCGTCGGCCGCGGCGGGTCCCTGGACGCTCTGCAGGGCGCCCCCGCGGGTCAAGGGGGCCTCGGGGTTAGCCGAGCCTCCACGCTCTGCCCGGAGGCCAAGCGCAACGTCCCGGTAGCGAGCGCCCTGCGAGGTCTTGAATCCGCGCGTCCTCGCGGCTCCTGTCCGCCTTCGACGCGTGGGTGGATGGCCCCCAGGTAGCGCAAGCTGCCGCCCGTTCCAACGGGTATACATCCCCTATCATCCATCTATCCACTCGTCTGAGACACAGCAAGGATGGCCATGAGGTTCGAAGCTCGCCCGTGAACTTTGGTGTGTGTGCCCGGTGATTCGTGACCTGGCCCTATAAAGCCATCGACAAGTTCCCAATCTTCCCATCCCTGTTTTAGGGCCACTAAGAGTTTTATGAATTTACGGTGATTTTCGGATGCAGGCTAGCCCACATTCCCACAGTTTGTTTATGAACACTATAGCGAACTGTGGGTAAAATACCTGATTCTGACAGGAATAAGGCTTGTGGTAAAAAAAATGTTCGCCCCTTTTGCAGCGTGAAGATTATTCGACTGTTTCTGCCTGACTGGTTTATGCACGGTCGCCCCGTGCGCTCCTTTACAATTCCGTCCTTCGATGCTTATGTCTTGCTCATGCTTTAGTGCTATAGTGTTTCACATAATACTAACGGATAAATTTAAGTTTTATGATTGCTTTAAAAGGGCTTGTAATACTCTATTCAATTATCAATTTATCTCAACAATGCACGTACAGGGGCAGTGAGCAGGAATTCTCTTTAAATCAACTCATCGTCGCGTTACGCAGGGCTATGCCGGCCAGTGAATGCGCCCTATATTATAATTCAACTATTTACGATTTCAGAGTTGAACGTGCACATCTGGCTTTTATGACGATAAACTAGCAGAAGAACAAACAAAGCAGGCTATTTTCCTTGTTCTTCCCTGACCTTGGACATTCTTTCGTTAGCTAAGTTACCTTGTCCTGTGAGAGTAACATGTTATCCTTAGACCGAAATACGTTGTCATTGTGCCGGTATGGTTTGTTTTATTTCATCGCACTATGAAGCCGGTACTGACAAGAAAGAAGACTAAAACCTTCTCAGTCCAAGGGCAAAGGCAGAAGTAGCCGGGCAGCGTCTATTTGATGCTCTCACTATGTCGGCATCGAATTACAAAGGGTGACGCCACCATAGACAGGAGAACATTGAGGCACCCTACGCAATGCATCGGAGGAACGTAAATTGGTACAGCTCGAACACACACTAGAAACTATGCATGCAACCCACCGAGAGCTTACTGTTTACTTGACGACTTGTCGTAAACACTAGCTCCGATCTCGTTTTTTGGTAGCTCTATGATTAGTAACCGCAGACTATACCATCAGCTTCTGCTAGACGTCCGAGACTGGTGGCAGTAGCGTCACTAGGGTTAGCGGCACCTAGGGCTATAGCCCCCCCCCCCCCCTTCCCTCCTTCCTTTCACTGCCCAGTTGCACCCCCCTTAACGCTGCACCCGGAGTGATACCCGTATCCCTCAGCCCCCTCCCTCGCCCCCCCCCCTTCCCCCCCCCCCCCCCCCCCAAAGGACGCCAGTGACTGGTGCTGTCCGTACTCGTGCAATGCCGTGCACCCCGGGAGCTAGCACGGTGCCACGAAGCACAAGTTACCAACTAATCCTGTATGCCTAAAATCATCGGCAATAATACGAGTTGTAATAAAATTAACTGTTAACAATCGAAAAGCGCGAAGGACAAGAACAAGACAGGACGAGCTCTTTGAGCTTGCCGCCACATCTCCGAACGGAGGATCATGCAAATCTTCTTGGCGGGCCGCAGAGATGGTCTTGAATATCCGAAGATAGCACTGACTTCTTGAGGCACCATAATATGCCTGATGAAAAAGGAATATAACCGAATAGAATAAAGGAATAGAATAGAACATAGAGATGGCGATGAAACTTCACAATTTCATCACCATCTTTTTTTTTTTTTTACTTTTATAAATTGTTGGAACTGGTTTTTTATGTGTCTTTTTTTATTGAGGAAAAACAAATAAAATTCAGGGAGTACAACTTACGAGTTTTACTCACTGCAAGAGGTTACATATCTGCTAAAAGATGCAGAAATCGATTATACTTTCGATGCAAATTTCAGTTCCATCCGAGGTCGGGGATTTAAGCATCTCCCACATTCGAACAATCCCACTTGGATTGTTGACGTGTAGTAGAGATGTCCATCCATGATGCCTGGTTCACATCTGTGCTCAGCGATCTTGGTCGATGGTGAGGCCGTCCTAGTGCAAGTTCGATTCTCCAAGTATCCAATTCTTTTTCTCAGCTGTGCAGTTTAAAGAAAGGGGAGAAGCGAAGCAGCCAAAACATAAACAGACACAACATGACTCAACAAGGATATAAAAAGCGCAACATGACTCAGCAAGGAGAAGCAGAAGCTAATTGTACTTGTCCGTTGGGCTTTTGTGTGTGTGTGTGTGTTCTTTCCATGTTTACAGTTTCCCGAACTGTCCCAAGAGTTCAATTTGGGAGATAATTCCGCCCGCCCAGGGTATGAAGCAAAAACTTCAAAGGGTACGACATAATTCCGCCATAACACAAAAACGCAACGTAGAAAGAGAAGTAAAAGCTTCTATACTTCTCTTTGTCCATTGCACTTTTTTTCTGTTCTTGCTATATTTACCCAATTGGCCCAACAATTCATCTCGGGACGTGATTCAGCCTGTTCGCCCAAAATACGAATGAAAAAACAAACAAAAAACACACACACACACGCACAGATCATTTATCAAACAGAAAAAAAACACGACGGCCAAAAAGAGTCCGAAGTGCGTACTTGTTCTTGTCCGTTGTGTGTTTTTTTTTTTTTTCTAGTTCTTTCTACGTTTACCCAACAAGCCCAACAGCTCATTCTAGAACATGGTTGAGCCTATCCGCTCAAGGTACTGCACCAAAACTGCAAAGGACACAACATCGTCAGCAAGAACAAAAGCGCAATGGACAAGGAGTAGAAGTATCAATTTGTCTGTTGCACCTTTCGTGTTCTTGGTACTACGTTTACGCAACTGGCCTTACAGTTCATTTTGGTACATTATTTAACCTGCTCGCCCGGTATATACCGACGAAACAACTTGACCCGGCATGATTCAGCAAGAACACAAAAAGCACAACGGACGACAAAAAGTAGAACTGACTATTTCTCCACTGCGCTTTTTCGTGTTCTTGCCACGTTTGCCTACCTAGATCAACAGTTCACTTTCAGACATGATTCAGCCTGCCCGCCTAGGGTACTGATGCAAAAAAAAACCTCCAGGGACACGACGTAATGGACACATACTTCAGTCTTCCCGCCCAGTACATCTTGCGGTTAGCGTACGAAACGTATAATCGCCAGTTTCACTAACGTAGATGACCCCCATTTCACGCTCTCCCCCCTCTCTTGGAGACATCCGCACCGTCCGTCGCATTCCTGGACCTCGGCAACGACGGCAAGCCCGTCCCGGCCGGCGGCGACTCCGGGGAGAGGCGGGTGGTCGAGCCGTCCTGCCGCGTTCCCGGGAGTCCGCCGCCGAAGCAGTGCCGGTTTTCTCGGACCGAGCGAGTCGCTCGTCCATACACCCGTCTCGCGTTACGGTGGACCGCAGCGTTCGCTACGGCCCTTCCAGCCAATCCAACTCGATACCTCCTAGAAGAGACAAGGCTTGAGCACGACGTCATCGTTGGTGGGTCCCTCAACCTCGTTCTGAGACGCTGCGAAATGGGCTGGCGGCGATGCTAACCTATAGGCGGCGCTGCGTGGAATCACTAAGGATGATGTAGCGGGATCGGAACCGATCACGTGACACTGACGCGGCATTGAATAGGCTTCGATGACTGGCAGTGTCGTTTGCAGTCCATCGCGAGGTGAAACGGAGCATGGAAGGAGGTGGCAGCGGCGGACGGCAAAACGCGCTCGAGAAGAAGAAGCGTCTGCCCCTGCCGCCGAGACTGGGTCCGTGGCGGCGGCGGCGGGCATTCCTCGGGGAGCGGCCTATTAGCGGGAGGGGCCCGCCGCACGGTAGCCGCCCGAGGCGCGCTGCCGGTAATTGCATCGGGCGAATTCTTGCCCCGCGTGGGGCACGTCCGACGCCGGAGGGAGGGGGGGACTCGGAGGATGCACCCCCCGTCGAGGGGGACTCCGGGGCGGACCGTCTTCTCCACATGCACTGCGCTACGCGGCGAGGATGTGCGACGCCCGAAAGTCTACCGCGCTGGCCCGGGTTTGGTCCTGGTACCCCACGTACTAAAGAAATTGACTTTCGGCCATTGAGCCGAGAGTCAATTTAGCGAACTTCGTTTCTACGGTCTGCCTCCGGCATGCACGTGCTCGTTGCCTGCGGAGGGGCTTTGGCTGCGCGTGAGCGAGCAAGTGTCATCAAGAACAGAAAGCTCGCGCTCGAAGGCGGAGCATCTACAGTGTTCTGAACTTGTCACCGAGTATCCCATTTCATCGCCATCTCGAGCCCTATCGATTTCGTACTTCAAGCTCCCTCCCTCATCTTTGTCTGCTTCCCAACATCGCGGTAAATAACTTGGAGCACCGATCAATGGTTTTCGTTTAGTCAGATACCAGAGATTGGGGGAAACGGGTGTCTACAGGAGAAGTCGTTCCAGCAGCGAGGCTGAACTGGTTCGGAATGAGAGAAAAAAAAAACGAAAGGGGAGAGATGCAGAAGCGAAACAAGAAGCAAAGGACGAGAGAGCGCGAGCACAGAGGTCACGGGCGATCGGCGACGTCGAAGTCCGAGGGCAGCAGCAGGTATCTACATCGCTCGCCGACGTCGAAAATGTCCAATTGGAAAGAAAAAAAAAAAAGAATCCTTGCAGATCGTCTTTTTACGCGTGGTAGTGTCGTCGTCGTAAAAAAGGAAGTGTACAAAAAGCGCCGGCTCTTTCTTTCACTGCCGCTGCCTCGTGAACGTTTGAACCCGATAATAGTCAACTAAGAGGGTGAGGATAGAATCGACACCTCACAGACAACAAGGTCGTAAAGTGCTGGATTTATGACGTCACCCACCGGAGGCCACAGATTGGACACGGGTCCCAGCCGAACGCCGACGGAGCACTCGTGTCCAGTATGCTCGCGCTGGCCTTCGATCGGTGACGTAGAAACTCCAGCACCCCGGCCTCGTTACCTGTTGGGAGACGCCGACAAAAGCCACTGGATTCTTTTTTCATACGTTTTTCTTTTCTTTTTTTTTGTATGGGAGGGGGGGCTACCGAGCTTGATGGCCGTCAACAATCTCTCACGGATTGAGCCGATCAAAGTGTGAGGACATCGTGCACCAGGGCGTCGTTGTTTCCGCACCTCGATCGGCGCGGTTAACGCACGGTGATCAATCGACCGCTCGCTCGCGTATCGCGTCCATTGAAAACGATTATCTACCTACTCCCTTTCAGTAAGCATTTTGGTACGTGGACGGCCCTCGTAAAGTGGATTGACGGGGGAAAAATTATGCGTGGCGAGAGGAGCTCGGCATTTCGTCGCATAGCCGCTGGCCCACCGCCCCATATATGCGATGTCGAAGAACGACGGGGTAACACCAGCGTTCTTTGACACTACAAACGATGTCGCTGGCGCTGTCCCCTGTCTTTATATCTTCGTTTCAGCTTAAGTCCAGACGCGGCCGACGCTATACGAGGTGACGGGACCGATCAAAGAGCGTGAAAAGCGCAACTCACTAGGCCCTTCCTGTCAATGATTGGTCCAGGGATGATATGACACGTACGGAAACACGACCAACACCGTGACAATGCGCTTTTCACGTCATCTGATTGGTCCCATCAGCTCACAGCCGAAAGCAGCACAGAGTTCGCCAATCACTGGCCAATGGCTGGCAATGGTCCTTTGACCAGTGGCCAGACAGTGGTCAGCCATTGGCCGATGACTGGCCTTTTCCTGGCCATTGGCCAATGGCCACTGGCAATCAGCCATCGGCCAAGCATTGGCCGATGATTGGCCACTCTCTGGCCATTGGCCAAAATTGACCATCGGCAGTCACTGGCCAAAATCGGTGCTATTTGGAGCGGTCGACTGTTCCCATGGACTTGAAGTGAAACGAAGCCACGAAGCGCTCTGCAGCTTTAAGCCGCAGTCGAACAGCTCATTCATCATACAAAAGACGCGGTCAGGCGTGTTCCAATGACGTTTCCTGCATATATTTGTAGGCTTATAATATGCGTGCAGACAGTGTTTGTACGACCAGTGTGAGACAACCGCCATATACAAGGAAAGAAAACACCTCAGACAGTGTCTGGAAACTGTCTTTTGTATTAGCGGTGTCACCGCGTCTCTAGAGTAACAACGCTTGAGCCATGGATGGATGGATAGATAGATGTTAATGGCTATACCCTTTGAAACAGGCGGTAGCTTGCGCCACCTAGCCTAAGTGGCACCACAAACTCGTTGCTTGAAACCATCGTTGCGTGTTATCTGACGCTCGGTCCGAAATCCGAACATCACGCCCTTGGTCAGTGACGCGACCTGAGCGACTGTCTGATAGACCCTTTTCAGAAGTGCGCCACCTCCAGTATAGCTGCTCCGAGGTCGCCCTATAATTTGGGCAGGCACTTTGAGCATGCATTGGGAGCGTATAAGTCCGTGCTCCGGAGCGTGAGAGTTCGGCTCTACGCGTTCACTAAACGCAGAGGAGCGCCGCCGGAGACTTGACACTCGAGCGCGCTCTTCGTGCACCGAGTATTTCTCGGAGCGCGAGTGACTTCCTCGCGCTCCTCCGTGACGTCACGTTCGCAAACGAGATGGCTGCTCTGAGGGAAACGTTGTCGAGAGGAAGGGGGCAGCCGGTCCGCTGCGCCTTTTCAGTTGAACCGTGCTTAATCCAGCACGTGCAAACGATTTGATTTGAAAGCCAAGACAGTAATTAGCCCTCCGCAAAAGGTTCGTTCATCTATCTCACCTGAAAAAGAACTCATCTATCGAACGGTGGCGTGCCGATAGCACAGCGACAGAAAAGTTGTCGAGATGAGAAGACAGTCGGACCGCTGCTCTTTCTATAAAAGGTACTTCGATTGGAAATCCGAAACATGAGTTGGCGTTGCGGGAAACGATTCTTCATGCACGTTCGCCTGAAAACGAATCGACGTGCTCTCTATTGAACGGTGGTGCCGGAAACATATAGCACATCGACGGGTTCCGTCTCGCGCTGTAAGACGGAAGCACGGAAGATCTGAGAAGTTTGACAGTTTCCTGCGTCGACAAGCGGGATCAAGAATGACTTTTTTTATTTAAAGCTGAACATCATGCAAGGTCGATAAATAGATCGGTCAAGGTAACTTTCCACACATGTGCACAAAGAGAGAGTCTTCAAATCTTTCCGGACTATTGAACATTCGTAGAAACTTGATAACGTCGCCGTCCCTTCTACTTTACACCCTACCACTCCATACCGGCCTTAATTAATTTATCTTGGAACTAATTTCGGCTTCTGCCACCCTTATCCACGAGATGCCCGGGTTGTCATAGCCGTGCTTTCGGAAGGCGCTCGTCCGGCACTTCGATAGTTTCGGTGTGTCGCGCTCCCGTACACTACGCTACGTGTAGTTGCTGCGTTCGGAGTATGAAACACGTAGCGTCCGGGTAGGTGTAAAGGAGCGCGGACTTAACGCGCCCTTTGGATACCAAGTACTGCCATGGCGTTGGGCGTCAGCTCGAGTCCAATCACACCGCTTCGGGCAAGAAGCGACGCCCAAAACACGCCGGCTGCCAGTTTACCTTGATGGACCTTTGAAAAGGGTCTATTACACATCAATTCAATTTCCACGCTAAATTTAGCGGGAAGATATATTCACAGACAGACGGACGAATGGACACATTTCGGGGAGGAGGGGGCGCCGTCAAAAAAAATCATTCCTCATATATAAAAAAAAAAAAGGAAACTAAGAAATAGCGCCTTTCGCCGAGTTTTAAGTTGGCTAATTTCAAGTGCCTCCTCTGGGGAAAGGAAACGGTTCTGACTGAGTACCACCGTGCGGGAAGAGGCGGAAGACGCATAGAGTGCCCCGGCGACCGAGTGCCCGCACCGTCCCCCCTCACGAGGCCCCCGCAATCTCCACATGAGGACATTTTTCAACGACCGCACGAGCGAAAGATTCCAAGTTCCGGAAGACATCAAGAAAGGCCCCCGGAAAAGGGCGGGCGGGCAGGCAGGCGGCGAGTCTCAAGACCTGGAGCTCAAAACCCGCGGTGCGCTCTATTTATAAAAGCGAAAGCCTACGGACGGAAGAGAGACAGAAAAAAAAAAAAGTCGTTTTAAAAGAGTAATTAGGGAAAGAGGGCTGCACGCTACCGCGGAGATTTGGGCCAGCAACGGCAGTAGTGACGCTTCCCCACGGAGATCGTGTAACCGACTTCCGGTTCCGGCCGCCAGCCCCCCGGCAGGCTCCAGGAGGATGCACGAAGATGTCGTCTGTATTCTGCCTCGAGGTGCGGGCCCCGAACCGTTTAACCCCTCACTGCTGACCCCGTGCCCTTGCGTCGGAGATGAGGGGCCGACGGAGAGACCTCTGGTGTCCTCTAGACCTCTAGATGGCGGGCGCACAGGTACTCTCGGATCCAGGTAGAAAAATACTTTGGGCCAAAATTTGCTTTTTCTCATGGGAATTGTCTAGGGCCTGAAAAAAGCCCGAAGAAACCAAGGCAAAGCCAAAAGTGACCTTCTTTTGCCAGAGTTTGCGTATCTTGGCACTGAATGGTCAAATAAGCGTCAAAGTTAGGCTTACCTGCTGGTACTTTGATTGTCATCTGTCATCTTTAGCCCTAAAACGCCACACACAAGTGCCAGAGTTATGCTTCACTTCTGGTCGTTCGGTTTCCATACGGCAACTTTGGACCTAAATTGCCAAAATATACTCCGCACGTTTCCACTGTTTACAAAAACCAGAGTTGCACGTCCAGTCCAGCCAGCGCTCGCTCATCTGAAAATGCGCGTGCATAAAACAAAACACAGTAGTGAAGGCGCCCTCCTAGGCTTTTATGGAAAGATCTATACAACGCCGTCAAACCTACTGGCGCGAGCGCGTGACTTTTTCTATGGTTTTCGTTTGTACGAGAACGCGTGCAAAGGATCTGCGGGTCAAACCCCATGCTATCCTCCGTTCTACCCCCGTTCACCCTTAAAGGGGCCCTGCAATCATATTTAAAGGAGCGATGCAACAATTTTTTTACTTTGCGCAAATACCGCTTAAAACGGATCCCTAACGTTAAGGACCTATGAAACACGCGTTCGTTCTTCACCCCACGCAATAGAAGTCCCAGAAAAAAATTTAAGAAAAACGAGCAGCGTTCACTCCCTCAACTCGCAGCCAGAACAAGCGGCCACGTGATCTGGAGCCGATTATATGCCGCCAGTGTTGATCATAGCCACGCGCTGGGGTTGGCAAAGCGCAGGACACGCGCTGAGTTGCAGACATTGTTATGGCTCGGCTGTTGTCGTCGTTGCAGCGATTGGACACGGGTCACTACCCGAATGCTTCTCGAGCTAGCAATTATCACGAGCCCAAGTCGAGTGCCCGCGCAACGCTCGGGTCCAATCTATGAACCGCATTCAAATATCGTCACTTGGGTGTACTGCGATCCCCACGTTACGTCATCAAATTTTGCAAAGGAGAGATTGAATGAAAATGATCGCTTTTGTCCTTGAAATTACACCGCAACAAAGGAGTTCCTTGGCCAGTGGCGTTGCGTGTGGGTATCCTTGAGTCCCAGGTGTGCCAGTAAGCTCGTGTAGAGTGAAAAACATTCCAATTGAATATCGTTGCACCGGTCCTTTAAGTGTCTACCTTTTTTGCGGTTTCCACGTCTCTTGGGGATCGGGCAAGTCCGCGGGCACGGAGAGAGTAACTAAATATCAGTGCATCATATTTTAACCGGACGATGCGGAAACCTCCTCCACCGACAGGGGCAACCCGCGGTACCGAAAGCGCGCGATATGTGACGTCTTTGGTCCTAGGCTTACTACTGGTCAGAGGCGCTAAAAGCTTCTTTTTAGACGAAATACAAAATATAATTGGCGCGAACCGTTTGAATTATTTATAAAAGTAGTTTTTGTTCAGTATTTTAGATCAGAAAAGAAACAAATGCAGTTTATAAAGTACGGAAACAAGAAAGGACCCGTCGACATACCCGCCACCAAGAGGTGAAAAAGGCGGCGCATACTAGAAAGGAGTAGTGGGATCAGGCGCCGACACGGAAAGGTCCCGGATGTACGCGGCGGCGCTGCGGTCGTATCGACTGAAGGATCCGACCGGCTCCGAGCGTTCCGAAGGCCTTCGGTGAGCAGCTTTGTCTTGCGGTTCGGCCGTTTCGCGTCATGGCAGCGCGAAGTGGCTTTCATTCTGAACTGATCTGTACCCCGTGTTTGCTGTCGTTTGTGGCCAATAAAATGTCATGCCGAATTAATGTTTAATCGCGCAGCAAATGCAATGAGAGCCGCTCTGGCTGCCCGCTGCATACAGCCTATCCAGAACATGCTTTAGTGGCGCCCTCACGAGCCGTCGACACGGAGTGCGGCAGCCGTGAGCGCTCGCTGAGCTCACTACCCCTCCTCTAGTTCACGGCACATCAAGCAACCAAGGACGTCATGAGGGAGGTTATTTTTTGCTTGTTTTTGTAATATTGGTTTGCTATAACTTTTAAAATAAAGCGAAATTCGGGAAAAGAAAAGTTTCATTATGTTACTACGTTCAGTGCGCTCAGGTTCGCTTAACCCCTCGCCGCTGACCTCGCGCCCTTGTGCGTCGGAGACGACTCAGACGAGTGGCCGACGCGCTGACCCAGTCAGGCAGTTGACGTCCCCTCCTGCCGGGACTTCCTCTTCGCGGATCCTTGACCCATGGGTCAAGGATCCGCGAAGGTGCAAGGCCGCAAGGGCTGACGGAACAATGGCGGCATTTATTCGCGACGAGTTCGGGTCTTCCGTAAACTACCCTGTTTTTTTTCTGGTTTTTATTTTCTGTGTTTTTTAAAGAAACATTTAGGTTTTCGCGCAGAATGTTTTAGGCTTGCTATATGGGCTTACATACAAAAATGTCAAAAAAGCGTAACGTGTAATTTCCCCGCAAACTTTAGCTCTGACATTGAATCTAGATTTACAATTCGCGTATGAATATGCACCAATTCAATAGCACACCAGGTCAATTGCACACCAATTCATTTATACACCAATTGAGGTTTTCCCGCTAGATGTAGCGGAGAAACGAGAGGTGCTCCTCATTCTGTGCGACTCGACTTTATCGTATAGATATGGTGCCTGGAACGCGTCTCCGACTGGTGTGTTTAGTGT
Source organism: Ixodes scapularis (assembly GCF_016920785.2). Lineage (NCBI taxonomy): Eukaryota > Metazoa > Arthropoda > Arachnida > Ixodida > Ixodidae > Ixodes > Ixodes scapularis. The sequence goes on along the minus strand of NW_024609836.1, from coordinate 35,907,727 downwards.
CCTATGCTGCCCATACATCAAAAGTGGTCCCCAAGTGGCAACAAATGACGTCACAGAAGCCGGAGTGTCATGCTGTTAACTGTCGCGATCCTGGCGGTTGGACGTAGAAATGCCGGCGAAAAGCGCGAGCGAACGCGAGTGTCGCTGTCGTCACGGCGTCTCAGGCGTCCCAACTTTCGGCTGCTGTAGCTTCCGTGGACTGTCACTGTGAAGACCGACCTGCAGCATAACAGGCGTCTGCCACACACACCACAGCTGCTGACACACCACCAGGGTCGCGACCGGCGACAGCATGACACTCCTATGACGTCATCAGGCGGAAATCGAGGGACCACTTTTTTGGGCGCGGTAAACACACCAGTCGGAGACGCCTTCCAGGCACCATAGTATAGATATCAAGCCCACACCTACATTCGGCGGCTCCCGGCATCGTCCGCAGAATCCAGGCGCCTGGAGCGCGCGTCTCTGACTGATGTGGTGTTACCCAACACCACTTAGATTCACGTCATCGTTCGCGGATTCGCGACCCGCCCCAAGCGGAAAACAGGGTGAAGCTAGACGAGAACCTGCCTGCGAGTCCGCCGATTGGCGTTGCCGCGTCCTAGCGTCGCGCTCGTTCTGAGACGCTGCAAAAAGCGCTGCAGTACCGGTCGCTGCTGACGCAAGCTAGACGCGGAGCTGCGGGGTCACGCGCGTCCAGTGAGCCATCCGTCGGGACTTTCAGTAAATATCTCTTAAAGGTATCCCTTCACATTCATAACAGCCGATGAAACACACGTTATTATTATTATTTTTTTCTTAGGTCAGCAGTTACCGTCGTGTAAGTCACAGCCACCGTTGCTGAAATTTTAGCACCTCTTATCAAGTGTTTAGATACAAAAATTTCAATTACATTTACTTCTATATTTTTAATTTGCTACTTTACTGCTACTTACGGGTACACATCCGTGGCCGTCACAACAAAGCGACAGTATTGACACAATTTCAACGCTCACTGACGTTTATGAACTTCATTCTTTTTCAGCAGGTTATTTTTTTATTTAGTTATTTATTTATACTGCCAGGCTGTTGAGGCCAAAGAAGAATGAAGTGAATAATTTGAGTAGAGACGTACATTTTTCACTGAAACAATACAACAATAATTTATGTACACATCCTTGTTTTACATCATATATTCAACTCCATACTACGAAAACTTTTTTTTCTTCAAAATTTGATAAAGCCTGTATGATTTATAACATAATTACACACATTTATAGACGCCTGTAATAAGGACTAGATCAAGGGTTGAAAAAAAAAACTAACATAACCATAGCTATATTCCCCAGATAATGACGTATGCATTAACCACTTGGAATAATCCCTTCATTTTTTGCGATAAATAAAACGAAACAAAGCTCGCAATTTCGGTTCCGTCGAAGGCTGCATATCGGCAGCGGTGGCGTAGTCCGAACTGGCTGATGAGATCGGTGTGCTGTATCTGTCGCTCAGCTATCAACTGGAAATCCTTACCTCGTTTCGTCTCCGCTTCGCGTGAGCTCCTCGGATTCGCTGAGGTGTCTGCCTCTTCTGTAGAAACATGTTCAAAACTGCTGGACTAGCAACCATTTATTGAAAATAAACCTCTTCTTCTTCCAGTCCCATTAGTTCCGAGATATGAAACTAATGGCTGTGGAAGATGATCTTCAGTAAATGGTTGCTAGTCCAGAAGTGTGTTTGTCCTCTTCTCTCTCTCTCTCTCTTCGCGTATCATCCTACGTTCAGCTGGCATCTTTCAGAAGCATGAATCACCAACTAGCTCAGTATCGACGACGTACGACGCCGGAATTTGCGAGTCGAGGAGCACGTGCGAGGAACCTTTCGTGACGTCATGTTTTCCCTTTGCCTTTTACTCTCCCACTACCGCGGAGGGGCGTGGTTTCAAGGCAACTTCAAAGGCGTCTTTCTAGGTGATGCGGACATGAAATACCATACTTTTTGTGATATTCGTGATGCTTGGATTAAGATTAAAAGTATTTAGGTGGTCTTAATCAAATTCAAAACCGCTTCAGCTTCCCTATAAACAGTGTTGCACGACTTGTCTACCCCAAAAATACAACAAAAAATAATATTATTTTAAATATCTCAGGTGAAAACGAGTACAGTCTGTTATCACAGCCATTTTAAGAAATGCAAGGCGTGATGTTTTAGATTTCAGAAAACAATTACCAACATTTGTGCAATAGATAGATAGTTAGTTCGTTAAAATGTTGCACCCTTTTTGCGATAGGCGGTGCCAACTCGTTTTCAGTGTGTACAGAGAGCCTAGATTTAAGAGAGTGAACAACTCAAACGTTAGAGAGCGTTTGCAGCAATGTAATGGCGGACACTTCCTGTGCAGAATGCTTGCACGCGCGCGCGTCGCCTTGTCACTTGATAAGGGGAAAAGCGGGCGGAGACGTTTCCGGACGATCAACAACATCTCCGTCACCTCAGCGCAGCTCGTATTGCAAACGCTATCCATAAACCACGGGACGTCGATCGAGACGGTTGATACGCTCTCACATCTAGGCGCATTAACTTTTTGAAAAACTTGTGAATTGAAAGTTAGGAAAGTCGAACCTAGTTGCGACGTTCCTACTTATAAAGTATGTTCCTCAACTCCAAGGAAGGCGACGCCACCCAACGGAGAAGACGGCCATTACCGCGCCTATCTAAATGCGCGGCATACATTTTTTTTTTTTTTTATCGCAGCCTGGTGGCCGAGTTGTGAAACGGAGGGACGGTGACCAAATGCGTACTATTGAAGTTGCGACCCCCGTTCCCCGCAGATAGTTGTGTAGTTCTATTTTTTTTTTTTCGGACGTGCAGTGACGGATAGTGTCTGCCTCTCGGGATACTGTTAGTGTACGATGCGCTGACTTCAATCGACGTCCCAGACTGAAGTAGTACTCTTTTCTTGTCCTTTGCAGAGATCCTTCACGCTCATCTTGGAGGCTTTAGATCACAACAACCAGAGCCAGCCACGTGAGTGTCTTCTCTTTCATTCCTGCTATTTCATATACTCATTCATTTGTTTGTTCGTTTATTAATTTATATTTTATATCAATAAACAATGAGTGCTCAATTAAAACTTGTTGTTGGCCTAGTTCGTTCATGATGCAGTCTAGAAGTTTACAGCCACAGCCATAGAGGATAACAAGGTATGTAATTCGGCGAGTGCGGTGCGTAATCAGAATAAATAAAACAGCCCAAAAAAGGACACAGGCACAAGTAGAGGACTCGTTCGTGCGTCCTTTTTCGCGCTGTTTTCGTTTATTCGAATCAAAGATTATAGTCTGGGGTCTAATAGCAGAAAAGACCTTCCAACGTGGAAGGAAATATAAGCGAACCATGAACTAAAAATATCATACAGGAAAATAACGACGCAATATATAACGATAGATGTCTCTGATCTTGAACGCGATATGACAAAATCTCTAATTTGACCAATCTGCGAGGTGTAACGTTCAATGAAGTCACGTGCACTGTATACAAGGCCTGCACTGACGTCATATCAACTCTCATTGTGGTGGCCATGCCGCTGAGCGCGCACCTTCGGGAGCATATATTTCGCACCACGGATTTCGGTTTTTATACTAATGGTTCTCCGTAATTATGACTTAGAATAACTGGTATTGTCAGCGATTCGTTGCATTTCCGAAAATGTGATTTCAAATAAGCACTACGCATTATTGCTCCTCTGTCAGCGAGAGATGCATCTTTAAAATTAACATCCGCCAATCTGTGCGTGTGCGTATGTATGTTTTCATGTGATTTTAAGAGTTACGTCGTGGACGTCCTCTCTGCGATACGAGCGATACTGCGATCACGTCCTCAGTGTTTGTGCTTACGCTAACCACAGCATTAAAACTTCACACTAATTGTTGCATGACAAAAAAAAAAACGAAAAAAAAAGTTCGCCATTTTTTTTTACTAATTTTCTGCGATTTTTTTGCCACCACGCAATAAATAGTTGTTGAGAGACGACACAGATGCCGATCAAAGATAAACAATGCCACCGGAAATATCTATAATCAAGATTATTTTGCGACATTTAATGGCCGATGGTGTTGTCCTTATATTTATTTTTCTGTAATGTACACCCTCCAAGCACGTAGCCAGGGGGGGGGGGGGGGGGGGGGGAGGCCATGGGGCCCGCCCCCCCCCCCTCCCCCCGAAATCTTCAATTTTGCTGGGACCCTCCTCTCCCCCCTCCACCTCATACAGCATTTTGTCATGGGCGCCCCCCCCCCCCCCCCCCCCCCTCCCGAAACAAAATCCTGGCTACGTGTCTGACGCCCGCTAGTATAGTCACTATAGCAAGGTGAGAACGGCAGGGCGTCTCTATCGAACGCCCGGACTCCAGCGCGCGCTGGTTGCCTTCCGTCGTGCTTTGACTGCGCGCGAGCACGCTCGAGGCTGGCGAGACGCCCAGGCGTCATCGACGGCGGGAAGCTCGCGCTGCAAACGTGGAACAGCTGAAACTCCTCCCCTGCCCTTCTCACCTTGCCACTGAGTATATGAGGCAGAGAACCGTTCCTATAGCACAGTAAACAAAAGTATAAATACAAATACTGCACTGTGCCCTCTATCTATATAAACAACAAAACACAACATTTACGGCTGTGGTGGAGAACAATGATATGAACGTGACCAAGAGACCAATGACAACGTATATTGTGGTAAGCTCTATGAGCCATCTAAAATGTATAAAAGTATGTTTATCAAACAAATCATATATGAAATGTATCTTTTTCTTAATAGGGTACTTCGATCTCTCGATCAAATTGTCACACGCAGAAGAGCGCTTTTTAAGGAACGAAACGGACGCTGACGACGAGTCTCGGCCTTCCTGGCGTGTGCCGCCGCGTCTTCTCAAAGCGTTACCAAATCCTTTTCTCCAGCTGTGCTCCTTTTTTTTTTTTTCCTGTATTTTCTAAAGTTTTTGGCAGATGGGGACGTCTTTTGAAAGAGTCGAGGCGTCCTCTCCTCGGCCTTTCGTTTTATTTATCATTATCTATTGTTTTTCTGACCTTTCTGGCTGATGTTCATCTCTTTTAAACCTCACTGTACACTGTACCACGTGACGTTCCAAAATTTGTGCGAGCCTCCGTGAGCATGCAATTCACCGTTAAAACTAGCGTTTTTATTAAGTCACACGAGGGAATCGGCGCTATAATATACTACGAATAACGCTTAGAAATGCAGTTTATAATTTCTGCTCACCGCGTGCCGTAGAAGAAAAGCAGTCGAAACGACGTCTCTTTTACGTCATTTCAATGCGCGGAGAATCGGAGCCGAACGAACGCCTATTTCATCGGTACATCGAGACGAAGTTGTATGCGTCCTTGAAAAACATGCGTTTTACTAAGGAAAAACTCCTCCTTTTTATTTATCATATGAGCGTGCGTGCACGTCACACTGCGTGCATATGTCACACTGCTCATACTTCATAGAAATTACAGGAAGATCCATCGGTGAATTCTTGGGGAATCAGTTAGGTTGACCCTTTGGGAAATACCACACACGTACCCCTTTCGGCTTTGTCTGTTTTGGCTTTATCTTTTGCTTCCTCTATTTTTGCTGCCTCTTTTTGGCCTCGTTAGGGGTCAGTGTTGGCGCTTCCCAAAGGTCAAGCTAACGGATTCGCCGAAAATCCGCCAACAGATCTTCCTGAAATTTGTTTCGCCCCAATTTCTGCACTCTGTCTGCCAGAGTTTGTCAACACCCTTGTATACGGCCATCCATATCACCCGTGGAAAGAAACATATCCATACCGCTCGTGGAAGGAACCACATCCATATCACTCGTGGAGGGAACCGCATCCATCGTTTTAACTGCACAAAAACATCACAGCCCACGCGCCGCTACTACGAAAGCCCAGAGCGAAGAACAACCGGCGACGGCAGAGCGGCAACTGAGCACGCCCGCATTCCACCGCGCCGCGGCGCGACACCTCCTAGATAACAAAGCCGTTGTGCTGAATGAGATGGCGTCATCAGAGAAGGCCAACGCTGGGCTCAGATTGGACACGACGATTCCGTCAACGTTCGGCTCAAACTTGACTCAAAGCCGAGCGCTGGCGCAGCACTCGTTTCCAATCTGTGTCCAGCATTGGCCTTCTCTGATTCAGTCGTCTCATTCAGCACTTTGTTATCTAGGAGGTGTTGCGCGGCGACTCCTCCTCTCTGGCTCCGTGCCAGCTGTGCCCGTGACTTGGCCGAAAACGAAAGGGCTCGTTTTGACGAAAACCCGGCGGTGTCTGTCAGTTTGTCAGCGCCGGGTTCAGAGGGAGAGGTTGACACGTGACGCGGTTGACGCACGCGACAACTGACAAAGGAAAGACACCGCCGGGTTTTCGTCAAAAGGGGCGTTCTAATGCTAATGCATTAAAGAAGACAAGGTGTTTCCGGCAGACATGATTATCTGCCGACATGCCTCAGTCATGTTCGAGGCACGTTCCAGGCATGTGTGTGTATGCTTCCAACATGTTTACAGAAGGCTTTTGTACAAATGTGATAGGAGCGTCACTCAGACGGTGTCCGCAGACTAGCTTCTTGTATGATGCATAGGGTGTCTGAAGTCACCAGGCCCGATGTAAAATATGGATCGTAAATATCGACGCCTGCACGAAGCGACCTGAACTTTTCGTCAAAGATGTATTTCACAGGCCCGTTTTTTCTTTAAAAATTATAAAGCGTAGCGCCCTTTCTGCAAAAAATAGGGCCAAAAAAGTTGCCAGGGTCAACGACGGCGGCGACGCAGAATACCGAGTGGAGCGGCGGGGCGCGTTTGGTTCACGTATTGATAGATGGCGTCGGGAGCAGCGTCGGAACGTGCCGCCGACCAGCGAAAGAAAGCAGACGAAACGTAGACGAAATACGTCGGCAGCAAAAACGCCGTCATTTTGCAACCGCGTTTTTTTTTTTTTTTTTTTTTTTAATCTTTAAGCTTTGCTTTTATTGTCCGCATTTATTTTTAAACCAAGGGAACACTGCAAAAATACTATTTTCATTTTAGCAAATCATGGTCGTCGCGATCAGTATCGATAAGGAGGTCGCGCCATCTATCAATACGAGCGCCAAACGTGCCCGGCCGCTCGACTCAGTCGTCTGCGTCGGCGCCCGCCATTGACCCTGACAAGTTTTTTTGGTCTTATTTTTTACAGAAACGGAGCTACGCTTTGCAATTTTACAAGAAAAACGAACCTGTGAAATACACCTCTGATGAAAAGTTTAGATTGCTTCGTGCTGGCGTCGATTTTTACGGTCCATTTTAGATCGACCCTTGCGACTTGAGACACCGTAGCAGTGAGAACGAGGCTTAAAGGGAGAGGGGGGCAGGCTCTATTCGTGGAACTCATTCCAGATGCCAGGCCATAATAATCGAAGACGAAGCGGCTTCGTTAGACCCCAAAATTTCTCATATTTTTTTATCGCCGCACGTCGTCCGTCTGGTCCGTTATTTCTCCAGCCAAGCGGAGGCACGAAAAACACGGGCCAGGCCTTGTTCTTCTCCGGGCGATTGGGCCCAGGCTCGAGAGCGGGAGGGGTGCATCGAGGCGGGCCGCGCGTGCACGTGCACGAGCATTCCGCTCGGACGCGTCGGTCCGTCAAGGGCAAGGTTGAAGCGCGGTCGTCGACCCCCGGGGGCCGACCCCGTCGTTTTTTAGCGGAACCGCGGGCTACCACCGCACGTGGCGGATGTCTCCCGAAATAATTGCCGCCACAGCAGGTCCCCTTCTTTACGGGAAAACCCGGAAGTAAAAAAAGCGCCCTCGGGAATTCGCTTCCCCGCCCTTCCTTTTTTTGTCTCTTCCGACGAAGGACCCAAAGAAGCCGATAAAAAAGGCCGAGAGACACGAGTCGACTTCCGGTGGCGCGTGTCCGAGCGGAGTCTTCGCACGTGGCGGTTAACTGTGCGAGAATCAACGATTTTTTTTTCGCGTCGAACGCTGGCATCGGAGGAGGGCGTCGCCATATTGGAGTTCCCCGTAGTTGCCCAATAAAGCAAACCCCGATCCAATTTGTATTTCTCTCTCTCTCTTTCACGGGTATCCTTCTGAAGGCATTTAATTACTCGCGAAACTGGGGTGTAATGCTCCTGTTTCACCTGCACAGCGGTCTGCTTGACGGGCACCTCGAAGGACCTCAAAACGAACTGCTTCGAAGAATTGGCTTTCCGGCGCACGCCGAGGGGCACGCGCAGTCCCCGAAGTGTAAGCTTTCGCAGAACAGACGCGACTCCTTCGCAGCCCTAGGTTTGTCGCTTCGAAAGGCGACTAAAGCACACGCAAATACGTACGAACGCTGAAAGTGGCACTGGCCAAAAGCCAGTTTCTGGAATGGTCTATCGACTAAAACACAGTTTACAAACAAGCCCGCGCCATAACTCTTGCCTCCCGTGCCAAACGGCGCCGTTCGGTACGTTTCCATATGAGCTAAGCCTTTTTCTTTCTTTTGTTTTACTTTTTTCTCGGGTATGTTTGCTCTTTCTAAATTTTATATAAAAAAAATGCACCATCTGTGGGCAACGCTGCACAAAATCGTAGCACGAGAGGTTAAGAAACCGAATTTTGCCGTCGATTTAAAAAGCCTGGCCGCTATTTGAGACACCTTGTGGATTGAAATTAGTACTTCCAAAGGTAATCAGATGACTCTCGCGATTACTTCCCAATAACTGTAATCAAACTATTACAATATTACTCCATAAAGTAATCGATCACAATTAATTTGATTACTCGTAACGAGTGCCGTCCAAGTCTGGTATAAGGTCAATGACAGCTCAAAAGACGCAGCGTGCAGATAGTCCCGAGCACATGATCATTGCCCGGCAGCCAATCATAGTGCGGCACGGGCCGATAAGAACGCCAAAGGACCAATCAGAAAGCGAGAATGCGTGAAGGCAGCATGCCATACCCCGCGTTTCTACTGGCGACTCGGGCGAAATCGACGGCACCTGGCGGCTAGAACTGAAAGCTGTGGCGGCGGGTTCGCTCGCCGGCAGTGCACTCTGCCTGACGGTGTGAAGAGGGAGCCGTGAAAGCAGGTTCCAAAACGCGCGGTAGAAAATGGCCAATATAGAGCAGGCTTCACCCGCTCTGACGTATCTGGGGTTCTCCAGTCCGTCCAAGAGATATCGACTTCATTTCATTTCATTTATTTATCCCTTAAATGCCCACGTGGGGCTACGTGACTTGCTACGTGAACCAGTTTAGAACGCAGTTCAAAGCCCAACCCTGATTCAATGTATAGTTTAGAATTTGCAGCTCAACTAGGGTGACCACCCGTCCCGCGACTCGCGGGGCTGTCCCGCATTGAGGGCTCGTGTCCCGCGTCCCTCGAGAAATTCCCAAATCTTCAGAATGTCCCGCATTTCATACTGTCGTAAAATTCACTCTGCAACTCATGGTGCTGCCGAACAACGGGTCACGGGGAAGCGCGGAGGTCGCTGGCAATCGTGTGAATTGCAATGGTACAACATTTTCTATCCAAGAACTGCGGGAAGCGACCCTCGTTCTTGCAGGAGAACTGACGCGCATGTTCCGGCTTTCCGCACTAACTACTACTACTCTCCCCTTAGCGGCAAAATATTGTAAGAAAAATTGCTCGCCAAAAGTTTAAATATAAAATATCGTAATTATTCTTAAATCGCTGTGTCATGGCTAAAAAGCTGATGTAAATATTTTTTTTCTTCTTTTCTTGTGAAGACAGCCACTCAAGGCAAAAAGACTGCAACTCACAACGGTCGAAAAAGAACATATTGTTAAAAATTTGTGTAGGACCATGTTGATAAATGTAAGAGTTGACAGCAAACAATAACCCGAAAAACATGTATTGTTTTTCTTAATTTCATTTGATGCAATGAGTTCTGCTGCAGCTGATTTTGATGCTTTCAACTTCGACACATTTAATAACATATTTGGCATAAAAATATATCGCTGGGAGTGAAAATGATTTTAGCCTAATTCCTGAAATACAATTTCAGGTGTATAAACAGCTCATGATGGTAAATGTGGTAACAGAGCCTCGGTTCATGGTGTGCTTGTTTACATATCCCAATCCCCCCCATCCCATCCCATCCATCATCCCCCCCCCCCCCCCCCCCCCCCCCCCGTCGTGTCCCGCATTTCGCTAGCAGGAAGGTGGTCACCCTAAGCTCAACTCGGGCGCCGATCATTTCTGGTAACGTTTTCCAGTAGACGATGTAGTCGTGGGAAGCTGTCTTTTGAGTAAGGATCCATTTTTCTACCAACTGAGTTTCCGGAACCTCGGGTCGAAGTCTAATAACGAATTGAAAGACGGACAGGCGAAGAACGAAAGATATAGGTGCACGAAGCTAGCCTTAATTTCGATCACTTTCTATGGTACAACGTCAGGACAAGAGAGAATAGAACAATGCAAACATAGTAGCAGAAACAGATTACCTTCTCCTCCATAAGCAATCAAATCTATGCGCCCCCCCCCCTGTTTCTGTGTGCGCGTGTGCACGTGTGTGCGTGCGCGCGCGCGCGCGCGTGTGTGTGTGTGTGTGTGTGTGTGTGTGTGTGTGTTTATTTCATACGATGCATGAAGAAGGGACAATGACGATGCCCCCCAACATTGCCTCATCAGCCTACCTGCCTTCTTACACTTACTTTTTGATTGCTCCAGTTGTCAGACTGACAACTCGTGTTTTGCTAGCTTTTGAGAAAGTTCTCAGGATTTGCACCATGATAAAATCCAAGCGGACCGTAATATTAATCGATTTATTCAACTTTTCCGTAGTAAATCACCGAAAGAAAATGAAACTCAAATTAGGCAACAAAAATTCAGTACTTCCCTTTTAAGACGATCACCTTTATATGGGCATCCTCCATGAAACTCGATTTGCCCGTGTTGGTCGCAAGGCCATGGTTAGCAACGGAGCGAATCTCTCGAACACCATAAAGTCCCCGCCACAAGAAGCGAGGTGTCACGTGACCTCATAATGTCACATGACGTGACGATTTTCATGACGTCATGTGACGTCATGGCGCCACGCGACGTCACGATTTCCCCACAAAAATCTAGCGCGGGAATATATTCCGCGAAATTCCGATGGAAAGTGCTGCTCTTTTAACAAGCCCACCAAGTGTTATCCCATCTTCACTGCGTTTGAGAGAATAGGAAGTTTATTCTGATCATGCGCTCTATGTGACGCCCCTAGCTGTTTGGGGGTCAAGCTTTGTGGTCCTCTATTCTACAACTCTCTAATGCCTAAACCAGGCAATTTTATTAAAAATGTATAAACGCCCAAAGGACGGTTGACAGTGTCCCACCCGAAACCCGCAGACACAGACCACGTGATCGAGCGGCTAGCCTACTCCGGCCTGGTGCTGCCGAGCGCCGAGTGGCACACGTTGCGGCATCCCGGGGTCCGAGCCCAGCTGGCGTACCGGGTCCGGGTCACGTGCGCGGCCAACTACTACGGCCCGAGCTGCTGGAGCCTGTGCAAGCCCAGGGACGACCGCTTCGGACACTACCGCTGCTCGCCCGAGGGCCGCAAGGTACGCCCTCCTGTGCTGCGCTGTGTGCCTCTTTGTCACTTCTGTTAAAGACCGACGACCAGTTCCCGCTTTCCACTATTCCCTCGCTTTTTCCCCTCCCCTCCCCCCCTACCTGTTTCCTTCTTCCCCCATGGCGAGGAGAATCTTCTGCTTTGCAAAATCTCGAGTCTGGTCGTGATGGATTCTGAGTTTGCCTTTTTGTGGCGTAAACTCGATCTACGTACCCTAAACACGTCATAAAACAAAACAAAAAAAAAAGTATTAATTCAAAACACAACTAAACATCACGGCATGCTCCTTTTCTGATATATATCTTAGAAAAGAGGCGTGGTGGGATGTTTGGTTGCGTTTTAATTGGGGAAAAGGTCGCACATGATTGTAATTTTGGTTTTTTTTTAACAGGCTTATAAGCTTCTTAAAACCCCTTAAAATCAAGGGCACATAAGTTCAGTTCGGATCATAAAAATGCAATCTTAAAATCCACTTTAGTGACTCTCTAAGGCCCGTTCGCGCACTTAGGTTTGCTTATGAAAGAAATTTTCTGATCTCTTGCGATTAGAGAACACAATGGCACGCTGGCGCCATCTATGAGGTGATATTGGAACGTAATTTCACTAGAGCGACGGCTTCGCGGTATTTGCGAGTTTAAATGTACGTACTATCTATTACAAAGATTCGTTGATAAATCGCCAAATAATTAAAAAAAAAAATAATGCGCAGAAACAAAAAAAAAAATAAAAATAAAAAAATTCGGAAAAATTTGAAAATGCGTTTACCCGATAGACGGCACCAGTGTGTTCTCCCGAAGAGATCGCAAGAGGTTTTAAGGCCCACGGTCGTAGGCAATAGCAAGTATGTGAAACAGCCTTTATTTGTACGGGCGTCCAGAATTCCAATTCCGGTTCCACGGCGGCCATCTCAAGTGACTACCGAAAAGGCATTTTTTTTTAATTGATTAAAAAAATATAAAAATGGAAACTCAAAACTAGCTTTGCTAACACATGTTTTGTGTTCTTGGGGACTCAAGGTGAGACTAATAAATTCAGAGGCTAGTTATGTAATTGGATGATTAACGAGTAAATATTGTCACGCGCATCCCATTTTTCCCCGTTTTAATATTAACATTAACAGACTGCTAAAGTTACACCGCGTACACAGTAGTACAATAAAGTAGTGGACGAGAGCCTTTTTCTAAATTTTCGCTTCAAATTGCTTTTCAATAAAACATGTTGTGGTACAAACTACTTATTTCTTAAAAAATAATTTGAAACAAAAAAAAAATTCAGAAAAGCTCTCGTTCACTTCTTTATCATAATATTGAGAAAGCGTTTAAACATTATCATCGCCTTCACATTAATATCGGAGGACGAAAATGAGAAGCAAACGGCAATATGTTCTAGTTAATTATCTAATTGCTGCATTAATCTGACTAAAATTGCTTCCCCTAGAATCCTCAAAAACACAAAGAATGTGTTAGCGAACTTACTTTTGAGTAAGCATTTTCAGATTTCTTTCGACGAACTACATACCGTTTTGTAGCCATACAAGAATGACCCTAGAGCAGGGTTGGGCAGAAATACTCAAAAATGTATTTGGAAATACAAATACTGGGATACATTGAAATAGTAGCTAAAATACTGATACTAAAATACATCTGTAAAAATGTATCGCGATACGTATCGGATCAGAAATGATAAAAGTTACAAATGAAGTCAAAACACTGGGAATAACTTTTAATCAACATTTAAGCTGGAATGCACACGTGGACCGTGTTGCTGGGACCTTGGCAAAGGCTTGCGGTATACTTTGTAGATTCAGACAAATACTAACAACTAAAGTCAAGCTAATGCTCTACAACTCTCTTTTTGCATCCCATATAAACTACTGCAACCTTGTCTGGGGAGTGACGTCGCAAGCTAACAAAACTAAGTTGCATTTATTACAAAAAAAAGCTATTCGTCATATAGTAAATGCCCCATACGATGCCCACACAAAAGAATTATTTGCTTCACTCAATGTGCTTCCCTTCCAGCACTTATACAATTTTAATCTAATAATGAAATATAAACTTAGCATTAAAAATAACAATTCCACTTTTATCAAGTTGTGTAACCTTAAAAGGCCTCATGATGCATCGTATAATATTAGAAAAAAGGATTCCTGGCTGGTACCCTTTTCCCGTACTAATCATGGGTTAGACAGGCTGCAACACCGCATGCCTAGTTGTCTAAACTCTTTAGAGAAAAGGAACCTTGATATACACACCATTTGTAAAAAACATTGAAAGAACACTTTTTCACACAGTGAATAATTGTGCAAAAATTTTGTTGTATTTGCTTTATATCTTTCCTGTATAGAACTGTCGGAATACATGTTTTAGTGTGCACGATGTCAGTATTAGTTTATATTTGATGTAAATTGATTACATGTATATTTTTCATAGTTTGAATTTCTGTGTATATGTCTTGTCAATTTTAAACTGTCGGTTTGGTTGTTTCTTATGCCAAGGTAGGGGCAGGAACCCCGTCAAGCTACTGTATTGTAGCTTTTTGTTCCTGCCCTGGCATTTTTTGTTCGACAAGGAATGTCAAATAAAGAATTTGAATTTGAATTTGAAATACATTTTAAAAATAGGCAAAAAGTATTTGGAAATACAAATACAGGAATACATTTTAGGGAGGGAAGAAATACAAATACAGAAATACTGATAGTGCAATACATTTTACAAATTTTTTGAGACTCCAACTGAGATGAGGCTTAAAGTTTGAAGTGGATGTTTTCGATCCCGAAATTACTTTCCTGTATAGCTTGGCACTTTGCCTTGATTTGGGACGACAAGGGGTCTTCAATGTGCCCAAAAAAAACGTTCCATCAAGGGCTGACCGCGGTCCCTTCCATGACATCCTGTCTGTCTGACGAGGGAATCCTGTCAACATTGATCACATGATGTCACGGTGGAATGAACTAGTATTCTTTATCTGTATGTGTGGCCTTGAACATGAAACTTTACCACGCTGCTGTACGAAAGGACAATACGTACTTTCGTTGTAGGTTACCTAGTTGAAGATCGTGAATGCAGTGTCATTTGGAATTTTCGAGAATAGTGGACCACCTGAAGGATCTTGGAATACATGTCTTTTCTTCTGTTACGGTTGAAAAAACGATACGGTAGCATCCCTGTTATGAAGGTCCTTACTACCGACCCTCCGCCACCGACGCACGGATTGCAGTCCTGAAGTTTTGCCTAGCATTATCCAAACAGAGACCTCGTGGATTGCGAGCTGATATTACCGTACAGGTACGAGCTGTCCGAGAAACAGCGGTCCCGAGAGGGGTCGCGGGAGTGCGTAGTCTGGGATGGCACAGCGAGGCCACGTCTGTCCTGCTTCCTGGGTCTCGGATCACCAGACCAGCGGGTCACGTTCACGTCGGCTGATGACGTGCCCTTGAGCCGTGCAATGTTACGGGCGCAGCCGCAGACGCATTCGCATATGTGTTGAACTTCACTGCATGAGTCATCCTACTACTTCAAGTCAACCACCGCCAGGCTCGTGCTGCAACGGACTGTAACTCAGCATTGCCGGCTCGGTGTACTTTGTACGCTAAGGCGAGAGAGACGGTTAGCAGCGGGCATTGGATGCCAGCAAACAATGACTCAAGAAATCCCTACCTAAGGACCTGCGGCAGACGCTCTGACTCCACTCCTGGCACGCCACCTGGTTGGAGTCCCCGACTACGGAACACTTCTCAGTTGAGATAAGAGGACGCATAGAAAAATAGTTTGCAGAATCAAAAGGAACCTTGGTCAGCATAGTAACAATGCCCCAGCATCTCCTTTACTCTGGTGCCCTCAGAAGTAAAAAAAAAAATGCGTTCGGACTTGTTTTTCCTTTTTTTTTTTTTCGGGGGGGGGGGGGGGGGGGGGAGGAGTATTTCTCAAGAAATGTAACGAAATACATTTCATCCTGATTGTATCGCGATACAAAGAACCATTCCAAATGTATTTCGATACAGGAATACAGATACTGGTGAAAAAAATGTATCGCGATACAGAAATACAGATACGAAATGTATTTCTGAAATACTATCGCGATACATTTGTATCGCGATACTGCCCAACCCTGCCCTAGAGGCACCGGGGCCTTAATCAGGTGGCACCACCACCGTTTGCGTGACAGCGCCGTCTCCCGCCACGTCTTCGCACTCTCGGGGCGGTAAAAAGAAAAAGAAAAAAACTACGGCCTCAAGGCGCCACCGGTATCACAAAAGCGTTAGGTACTTGCATTTAAGACAGGGACCATCAAGAGCGTTTGCAAATTAATTGCGGACGCCTCCTGCGCAGATTGGCCTTGAGTGCGCATGCGTTGTCGAGTGGCGAGAATGAAAGCGGGCGGAGAAGCGGAGAACGCACGATCAAAGCCTTCCTGACCATTCGAACGTTTTCGAGCAGTTGGGAACACTCGGTAACCGACGCACACTAGATCGGTGATTGCAAGCTATAGGGTCACCTCTTCATATTTGTTTTGCAGGGTGGTTGCTAAATTGCTGCGACGCGACACAGCTCGTATCGTGAAACTTTCGTATCGAGGACCCGTACGCTTTTATATGAGCTGTTACGAACTGCGGGGCGGCTGGGACCTTCTTCGCCAAGTGGCTGTTGAAGAACTTCTTGTCTCAATCCTCCTCTTTCACGTGCCGTTTTTTTTGTTTTTTTTAATACACAGAATTTATATAGGGGTAACCGTAAGGATTTCCTGTCCGTGGCATCCAGCCTCGTGACGTCATCCCACAGGCGCCCAAAATGCGTAGCGTAGTTAGGTCGTGCGTGACGTCATGGTGCTACGTGACGCGAACTGACGTCACGTCATTTGGTCACGTGACGTCAGGTGGCACCATGGAGTCACGTGACGCTGTGGTGGCTTTATACGTATATCCACGAAAACATAGCAATGTTCCCCCGAGTGGCCTCCTTACGGTGCCCGCAAAAGGGTAGCGTAAAGAGACCTTATGCTATGCATTTGAACGCCTTAGGGTCATTCCATGCCAAAGGAGACGGCAATTTTCGTCATATTTTGGATATGCTTGAAAAAAATAATATGAATAAAGACACATTTGAAAGTAAGGATGGCTAAGTTTGAGGGCTGAATTATGTTTATTTTTGCTGACGTCATGCTCCAAAGTGCCGGGAATTTGAGAAAACCTCCTGTATTTAAAAAAATTGCTGAAAAAAAGCTATTCTTACCACATAATTTTACGTTTGCACGCAATCAAGCATAAATATATTCTATCTTACCTTGAAAGGAAAACACGTTACGCCGCCATTTTGGGTCCAGACAGGCACTCCAAACCGAAGCAAATTTTTAAGATTTCTTGATTTTTTTTAGACAAGTTGAAATTAAAATTTGACTAAGAAAATTTTTCTACTTATTTTTATAAACCTTATACTCGACTAGGTTGCATTACAACAGTAAAAAATTATTCGGACAGTTTTTAATTAAATGGTGAATATGACACTTTCTTCAAAAACTGTCCTATAGAGGGTAAAAAAAAAAAGCCACGTGGGCAACGGTGCTCGCATTTTCTGAAATAGCCAAAAGTTTAACCGACCCCATCTGTTCAACATATAAAAAAATTGGAAAAGTACTTTTTGATATTTTGGAGAAATTATTTTTTTAAATATGAGGCAGAACAACATCGCCTCCAGGTGTCCACCTCGTCGGCAACGCACGCCGTCGTCTGGTACGGTCGAGCGAAACACTGCACGGGGAACTTAATTTCGTTAACTATATTTGTATAGCTAACGCTAAGAATCTTGACATTATGACATGTCTACTTATAGTGACTAGAAGGGGGATATATATTTTTTTTTTTTTTTATCTAAACAATATGTTTGGGTGCGCTTGCAATTGAACAGCGACAACTCGAATACTGTTTGGGATACTTTTTATCAAAGCTGAAACAAATCGCATTTGTAGTTCATCGACATTTCTTTTTTTCTTATGTAGATGAATGCAATATATAGTCCAGAAATACTATGTACAGATGTCACTCAGATAAGATATCAATATACCAGAAAGGGCAGGCGGATACTCATATTTAGGGGTTTTCGATAGGAGCACAACACAACTTTTTTTCATATAGGGGAGACATATATTTTACAAGTGGTAAACACGCAACATGCTTTTGTTGTGTTATAACCTTCGAATGGCCGTTGGCCTGAATATCCACTCTTAATGTTCTGTTTCTTTTAATGTTTCACTCTCTGTGTTTCAGTTGCACTATGTATTTGCACC
Organism: Ixodes scapularis; assembly: GCF_016920785.2. Lineage (NCBI taxonomy): Eukaryota > Metazoa > Arthropoda > Arachnida > Ixodida > Ixodidae > Ixodes > Ixodes scapularis. The sequence continues at coordinate 35,889,886 of NW_024609836.1, read as the reverse complement.
CCAATACCTTTTCGTTGAAAAGGACAAAAATCACCGTTATCGCTCGGCATCGTTGACGATCTCAAGCGTTCACTATTTCATTTTTTACAAGCAAACGCAGTATGACCAAAAAGGGAAGACGCGCCGTCTGCTAACCAATTTTGATGAACCGTCTGCGTTCACAAACTCGGTTAGTAGACGACGGCTTTGTCTCCAGTCACCTGAGCACATGTAAAGTGGAATTAAAGCCTTCAAATTAGCGTGTCAAAAGAATATTATTACGTGGTGGCTAAAATAACACCCACGTCCATCGAGCAGGAAGTTTTCCATGCGAATTTAAGACATCGCGGCAGACGGTTCACACCCGTGACATTCCAGACGTGCGCAGTGTTCTAGCCTATGACATGAACTGAAAGCTAATGAAACACTGATATTCTAAATGTGATATAGTATTTCTTGACTATATTTTATGTTTATCTACATAAGAAACAAAAACGTCGGTGAGCTGCAAATGTGCTTTGTTCCGGCTTTGATAAAAAGTATCCCAAACAATATTTCGAGTTGTCGCTATTCAACTTGCAAGCGCACCCGGACATATAGTTTAGAGAAAAAAATGTATGCACTCTCTAGTCACTATAAATAAAGATGTCATAATGTCAAGATCCTCAGCTTTAGCTATACAAATATAATTAACGAAAGTACCCCGTGCAGTGTTTCACTCGATCGTAGCAGACGACGGCGTGCGTTCCCGACGAGGTGGACGCCTGGAGGTGATGCCGTTCTGCCTCATAATTAAAAAATAATTTCTCCAAAATAACAATAAGAACTTTTCCAATTTTTTGTTATGTTGAACAGATGGGGTCGGTTAAACTTTTGGCTATTTCAGAAAATGCGAGCACCGTTGCCCACATGGCTTTTTTACCCTCTATAGGGCAGTTTTTGAAGAAAGTGTCATATTCACCATTTAATTAAAAACTGTCCGAAGAACTTTTTACTGTAGTAATGAAACCTAGTCGAGTATAAGGCTTATGAAAATAAGTAGAAAAAGTTTCTTAGTCAAATTTTAATTTCCAGTTGACTAAAAAAATCAAGAAATCTTAAAAATTTACTTCGGTTTGTAGTGCCTGTCTGGACCCAAAATGGCGGGGTAAGGTGTTTTCCTTTCAAGGTAAGATAGAATATATTTATGCTTGATTGCGTGCAAATTAACGTAAAGCTATGTGGTAAGAATAGCTTTTTTTCAGCAATTTTTTTAAATACAAGAGGTTTTCTCAAATTCCCGGCACTTTGGAGCATGACGTCAGCAAAAATAAACATAATTCAGCCCTCAAACTTAGTCATCCTTACTTTCAAATGTGTCTTTATTCATATTATTTTTTTTCAAGCATATCCAAAATATGACGAAAATTGCCGTCTCCTTTGGCATGGAATGACCCCTTAGCAAAATGCCATGAGACGGCCAATTTTCTGACCACATGACAGCAAATGAATCGATGTAATTAAAATGGGGGGGGGGGGGGCGGGGGGGGACGTCCAACCAAGCCCTAATTAAGGACAAGACGTCCCCATGCTTGCGCGGCCTCTTCTTCAGGGGTGACTGTGGCAATGGCCGTTGAGACTGCCATCGCCACAGCCATCCCTGAAGAGGCCGAGTAGACCTCAAAACATTGACATCGCTGTGGAGGCTACGTGCGATTTCTGTCAAACTTTCACTCTCAAAGAAATGAATTGATTTGGTTTGCCTCAAAGGTGTGCCGTCCCGGATGGACGGGCTCGACCTGCGAGAGCCCGGTCTGCCGGCGCGGGTGCCACCCGGTGCACGGCTACTGCGACCGTCCGGGGCAGTGCCTGTGCCGGCCCGGCTGGAAATCCGAGTTGTGCGACCACTGCCAGCCGTACCCGGGCTGCCGGCACGGCTACTGCAATAACACGCCCTGGCAGTGCATCTGCGACGTCAACTGGGGAGGCATCCTGTGCGACCAGGACCTCAACTACTGCGGCACCCACGAGCCGTGCTTCAACGGGGCCACGTGCGAACACACCATCGGCCAGGACAAGTACCTGTGCCGCTGTCGCCAGGGGTTCTTCGGCCGGAACTGCGAGCTGGGACAGGGACAAGGTAAGGACTGTGTGCCCGAAGGGCAATATCATACACGAGGAAAAGACATGCCCATGCCGTCGTCGTTCGAGAATCCTCGACCCGCCCCAAGCGGCAAACACGCGCATTCAAGCGCGTAAATGGGCTAGATAAAAGCATACCAGTATTAAAAAGAAAGCTTGACACAGAGCTTTTCTCATTTCAAATTGCTTACTTTGATACCCAAGCAGCACAAATTTGGCCAATCATTGGCCAATGGCTGGCAATGGTCCTTTGCTCATCGGTCAATGGCCATTGGCCAATGGTCTGCCCAGAATGCCATTGGGCAGTGGCCATTGGCCACTGGCCATCAGCCATCGGTCAAGCATTGGCCGATGAGCGGCCACTCTTTAGCCATTGGCCACAAGACCATCGCCAGCCATTGACCAAAGCTTGGCCAAAATCCGTGCTGCTTGGGTAACGGGCCCAAATGTAGCCGCCATTGCGACCTTATTTTGTCTTTCCGAGATACTGAGCCACTGAAGCAGGCATTGACGAGCCTGCTAAAGGGCCAAAGGTGGTGAGAAAGACACAGTAGAATTTAAAATGGCAATAACCTGGCCTGCAATGGTAATGATGAAGCCAAGTAAACGGAATAAGAGTGAAAGAAAAAAACTGAAGGTCGGTTATGGCGGTGCGCACAGCCGCTGCAAAGCGTCCACACACCAACTCAACTCGCTGACGTCACGCCACGCAGGAAGTGCTTGCTTCAGGTATTGAAATAATGTTCATGCTTTGCAACTATTCAATTCCTGTGTTTTTCCTTTAGAGGTGTGTCAGGCGACCATACTTTTCTTGTTTACGTTTATATGCTATCTGAAATGTTACTAACAAGTGCACCAATGTATAGGCTTGGGCTGTTTTTGGGCACTCAAAACAAACAAACAAACAAACAAACAGCGGTGGCGCTGCTGTCGACACTGCGCATGCGCAAATGGTGCGTGCCGAAGAAGATTTTGGGAGCAATTCCTATGACACCTTTAAAAAACTAGTGCACAGAAGCTTAAAAGCATTACTTTTAAGTCTTATATCACGCTGGCGTCGAACAAAAATGACGAGTTAACGTTAAGTGAATAGTCGGGTACATATTAAGAATGCAGGGAGAGCTCCACCTATAGCACAATCTTTCAACTTTCGACACCCATCTAGCGCAAGCTCAGCTAAAGCACGACGGAAGCCATGGAATCGTGCTGGAGGCGGATCCTCAACTACCTTCTCAATCTGTCACCGACCATGATAGTTGGCAGCGCATCAAATCTTTTGAAACTAGAAATTACGGGATGGGTGATGCTCGAAAGTGCTACTCGACGAATGGCACTTTGGCCGCTGTATACTTTATGAAAAATTACGTGCGAACAGGTCAGAACAGTTCATGCTCAAATATGCTCCCGCATTCGGTTTTGTAATGAGTCCTAAAATTATGTTTCAGATTGTAAAAATAGGTCAATGCCTCCTTTGTCCCCTTACGCTCGGATCCTTGAATATTGTCCACCTGTCGTGCCTCCCGTCATGTCGTATCAAAAAAGCCCCAAAGTACACATCAAGAGTAAAAAAAAAAAAATGTAATATTGCCAATTGGTAGATAACAACGTCGTGTTGATTAACGTAAAATTTGGTCATAAGAAATCCCACGGGACAGCGATGGACACTTGCAAATATACCTAAGATCTGTACGTGTCTCTCCCAAGTGTTTTTCTTTCCAGTTGGGCGGGATTTAAAGGTACGCATTTTCACGCAAACTGACGCCCATCAACGCATCTCGCGCGTCGCAGCCCAACGACCCTGCTTGGCGTCCCCCTGCCTGAACGGCGGCACGTGTAGCGAGCGCAATTCCACCTTCGAGTGCGCCTGCCTGCCTGGATGGACTGGGAACAGATGCCAGAAGAGTGAGTGGGCCGACCTCGAGTCGATTGCATTCACTAGGCCCTGGGGCTATCGCTTAGTCAATTCGCGAATCCAGCAAAACGGACGGTACCTAGTGGGAAAACTCTGAACTGAACGAAACAGGTCCTTTCGTGATTTCTGCTCGGTCCTTGAGGCTCCGTGATTACATGCTGTCGGCGGTTGGCGCGATGGAACAGTTGTTCCGGTGACTCTGTTGTTACTGTCGTATAAGCGTGTTACCTAGGTTGCTCTGAACGCAACTATACGCTAACGCCTGAACAGACGTAGTGCGTTTATCAACATTCATCCGCACCAACAGTCGTACTATCCCTTCCCCAAAGAAGGTGAAGACTCTGGAAGCTCACTGACGCTAACGCATCTCCGCAGATTTGAAACGTAGGAAATGAAAATCGGGGCAAACCCTCCTGTGTCCAATGCTTGTCTGCTGAAACCCGAGCATTGTGCGTTGATCTGGCACATGACACGGCACAACCTGTAAAAGACCGCCATATGTAACCCTCTGCTCCCGAAATCACAAACAAAAAAAAAACATGCTAAAATAGTTGCTGTTGCTACGTTGATTCTCGACGACATGCCTCATCATTTAGCGCAGGGGTTCCGACACAGGAGAGGATGGGTATTTCAACCTCGCAACGGACCGAACTCTGTTGTGTTCGGAGAGTCAGTCTGTTCTCCTAGGCGTCGAATGCAGCCACCACCAAAGCTTTCTTCGATCGCCGCCTACAGTCCGCATGGCGTTGTCTTCGAAAAGCCAATCTTCCTCTCTCGGGTGTCGGCGGTTTCGCGCAAACGGCGTCGTCGCTGCGCCTCGGTTTTAGGTTGTCGCGTACGTTGTGCATACCGGGCAAACAAAATCATGTGCCTACGGCCCCGTAAGAGGAGTGCGGATCAACAGCGGCGCGTCATTAGCGAGTTTTAGTGGACCGTGTTCCCCCTCAGCTAAGCCCCTCCGCTACCCGGAACTGTACAGCCAAGGCCATCGGCGCGCAGGCACAGTGGCGGTTTCTATGTAGCGGAGGGCTAGCGGAGGGGGAAACACGGTTTACTAAAACTCCAAGTACGCTTTCCCTCTTAGGTAAGAGGGTAAGTGTACGTAACGAGCGAACGAACGAAGCGAAAGAACACGGCGGGAACCGAGCTTCGGCCTCGCGGAACCAGTCCAGTCCAGTCCAAACCAAAGACGGCCGCATGTATTTACTAGGATAATAAATGCTAACACATTTAGAAAACCATTGATAACGGCGGGGGACTTCGGCGATCATATTTTTCAACAACCAAAAACGCGAGCCGAAGTGGTAGCATACCAACACCCCAGGGATTGAAATACAAATAAAAAATACTTCAACAAGATGTCTTTAAATGCATATACAATTACACTTTTTAAGAAAGGCGTTTAAATACAACATGCAAATACAACGAGGGGTATTTGATAATTCTCCAATAATTTTAGAAATAAAATTTGTTTTCCCAGTTTGAAATCTTAGATTTAACTTAAATTACAAATTAAAAAGACAGCGCCAAATTGAATAGTGGAGCTCATATGTACCAAGAATGGAGTGCATAAAAAGAAAGAATAAAAATAAAAGGGTTTTGGCGTTTGGTAGGCGATCACAACATTAGGAAACACGTTGTGTTCAGTGCAAGTTTATTTCCAAACGTTTAATCCAAGCACCAGAGGCTTTTCAAACAGCATATAACGTCTTTAAAAAATTAAAGCACCTAACCAAACAGTTTATAAGTCTACCCATCTTGTCCCCCCCCCCCCCCCCCCTAAATACATTGTTTTCTTCCTTCTTTTTCTTCGACGTTCATGATGCACAAGGCGCAGCAAGTTTAATGGGTTTTGCTAACACTCTTATCGCAAAGAGGAGTGCCAAAAATAGCATTTGATTGAGAACAGTGCACAACATTGTATGCTGACAGCATTTGTAATACAAGTATTTAACATACTAATTTTTTATTATTTAAACACAATCAACAAATACATTTCCTAATATGTAATTCAATACGAAATACAAAATACTCAACGTACTTTAAACACGCCTTTAAAATACTTGTATTTGAAATACTGCCTATCTCCGTATTGTTCATACAATGGGCGAAGTATAGTGGGTGATGGGTCAGCTTGAACGTACACAAACAGAAGTAGAAAGGACGAGATAAGACAAAATTGCTGACTGACAGCTTTGCTTTTATACACTTCTTCGTATGTATAATCGTCTTCTTCGGAGGATGTTCACATATGCATGCACACATTATTAGTTTTAAATTATATTTACACAAGAAACTTAATAAATTTACCGTTACCTTCTGGGCATGGCGCACCGCAAACACCGATTTTCTTGTGTGTGTCACGTGGTGATAGTGATGGACGGGGCACTAACACATTCCTCCACGCGTTCTTCAATGGCCAGTGCCTCGACTGGCACCTCATGTGCAAAAGGATTCTTGTTTGCTGCCAGAATGGTGGTGTTGCTGAATGCTGCACTGCAATCGCATGTATTACAAGGAGTAAGAAATTGCCTGCTGCTGTGCCCTCCACAGAAGCTGCATGCTCCCTAATTCTGTCGTTTATGCATCGGCCTGTTTGGCCATTGTTACCACTTACTGCACGAAAGGGGAATGTGATGAACAACTCCTGCTTGGCCCTGGGCATATCTTGTTCCGTGGGAAGTGTCGCATGTTTTCATTTGGTTTGTTGGTTGGTTAACTCTTCTGCACATAGAGTATGCTTTGTTTGGCGCTGAGCAAACGATTGGAATGTTCATTCTTCCGGCGGTCATTGTTTAGAGTATCTCCGTTTTCTTTGGAGTCTGTCCTTGTGCGTTTCAATATTTTGCAAATATTCTCACAGACCAGGGGGGGGGGGGGGGGGGGGGGGCGGGCTAGAAGAGTCGTAAGATATCCTGCATCGCATAGTTTGGAAATCTGTTTTTCAATGCTTAAACCAAGTTAATGTTCACAATATTTTTTGAGGGATTATACAAGCGCTCTGCTGGTAGCGGTTATCTTGATAGTTCTTGAGTGCCCGGCTTTCGCGTATAGTTTTAAAACTGGGAGCCATCAGATTGCGGTTTCACTTGGAGAAAGGAGTTAAGGGGCCGTTTGGCGCGGCTTCAAAGCCGATGACGTCGGCTCGCTCCATGGCATTAAAAAGAACCAAATGGCAGCGTCCCTTTCGTTCAAGTCCTACGATGCATAGAACCCGCTATAGTTAAGAAGCGAACGTTTAAACTTGTTTTGAAATGCAATAAACGGGAGTGTTAATCGTAATGCACAGGGTGTCGCAAAAGAAAATTTACGTTGTTTTTTTTTACCGCAAAAATAAACCAGACATCGCCAAACGCTCATTCTCCGCCCAAAGGTATACCACCAGAGATCACAATCAGATACCAAAGTTTCAGCCCGATCCGATACCTTAATCAAAATTTATAAGTGATTTTCTGAAAATTCTAATGGGAAAATGGCGGCCGACGGAGTTTTCGAATACATGGGGCTCTATGGCACCAGGAACCGAAGAAGGGCAAAAATGGGCTCCATTTTCCCATTGAAATTTTCAGAAAATCACATATAACTTTTGAATAGATATCGGATTGGTCTGAAACTCTGGCATCTAGCTGTGACCTCTAGCGCTACCTTTGAGCGAAAAATGAGCGTTTGGCGATGCCTAGTTTTTTTTTTTTTTGGCGGTAAAAGAAAACGTGTAAATTTTTTTTTTTTTGTGACACCCTGTATATGATTTGACGTCACGCGACGTGGTCATACGACGCTAGGTCACTGAGTCATGCCGAAGTGTCAAGTGATACCAAGATGCCAGGTAACACCATGGCACGTGACGTGACGTCATGACTTGACGCCGTGACGTTTGGTCACGTGACGATTGTGTTGCCATGCCCTGCGATGAAATGGGGTATGCGCGGACTTAAAAAAAGAAGCGTTCGTCTCTGCTTCCCAGACGTGAACGAGTGCTCGTCGTCGCCCTGCCTGCACGGCGGCACCTGCCTGGACCTGGTGGCCGGCTACCGCTGCCTGTGCCAGCCGGGCTGGAGGGGCTCGAGCTGCGAGACGCCCGACGACACGCAGGCGTCCCCCGCCAAGCACAGCGGAGCCCCGGACCGGGAGACGCCGTCGCCCTGCGCCGCCTGCCCCAAGGGATCGCGCTGCGTGCTCGGGCCCAGATCACAGGTACAGCACTGTTAACAGAAATGCCTGGTTCCTGGTCTGCTGATTTTTTTTAACAGACTTTATTGCAAAAAAGGTTTTTTGTCTACCAGTACGACCGATATCCCATGAATGAAGGAAAAACTTAATTAGTTTTACGAGCGAACTTCACAATTTTAAGTGGTTGAATAAGTCTCTCGTATCTTTATGATCTCGGTGTTGTGCGCTACATCTATTTAACAAAAATATCGCTAATAAAAATAAAATTAAAACAAGCGGAAGAACAAAAAAAAATAAAGACGTTTACAATTCCTTGTAATGCCGAATTAGAGCGCAGCTCTTGAGGGAGAGGAGGGGAGGGTATGCCCTCTTCCCCTTCCGTACCCTCCTTTCCTCCTCTCCTGCTCCCCTCCCGTTAGCGGAAATTTTTCGCTAAATTTCCCGCTAAATTTAGCGAACATTTCCCCGCTAAATTTAGCGGGGAAACTGAATTGGTGCTGAGGTCACGTGACGTCAATTTCCCCGCTATATTAGCGCAAAACTTTTTACGGGTTGAGTGGCGTCACGTGTGACGTCAAACTACGTCACGAGGGCGTGACGTCACACGTTACGTCACGTGTGACGTCACGAGGGGGAATTTTTTCCGCTAAACTTAGCGGGAAATGTTCCCCGCTAAATTTAGCAGAAAAATTCCCACCAAATTCAGCGAGAAAATTTTACCCTCATGACGTCGCACGTCACATCATGTGCATTAGGGGAAACGTCCCATAATGCAACACGCGGTTACGCCGACGGCGACGGCGACGCCGCTCAACACGGAAACGGGGCGCGTAAGAGCTTCTCTCTAAAATATTTATCTGCCATCTGACAGGGAAAGCACGGTAGACAACCAAATCCAAACATCAAATTGACATGTGCGTTCTTCATTAAGAAAACTACATATAATGTCGAACGGTTCTTTCAATATATGCGTAAAATATGATCGTATTATTACGTTTTTCTTTTTTTCATAATGCAGAATGTGTTATATGTGGCTGGCTCCTAGCCACGTAACACAACAAAAGAGCGTCACAAGAGTCGCGCGTCGGCGTTCGGCTTTACCTCGTGTCCTCCCCGATGGAACACGAGTTCCTCCCGAACGCTGGCGCGGGACTCGTGTTCACGGACGGGTTTTCGGTGGGTGAGGTAGAAAATCTACCGCTACGACTACGGTGCCTGCCGGAGCGCATCTCCGACCGGTGTGTACACTGCGTCCAAAAAAGTGATCCGACTGGTTTCCGCCCGATGACGTCATAAACGTGCCGCGCTGTCGCCGGCCGCGATCCTGGCGGCGTCCCTCTCCAGCTTGACAATCCACGGAAGCTTCGGAAACCGGAAGTTGGGACGCCGCGACGACTGCGACACTCGCGTTTGCTCGTGCTTTTCGCCGAAAGTTTCACGCCCAAGCGCCAGGATCGCGACATCCGACAGTGTGACACTATGGTTTCTATGAATCGGTTTTCTCGTTTTTGTGGCTCGATTCCGAAAGAGTGAGCAAAAACACCGCCGTAAATCCTGCAAAAAAAAAAAAAAAAATAAGGAAAGTTTTGTTGGTGAAAACGCGCACATTTCCGGAGTTCTTAGTTGAGAATAAAAGCGACTTTCTTACCAATTCGTAAACAAAGCCGAAGCCCCCCTGACATATTTATTAATATACAAAAAAGTCTACGGTACACAGATTTTTTCGAAAAAAACGTATTGACAGATGTGTACCCACGGAAAGAGCTCTAAATTGTACGTGATGGATAGTAACATTTTCATGGTACCTTTACTTTGTTTTATATATTTTGACACCTCCAACCAATAAAAATTCATTCGGTTTGCTTGCACTCGCTCGGTACTGATTTCGAATGCTGGTTTCAACGAAAACCGGGCACGTCATAAGCACGGTTTTGTGTCTTCGGTATTTCACCGACAAACACCGAAAACTAACCACCAAGCTGATTTTATCAAAATCAAAAAAAAAGAAAAAAGAAAATCCCGCCTTAGAGCTGTTATTGATCAACCCCGACTTCACGGACATACAAAGAGTTATTAAGTAAAAACAACCGTGTTTTTCCTCCCGTCTTTCGTATTTCTCAATTATGTTTTGATCCAGGTGGCGTCATGTTCTCAATCTTTCAACGTTCTATCCCAACCGCTGGCGTCATATTCTCGCGAAGTTTGAGCTTTCTGCTATGCATAGTTTATTTACCCGGGCAGAAAAACACGGTTCTCTTCCCTCGGGAACTCCCGGTATACCTTTATCTGCAGCTTTACTGTGTGTCCTGTCGGCGAGGCTGCTTCTTGCTTCGGGAACCACTCCCCTGGGCCGGTTTCCTTTTCGTGTCGATAGTTCTCCCGAGCACTCGGATCAGGTGCTTGTTCCCTGGGGTTGGAGAATCCGGTGCCCGTGTTCCGTATTTTTCGAAATAGGCAGTCATGTGCGAATAGTGGATTTTGAGGTTGATGCGAATTCGAAGCGAATACTGGTTTTTAGCCAAATATTTTCACATTTAATTTCTAAGTTCTTCTGTGCTCCTCACCACTGTACCACGCTTAAGCGAAAAGTCAGCTGAACTTGTAAAAAACTGTTTTTAAACTTCCACTTTTAAATTTCTAAGCTCATTTTGATCTAACTATATATCAAATGTGGCCTCGGAAAGTCCAATGCCTACATTGGAATGGCAAGTAAACGACGGATTTGACATAAAATTAAACTTATAAAGATGCCCAGTTATACATAATCGAGTGGATTTATAGATACCCTTGTTATATGCAAAGTTATTTTCTTCAATCTTAAAAAAAAAAAAAAATAGAATGATTAAAGCAGGTTGCCAGGTTGCCGGGACTCACGCCCTCGCTGACAGAACGGGAGTCTCAGCCGCCTAGCATCTGTTCTTCCGAAGATATACGCATGCAATAGTCAGCTTAATTTTGAAACTTTTGCTGCAGTGTAGCTATCAAGATCTCAGAAGTAGTAGACGCAACACCCGCGCAAGCGAGCTCCGCGCGTGTTGCTTCTCCTCAGTGCACCGGTGCTCGGCAAAAAGCGCGCTCAACGGGGCTAACCCGCCGCGATCGACACTTATGAAAAATACCAGTATCGCAGTTCATCTCCAAGCGAATATCGAACAGCGTATTATTCGAAACTCCCATTCGAGAATTCAAAGATACGCACAATCCTAAAGTCCAGATCATTTTGTGTTGTTTTTGTTTTGTTTAACACCAAAAATTGCCACACACACACAAAAAGAAACATCCAGCAACCCCTTCTCACCCTCTTAAGACAAATAAATAAATAAAAACACAGCTCAGAGATTCACAAAAGATAGACCCCGAAAACACGGAACCCTAAACACGATGCTTCACTGAGGCAGTACGAAGGGCATAAACCAATCTCTAAAGCGGGACGGCCAAAACGAATCGTCCCCCCAAGTCGACCGGGTGCTTGAGCGCACGTCCTGCGTCGCGCAGGAGGTGTGCCAACCGGCGTCGGACGGTTGCGCGGCTCGGCCCTGCGAGCACGGCGGCGACTGCGTACCGCTGCCCGGCGGCCGGTTCCGATGCATCTGCCCCGTGGGCTTCGGCGGCGTCCGCTGCCAGGTGGACGACGATCCCTGCAACCCGAACCCGTGCGGCCACGGCGCCTCGTGCTTCAACCTGGGCCAGAGCGACTACTACTGCCACTGCGCCGACGGCTTCGAGGGCAAGAACTGCACCCGGCCCAGGCCGTGCGCCAGGCCCCCGTGCAGCGGGGCCGACTCCTGCTCGGCGCTGGGGGACGCCCCGCTGGCCCCGGACGCGGCCTCGCTGTGCGGACCCCACGGACGCTGCCTGCCCAGGACGCAGGGTTTCGGATGCCTCTGCGACCCCGGCTACACGGGACGCTACTGCCACGAGAGTGAGTCGCCCCTTTACACCCTCTCTGAGAGCTTAAAGTCCGGAGCTCCTCATTATCATCCCGCCGTAGCCAATCGAGAGATTTAGTAGGTTGTTCCGACGATTCCGATAGCGGCACGGTCGATACTTCGCCGTTTTCAAAGGGAACGTATATTCGTGAATAATAATTAAAGACAGCTCAGTCGTGGTCACTACTCGTGAATCGCCAAGAAAGTATAGACCTTATTAAGCTCGCTCAATGTTCAAGCAACGTAAACATGGCAGAAATCTCTAGGCTTCTGCTGCGCTATTATGAAATCGTGTTCGATAAAACGGCCTTCTATGAAATGTTTGTAGCCAACAAAACCTTTTTTTTTCTTTTTTTTTTTTTTTGTAATAGCTGCCGCGCAAGTGATCCTAGTTCGCCATTGCTCTTTTTGGGCACACTCTTTGGGCATCCATTAGCCACAAGGGCTGCGCGATATGGTGTGACACGTTGACTCGGATCCGCTTTGTGCAAAACGACTGGTTACTGCCGATGCTGCTTGATGGAGTTTTGAAAAGGGTCTATTGCGTATCGAAAAGGCTGCGAATGTGGAGGAGAGCTGGTGATGATATTGTGTAACACCCGACACTGTTGTGAGGGGGAAAAACCGCAACTCCACGTGGTGAATGATGTTGATTGGGGCGAAGCTCTGGTGGTGCTTGTCTGCGTAGACGCTGAGCCGCAGCATGCCGAGGCTTTCGTTCGTTTTCATCCATGTCACGCTGCGATCAAATGCTCAAATGCGTATATAACCACGTTCCATACCACACATTCTCTTTCTGACATGGATGAAAACGAACGAAAGGCTCGGCATGCTGCGGCTCACCGCCCACGCAGACAAGCACCACTAGAGCTTCGCCCCAATCAACATCAATCATCACGTAAAGATGCGGTTGTTGTTGTTTTTTTTTGCCCTACCCGAGCACGGGAGCACGTGCTCACGTGCTCGTTACCCGACGGCGGACGGACATACGGACATGGCTAGCCCCTAAGGAGCTTCGCCCCTAAAAAAGAAGAAACTTTCGAGTCGAAGGAAAAGGAGGTAGAACGTGTCCTTTCTCCCCCTTCTCCAGGGATTATTAATGCGAAAGCATTAACTGTGCCCATGGAGAGAACCGACGTCATCAGCTTTTGAAGCCGCGCGCGCCAAACGGCACCTTCCCCTGTCCCATTGGAGCGAAGCGTCTGTAGCAGAAATCTGATGAATAGGCCCCCATTGGCTGGCGCGCGTCATATGGTGAATTCTACACGTCGATCCAGAGCGCTTTCCAAAATCCACGACGAAGGCGAAATTCCGCTCCGTGGGACCCGCTCCGAATCGACGAGGGGAAGATAAACTCGAATTTTTGGAGCGACCTCCCCCAAACCACTCCCCCCGCTTCCCCCTCCGCCGTTTAAAATGGCCGCTGCTCGAACTTGACAAGCCCACCAACGCCTCAGCTCAGCCGACTGATCTTTCCGATGACCAGTGACAACTCTCACTGCTTAGCTGCAGAAATAACACGCGACACATAACAAGCGACACAGGCCGGACGAAATTACACGTACCACTGCGCGCATGTCACAAATAACGAAGACGTCCACGTTCGGCACCGTCACATATTTTTCAGCCGCCTCGAAGCGGCGGGGCACGGACAGCGACCGCCATCGGCGGAGTTCAGATTTCTGGTACGACTTCAATAAACACAGAGGTAACAAACCATCACTTGCACGGTCGTTGCCTAATCTCTTCTTGCTTTATTGCACGGGAAAACGCCGGCGGAATGCCGTGTAAAACTGTAAACAGTCAGTGGCTGCAGAACGAACAGGCCTAACTTTGCGTCCGCCTCCGACTTTTCTGTCGTTCTTCAGATGTCAGCACTTACAATTTACCACACTCCAAAGACCCGGCTTTGTATCCCTGATCTATGCGAGGTAGAAACGTTCGAGCCGTCACAATCCCTCGTAAACAACCGACGCACCCGAACAGATCCAACTCAACGACCCGACCGTGGCTCCACCGGCCCGCCGACCCTGCCAACCTCGCCGCGCATGCGCGCTGCCGATTTAGGAGAAAATCACGTGGGCCGCTCAGTCAACCTCCGGGAAGATCTGTGAAATCCCGCAGAGCAAGTTCGGCGGGGTTTGAGGCGCTCCGTGGAGTAGGCGCCGCTAGAGATCTGTGAGAGAAAGATGGACCAACTCGAGCCAGATCTGCCAGCCGGAATATGCGCGCTCGAAATGGAGCGCTTTTGGAGCGCTCAAGATCTGCGAGCGGAATTCACCAATAGTTTCAAGGAACGAGGCTCCCATTGGCTCTCGCGCGGTGTAGTTGCAAGGGACGCCACCAGAGAAACCCTCTCCATGGCGGCGCAGCGCACGCAGCGGCCCGGCTGCCGGTAAGAGGAAGCAGAGCCAGCACGGGCAAACTCCGGAGAGGCTGCACGGCCAAGCTCCGCGCTCGGCCATCGGCGGCTACCTCAGCAGCAGCGAAACGCGGCCGTCCACGCCAGTGCGCCGCAGACGAACTAAGGGAGCGGAAGAACGACATTCATGCTTTCCCATTCCCATTCATGCTTTCCCATTCACAACTCATAAGAAATGCTTAGGTGTCCTCGGAATTTTATCGTTATTCTTGTCCGACTCGCTTGCACCTTTGCATTATCCTAAAAAGAGACGTTTCCCGCTTTGAAAAGAGACAACTTTCTGCGGTATTGAAACGTTTCTCCTCCCGGGTCTTTTTTTGTTTTTATCACCATTCTTAGTTCCCAGTTTCATATATGTGTGACTATGCATGTTAAAGGAATACTACAAAGAAATTTCGGCGCGCGCTCAAAAGAGCGGTATCACATGGAATATACCAATATCTTGTTTAAAAAAGTCTCGAAAAGGAATTTTAAAACGAATTAAACGATTAGCGAGGAGCACCTGGTGGATGTCGCTAACGCCTCGTTTGTAATGCTCGTCTAGGAACCTTGACAGCTAGTGACGGAGGTTGTCTCGTCTCCGGCCACGACGAGAGAAGGGGGGAAGGAGGAATTCCCCTCTTCCCGAGAATCCCTTTTGTGTGTCGCAGAAGTCGCTATTGTCCCCCTAGAAGATTATAGAAGATTAACCCGTCACTCAAAATTCGTACAAAAGCAGCCGCTTCGGTGGCTGGAACGCCTAGGCCACCCTCTCGACGTCAGTTTCGCCGTAGCTTTGCTCGTCTTGAGACGACCTACGTCACGATTGCGTTGGATGTCACGTGCTCTAAGCTGGGCCTTCTCCGAGCGCTTGCCAGAGTGGGCCGTTTATAACGAAAAATACAGCCACCAGGATCAAAATACAAACGTGCGATTGTCATTTACGGATATTGTGGATCATATTCAACCTATTTTTAAACACGACGGGAATATTTCAAATTTCGTTGAAGTATCCCTTTAAAATTCCTTTGCGCTCCAGTGTATACTGTGCTTAATGTCCTGTGTCGTATCTATTGCGTATCGTCAACGTCACTTCTATCATTCTCATTAGTATTTTGCCCTGTGTGTCCTAGTCGCCCGTTTCCGGCTTGAGCGGCGTCGCCGTTGCCGTCGGCGTAACCACGCGGTGCATTCTGGGAAATGCCCCATAATGCGCTGCGCGGGACCCTCGTGACGTCACCTGTGACGTCACGAGGGTCGCGCGCGATGCATTATGGGACATTTCCCATGATGCACCGCGCGGGGAGGAGGAGGGGGTTGGTTGGTTGAAAAATGTCTATTATAATTATAAAAAGGTGATTCACGCTCGCCGATCTTGACTTAAGTCATTGTCACAGGTTCGGATGTTAAAGATCCCATTTAAACAAACAAATTTGGAATTTGACTTGGCCCGCTGTCCAGGTGTTAGGACCACACCTTGGCGATAGACATCCTGAGAGGCGGGAGGAATTGAGAGCAAAGCATGCCGACGTTACGAACAGTATTTTATGTAAAATAATTCAAAAAGTAAGGAAAGGCACACAGGACGTACACACAGTCGAAACAAGGAAAGAAAAAAAATCAAAAGTCGAATCGAGGTTGTCATACAGTTTTGGAGGGGGAGAGCCGAGTCAGCGTTCCAAGGTGCAGGTGGAGGTCCGGTTCGTTGCGCCGCCAGTCGGGGTCGGGAAGCCATGGTGACTTGGGTGTTGTAGTGACGCACAGCACTCACTCACAAGCACTCACACCCGTCTCCGTCGAATACCTTCTCGGTGTTCGAACAACCATACCGACGCGGATCTGCTCAGCGCCGACCATCCACACCGTCGCAACCTTACTCCGCCGGTGTGTTCCACAAAACCTCGCGCGCGCGGGCTAAGCTCGTGCTCCTGTCCTCGGCGCTCGCGCACCCCACTCACAAACACGGCAACGGACAACAACATAACCATTGAAAAGCAAAAGTAGCTATTGAAATCTGTGACAGTCATCTTTGAGCGAATGAGTTTATGTGTTTTTTTTTTTTAGATGAATTGTGTGAGTTTGGCTTCCTTCACGTAACTGAGAAGGGAATCGAAGGTTGCCTTGCGATGCTCAGGAGATCCAGTGGGCAGGACCCATTCTTCAAGGCTATTCGGTCGCATTTGATGTGGTAATGCATCTAGGGCTTTCCGTCTCGTAGGAGGAGGAAGGAGGACGAGGGGAGAAGGAGGGAGAGGATGAGGGGGAGGAGAGGGAGCGGAAGAGAGGAGGGAGGAGGAGGGGAGGGCAGGGGGAGAAAGAAGGGAGGGGAGGAGAAAGGAGTGAGGAGGAGGGGGAAGAGGAGAAGAGGGGAGGAGGAGGGAAGAGAAGGAATGGAGGAGCTTGAAGGATGAAGGGAGGAGGAGGAGGTGAAGGAGGAGGAGGGGAGGATGACGACCAGGAGGAAGAGGAGGGAGGAGGGGAGGAGTAACAGCGAGGATGAGGAGGTGAGGAAGAAAGAGCACGGGGTATGCTCTCCCCTCAGTACGATTCCCTCCTCCTCCCCAAGAGCTGCGCTCTAATTCGGCGTTACAGAGTGTTGTAAACGTCTTTCATTTTTTTTTCTTACTCTTTCAATGGTACATTTATATGATTATCTAGGGTTATTTATAGCTTTTTTTTCCTCATTTATATTTACTTATTTATTTTCGGGCCTTCGAGATAGCAGATCCCCGATCCGGTCCCTTAGCCAAAACGTTTGGCTAAGGGACCGGATCCTGTTAATAAAAGTCTCGGGTGTTACACAGTATATTTGATTATTGCGTATATTTGGTCTTCAAAAGAGCGACAAACGCCTGACATGCACGACGGCTGCGTTACAACTCCAGCTACGCAAAAAACAGTACGCGCCCCATAAGCCTATCTTAATCATAGTAACAAGCAAAAGACGAATCGCCAACATTCAACAAAGCCATCAAGAAAATGTTCTCAAAGAGGCAAATGAATAAACATTTCTAAAACCAAGACGGAGGCTACAAAGAGAGGACAAACAAGACGTCTCAACCGAGACGTCTTTAGTTTGTCTTTTCTATGGGCTTTAGAAATGTTTAAGTATAACCAGCTCGCTTTCCTTACTACGTTATCTTCAGTCAAATGGATGTTCGCGTGTGTCAGGGTGGAGACATCCTTTGCTACGGACCAAAGCAAACGTAAATAAAGGCTTTAGGCTATAAAGCAAACTACGCGTCTAGAGATACCAAAACGGGTTTACTTTCAAAAACACAAAACAGACTTCCGTCTCGTATTTTTTTCTTCTTTTTTTACGTTAGTTTACATGGGGTGACGCTTTTTCGACGTATCACGTAAAGCCATTTGATGAGTTTGAGTTGCCTTACGAGTAGTAGCGACAAATACGTCATGGCGGCTAAGCACTCCTCGCGCGTTCGCACGATGGCTGTCGGAAGTTGTAACAAACGCGAAGCATGACTTTAATCATGGAGCTTTAATTTCACGCGCAAATTGTGAGCATTTGGGACGCGCCTGTGTCACTTTAAAGCGCAGCAAAAGCCAGAAGAGCGAGCTGCGCGCTTCGAATGGGCCTGCCGAGCACGCGGGCTCTTACCAGTGCAAGATTAGTTCAAGCACGCGCTCATGGCGAAAGAGGTAGCCCTTGTCCAGACCAGCGCTCAGTTTTCACGTAACCATACGCCCTTCACTGCCACAGAAACCAGAAGAAATCCAAGATGTTTTCATGAAATGAAAGTGGCGTCAAAAAGGGAAGCCCTCCAGAGCGCTCCGGAATGACCGCGCGAATTCGATCACCTCCGCCCGCGGGCATCGACTGCGCCACGCATGTTTCAACCTGCGTAAAGAACTCGCTGGGCAACCTCCCCTCGCGGAGTTCCACTCCACTGGCATTCCGCAAAGGGGGGACGGAGGGCATCATCAGTGTTGGCCCCAAAAGGGCCGGGAGGGAGGGGGGGTGGCCATTCCCTCTCGACGGGCGCGTGGCCGCCGGTGTCTCGGAGGAGGCGGTCCTTTCGGTAGCGCGACCGACGTGCGCTCGGAGTCATCAAGAGCTCCATTGAGCCGGGCATAAGAGCGTGCGCGGCGGGGGGGTAGAGCTGCCGGGAGCTGTCCAGAAGCCCAAGCCCAGAAGCCGCCGGTGCAGGCGCCACCCCCGAGGAGCCGGATGCGGCTGGAATGCCGCTCCTCCGGTCCCCCCGGTGGTGGTCCCTCTCCCCTGGGCTACCCCCCCTTTCAATACGCGGGGCAAGGCCTTCCCCCAAACGTCATCACGTGTGGCTCCACGCAGTGCCGCGAGCGTCTCTTGCCGTGTCTCACAACGGGCGCGACGCTAGCAGACGGCGACGCCAAGATGCGCGCGTCTGCCGCTTTGTGGCGTACCCTCGTAGTCGAGCTTCAGCGTCTTTACCGCTCGGGGCGGGTCGGAGGTCCACTAACGATGACGTAAGGGTCAGGCCTCATCTTCTAGTGATGTCGTCCCTTCCGCACCCTTTGCATGCTTCGCCGCAGTGCAGACACGGAGGGATCATATCGTCGCCACCGCCTTCTTTTCTGTACAGACATCAACGACTGTGCGACTCGGCCCTGCGTGAATGGAGGCACCTGCGTGGACGGCCTGAACAGCTACCGCTGCCTCTGCCCGGACGGATGGGAGGGACCTCACTGCAGCAACAGTAGGTGCCTTTGGAGTGTCTGTGCAAATTATACGGACCACCTAATGCCCACGCATGGGACTAGAGACACTTCCGCCATCTTCTTGCTATTTATCTGAAGCTTTGCCTGAAAATGTAGGAAGCGCTTTTCCGTCCTCTAGAAATGTTAACATAATCCGCGACAGAACAAAACAACACCGCTTGAGCTTCCTGACACAACCTCAAAATGGCAACGCCCACGAAACACTCTTAGAGAGGAATGTTGATACTCCAAGCATAGCCATAGCTTCCTATATACTGACAAAGCCTGGCAGATCGGCACGAGAAGCGACCGCCAAAATGTAAAAGGTGGAGCGGCACACAATGAATCAGAGGAGAGCCACGTGACTGGCGTCCCGCTGCGGCGATACGCCGAAACACACTTCTCCCGAGCGAACAAGTGTGTTTCGGGTCCTCGCCGCTGCAAACGCTATGCGCTGACGCTCCCTACGGGAGCCAGAGTTGCGCATTTGTTTTCCCCGCGCCGCCACGCCGCTATTCGCCGAGATCCATCACGTGAGGAGCAAAGCATCCGTTGGCGTGCAAGAAAGCCACCTTTACGGTCGCTCCGCCGACGTTTCTCTTGCCCCGGCGTATGTTTCCCTGCTTTCCGCCTCCTTTTCCTCCTCTCCTGTTTTCCATGCGCGGCGCCGCTATTCGCCAAATTTAGTCACGTGAGGAGCAAAGCATCCAGCTCGTGCGGGAAAGGAGGCTGAATGCGCAACTCTGCTACCGTAGGTAGCAGCTATACATGAACTCTAGGTTCCCTGACAAATGGCTCTTTGATGCTCTGTGCTACCAGATCCTCGCGTTCCAAATCTGCGACCAGGCACTCTATAGCTCTGTCGTCCAACTGCAGGACTTTGTGAGTATAAAGGAGGCTATGGCTTAGCGTATTTGGTGGCTGTACGAGGGACTTTAGGTTCCCTCCCAGTTTGACCACGTCTCATACGTGCTTCCTGCAATGCTCTCGCAGACCGCAATGAGTGCCATCCTAACCCGTGCCACAACGATGGCAAGTGCACGGACCTGATTGCTGACTTCCTGTGTGAATGCCAGGGACAGTGGAAAGGCAAGACCTGCAATCTGAGTAAGTCTGCCCTAGCATTGTCATCCATGCACTAACGGGTAGTTTTCACCTGTCTGTTCTCAAGATGCACATACTAGTTAGGAATAGACATCTAGGGGAAAAGTTTTCCTTTGCTTTAATAAACATGATGATTGTTCTGCATAAATACAAAATGAGCGGCATCCAAACTATTCTGCAAGAATGTTTAAGTAACATAAATTTCTTGTTTTAGTAATATCATATCCAATCGATCGACCTCCATTATATCATTCCATAATGTAAGAGGTTGCAAATAGTTGCAAAACTTATTTGTTCTGCTTTATATATCGGACAGCATTATTATACTCCCTTATCAAATTAATTTAAATAAAAACTGATGGCAAAAGCAAATTTCTTGTTTGTGGTTTTTTTTTGGCATTTACCAACTTGATCATTGTAGAAACCACAAGGGTTATTATCTATGAATGCAATAGCACTAATAGTTGCACATATGGGCAGGTGTTGGGTTCCCCACTAAATTTACTGGGGAAATTGAATTCGTGCATAGGTCACGTGACATAAATTTTCTGCTAAATTAAGCGGGGCAACTTTATTGGTAAATTTTCCGCTGAATTTAGCGGGGAACCTGAATAGACCTGCTGCGAACCCAAGGTGGTTATATTTAGGACTTCTAGAGTGGCGGTGGCGCTGCGGAGCTGACGCCAAAAACGGCGACCGCCGCCATCTTACTAAAGGTAGAAAGCGGATCGGCTTTCTACCTTTTTAGCAGCTTTTGGGGCCTCTAAACAAATAAAATATTCAGTTTTGTTTTTCTTTTAATACGCAGCCCCAAAAGCAACGGTGCACTGCTACTGCCGCTTCGAGTGCCGTTTCGTTTCACCTTTAGTAAGATGGCCACCGACCGGCAAGACTGGCTTCACCCGGTCGCATGGGAGAGTGCGGGAGACCACCACTCCAGAAGGCTTAATATAACCTCCTTGTGCGAAACGCACAGCGCCACGACGGCGGGGAATTTTGGGAACCCAAAGTGATACAGATCACGCGCTTTCTCGTTGCGCCTCCGCGGCTACGCACGAGTCGCGGCAGCTACCGCCAGCAGCCGCAGGAACGGCGTACGTCGTTGGCGGCGTACCGTATCTGTCGCAGCGTAAATGCATCGCAACAGTTGAAGCTATTCACTTATTTGAATATGTTATTCGTCGTAACTTATCTTCACATCTCGCAGTGTCACCAAACCTACCGATTTCGCACCGCAACCGCGGCAGGGTTCGACTAGGTTTGACAAAGCGTTGATGCAGCAGACGACAGAGCCGGTACAAAGGAGAGGGAAGAGAAAGGAGCACCAATGCGGTACCCTCTCTCCCATTTCTGTGCGCTCGGTTGCTCGTCCGACGTGGCTTTCGGCTGCTCAAACATTGTTGCGTTGGTAACCTGCGCCTGCTCGCGTATGCCACATGGTAGTGGGAGGAAAGACGATGGGAGGGCTGCATCGAGGACTCACATTATTCGTCGCGCGGGACGCACGGGCTTATGGGATATTTGTAAAGGGTCTATTGGTGCATAAGCTACGTGAAGTCAATTTTCCGCTAAATTTAGCGGTGAACCTAAATTGGTGCATAAGTCATGTGAAGTCAATTTTTCACTAAATTTAGCGGGGAATCTGAATTGCTGCATAGGTCACGTGAAGTCAATTTTCCACTAAATTTAGCGGAAAATTAATTACATTAGAGGCGACATACACAAGCAGAAATCTGTGCCGAGTAGCTTAATATGCTATCGCATTACTACTCTAAGCAACCTAACGAATTGTAACTCATGCTGCAGGGGACTCCCACTGTGACAGCAGTACTTGCCTCAATGGGGGTACATGCGAGGACCTGGGGGATGCCTTTGTGTGCCACTGTCCAGAAAATTACCAAGGCCACACCTGCCAAATTGGTAAGTTTTTTTTTTTTTTTTTCATTGATTACACTCGGAAAACCCAGTAGCACTTTCGAAGATGCTGACAGTTTGGCAACCACAGATAGAGTCTGGTATCTTCAAGCAATCTCTGCCATTTTGTGCCATTGATGATGAAGACAGTAGCGGGGTACTTTGGGTCACAGTCCGACAGTATTAGTGACACTGGGCTTCCCCTGTCTGGACATGACTAACGTATCACCCTCCACAAACAGCCAAAGGGAGCAGCTGCGAGTCCAACCCGTGCCAAAATGGAGCCACATGCGTCAACAGGGGCCACAGCTTCTCCTGCATCTGCAGAGAGGGCTTCGAGGGCAGGCTGTGCCAGCAGAGTGAGTTCTCGCCGACATCTTTGAGTACTCTATCTGGACACCTGCAAATTGTCTGGAGCATTCATGGACAGCCACATGTCCTATTAGACTTGGAACTGTGGGGAAGGACGAAATTCTACCAAATTATTTCAGTGAGGACACTGGACACATGCGTCTGCTTTTCTGCTCGGCTCAAATGTTCTGGCCAGCGTGTGTCTCGTGCATCGAGCTCTTTTCTTTACTTCTCTGACTAACTGGTCTGTGGGTGTGTCGGTCCGCACAGAACATTTTATGGGCACCGTCCTATTTGGATGCTCTTCATAAGGGATTAGTAGAGTACTATTTGTGGAAAAAGTTATACAGCAGAATGATGATGAACCACTGAAGTCTTTGTTGCCCCTGTAGATGTTGATGACTGCCGGGGCCAACCGTGTCACAATGGAGGTCGCTGCATAGATGGAGTCAACTGGTTTCGATGCGAGTGTGCCTCGGGGTTCGCGGGTCCAGACTGCCGCATCAACGTGGACGAGTGTGCATCCAGCCCCTGTGCCGTGGGCAGCACCTGCCAAGACGCCATCGGAGACTACTTCTGCAGCTGCCCCCCCGGACGAACTGGCAAACGTTGCAACGTTGGTATGTGGCAGTGACATTCACCCTAAACCAATAGATGATTGCGAGCACCTGCAAGTCTTGCTGATGTCACTGATGACATCACTGTTTCAGGTTGAGATGGTTATTTGGGTAGTTCAGAGACTTTGGCAATGATGGACACAGCGTGTCCCTACTAATGTGCTCATTCAGGACAGCATCAGTTGTTACATACTAAGTTCCCGAGTGTGTTTTCTTGTTATGCAGTGTTGGTGACACCATCAACGTACACCCCGTGCGAGTGGAAAGGTACCGTGTACCCAGAAGGCAGCCGATGGCAACTGGACTGTACCCTGTGCAGCTGCACCTCGGGATCCGTTACTTGCTCACCTGTGAGTTCGGTTCAAGTTACTTCCCATTAATCAGTCAAATTCTTTCTATAGAGCTCAGTCCCTTTCACTCAAATGAGCTCATTGGGCAATCCATAAGTATTGGAAGTTAAATATAGCAATTAATCTAAACCAAAGTAATAAGTAGAAGAGATATGTTCATGCCCCAGCCAACCCAATGAACTGTTAGGCTCTAATAAAATCTAGCAGCTGGAGCTGACAACACTTGCTGACACAGTGGTCATCACCGAAGGGAGCACCTGCTCCATTTTACTCCAATTTGTGGATAGCACATGGAAGTGCTATCCACTGATGCAAACAAGGCAGATTAGATATGGTATTGATTGACCTATTGTCATCTTGCGATGGCAGGCACCAGCGCTGATGACTGATCCTGAGCCTTTTTGCACAGGGCCCATGCCCGGAGTCTGGCTGTGACCCCGTGGGGTCCACCGGCCAGTGTCCACTGGGGCAGACCTGCCTAGCCAGGGCCCCAGAGGCGTGTTTTGTGAACCCCTGTCCCACCGGGGGGCCGCGAGGGGACTGCAGCGATGTGGCCAACACGTCACATGCCACCAAGCCCTCCCAATGCCTGCCCAACAGAGCAGATCCCAGCAACAACTGTGCCAAAATGACCCTGCTCTTTGACCGGAGAACCATGACACCGGTAAGCGTTTTTCCCCTTAGCGCATGCTCATAGGAGGACCAGGGCCCTGCAGATGGAAAGATCTTGAAATCTGTAAATAGGACGAATTAAGCGGCATTTCTTTTCATGAATGATGTTCCAAGGTATCTGAATAGATGTCACTCCTGAAGATGTCAGAATTTCAGATTTCAGAATCATTTACAGCCATGTATATGGCACTTTCACACAACATACATCAATTCAGCAAGGCCAGCAAGCCACATAGCACCAAATAATAGGTAGACCCAATTTTCAACAGGGTGTGAAAAGCTTCTGGCTCTCTTTAGCAGCCTTTCTGGAAAATCACTGATTGGATCATACTGGAAAATCTTTTGAATAATTGGAGTCTGATGTCTGAATTCAAGCAACTAATTTTTCTCAGCACTGCACCACCTAATGCTTTAGTAAAAATGAAAAAAAAGGTGATATGCAAGACTGTGCTTGAAACCAGTTCTCATGCAGGGCACCACTGTGGAGTCCTTGTGCAACGGTGTTCGGCAGCTCTCCCCAAGACCTTCCATCCTGATCCTGTGTGCACAGAGGATGGCGGACCCCGATAGCATTGAGGTCACTCTGGTGAGTCTTCCATCGATTTTGCTTCTTGTTTACTATGCCGGACACCAACAATAGCATTTTACACAACAGGGAGTTCTCAGTTATATAAATTGAGCATTCAACAAAGCATGACCTCAGTAAGCAATGATCCTGGACCATAAGTCACTCTGTAGGAGATGGGTTGCTGTAGCCATCATAGGGCTTTGAAATCTGATTACCCTGATGTATTACATCTGATGTCCTTAATCGTTCTTGATGGGCACACAATGTGTGAAGGAGTCTCCAACCTGTACGTCTTGAATGCAGTCCATGCCGGGGCACGCATCAGCATCTACCTATGCGGCCGTCAGCGAGAGTGCCAGGCGGCTGGCTGACCTCATCAGTCGTAAGCTGACCAACAGCACAGCCTTGGCTTCAGTCATCGAGGTCAAGGTGGAGACCTCCTTTGTTGGCCTGGACCAAAGGACTACAGGTGAGTCTACACCATTGCAGATGCACAAAGCACTCGCTGTCAAGACCTCGATTTAGCTTCTGCATAGATAGACCTTTGACTTATGGGCTACACAAGGTGCAAAAAATATACTTTATCTAGTTCCAAGGGTGCCAGATGATATGCTTCAAGTAACGGGTTACCACGAGATTACACTTGCTGGGTGCTTTTCGGCAGGCACCATCTGCCGTTCTTGCTCATCTTCAATGATATTAGACATTCAGGCACAGGGATTATGTTCTACAGGCGTGCGATGTTGCAGAACCTGACTGCCATCTGCAGAACACAGCACATTGTGTTATGCAGGTGTGCAATGATAAAAAGCAGGCTTTTGCAGAAAATTCAGGAACAGTGCTCTAAAGCAGCAGAGTCTCTTCACCTGCTAAAAATAATCATTTAAAGAAGTATGTAGACTAGAGGCATGCCTGCGTAGAGCACATGGGCAAGGGAGATCTTTCAATACACTCGCCATCAAGCAAACAATCACGTCTCTTTCAGGGCGCAGTTACCTGCTTGCAGCCACGGTGTCCTTGGTTGGCCTGGCCCTTCTCTGTCTTTTGGGGGCACTGGCTGCCTGGTGCCTGCGATCTCCTGGGGCCCTATGCCCACCGAGGCCGCCAACAGCCGTGCCGAGTGTCAGTGCAAAAGTCGACCACGCTGCCCAAGAGCCTGACCGTGCCAACAACCAGAACGAGGAAAACGTGCGGCGCTACTGCAATCCCATTTGGGAACCTACGGAACTCTGCGAGCTGGACCCCCGCAACAAGGCACACCTCTTCAAGGCACTGCCCCTGGACACCTCCAAAAACACCAACCACCTTGCGGAGGTCACAAACAAACAGTGCCAGAAAGATGCACTCCTGGCCACGCGGCCGAGTACAGCGGGGCCCAAGGCTCTGCTCGAGTCGTCCGACGACAAACTCGATGCTGTGGTGGTGCTTGTCTGACACCTGCTTCTGCCGATCCCACCCCCAGGATGCTTCGTCCTGCAGTGCCTCTTGTGCCAGAAGGGCAAGATAGCTATTCCCGCTACGGCCCACTACTCAGCATGCCTTGCTCTACAGTACCTCCAGTGCAGGAAGTCAGGCCCGGATACAGGCAACGGTCCTTTTATCATCCCTCGACTGGTGGCTCACTGCACAACACATTGGGTCGCAGGTGCCAATGAGCCAGAAGTGAGTGCCTGCTTCGTCCAACTCGCGCGACCTCTACAGGTTGTGTTCCTGGCTGCTAATGTCCACGTGACTCTTGTGGATGTACATATGTAAATAGTAGCTCTGTACGTGGTACAGATTGTGGTGATCATTGCAGTTCTTTGTACATTGAAAAATTTTAATTTATAAATAAATAGAGGAAGCAGATGGCGGCAGCAGACGTCCGGCATCTGCTGCTCCTCTGCCCGGTGCAACTCGGGATGCTGCCCAGTGCAAACAGGGTCCGCTGGGATCCAACAGTGCCAGACTGGAAGCAACAGTGTCGAAGAGAAGTGCCGCGACGTTTGGCTGTGGAAGCCGCACCTCGGTTGTGACTTGCGAGCAGACGTCGCAGAACGAAAACTCCAGTCTAGTCAAGAGTTTCCATCCAACTTTACGCCAAAACCGACTCCAGATTATGAGTTCACAAACAAGGTTTTGTGTGCAACCCTTGTGTTCAATGTGTGGCTGCCGCGGCAGAAATCGAGTGCCGGTGTCTGCGGTGTTTAAGACGAAGAAATATGGACTCTTTAGCTGGTCCCGAACACCCGTCTGGCCAAACATTAAAAATGTGCTGCAATGGTTTGCAACTCCCAGTTTCCGAGTGGTCTATCTACAAGAAATCTCCAATAACCAAGTCCGAATCCTCCACAAAGCTGGGTAGTGTAAATCGAGCCAAGCAAGCTGAAGAGTACTGGCTATAAACCTAATCGAATTCCATGAAACAAACCCCAAAGAAAAAACAGAGATTGCCTATGCCTTCCAAGGTAAGTAAGCCAAAGGAGGCAAGCCTCATACTCTGCACGAGCTGTCCAAGTGTGTTAGGTAGTCTCAAAACAAAACGAGGGGAGCAGGCAATTGCCAGGGTTCTTAGTAGCAGAGTGCATACCCCGTTTCACCTTATGATGAAAGCGGGGTACAGCAATCCACGGTGCACATAATCGCAAGAGGGTGGAACAAGCAGATCCGACACTTTGAAACGAGCCGGAAAGATTGGTGCACTCAAGTACAGGCGCCGATTTTTCCGGCTTGTTTTACACTAAAAGATTTTTTTGGGACACCCTTTGGTAGAACACTAAGAAAATACCGAGAAATTTTGTAATTTCTCGCAAGTTATACAAAGTGGTGGCAAGGCAAAGGTCCAAGCGCATGTCTTATACCTTGGGCTAAATGAGCAGGCGCATATCCAAAGCGCTTTTCTCGTCTTAGCACTTGAGCCTTGCATTGTGGAGCACAGTGGTCTGAACCTAACAACAGCTGGAAAGAGCTTTTAATTGATGTTAGTACCCGTTATTAAATAAATGCTAAACGAGAAATCAGGTAAGCCACGGACAAGTGTCTATACACTCTGTGCTCTCAACTGCAGCAAAGGGTAGAAGTAAACCCACACCATAAGTTATGCTTAGGGTATCAGTAGCCATTTCCTGATTTTCTTGTGGGTGCCACCATTTTGTTAACCATGTTGAATTAACCTGAGACTGGGGTAGAGAAGAAACATCAAAACGTAGAAGGGACAGAAAATAGACAGGAGACGTCGTCCTGTCTATTTTCTGTCCCTTCTACGTTTGGATGTTTCTTCTCTACCCCAGTCTCAGGTTAATTCAACATGGTTAATATTCACCAGCTCGCCTGCACCGTTACGATTTTTACCATTTTGTTGCCTAGTGCGGGGCAAATGCAATGGGAAAATCAGGTTTCGGCTTGCTCAGGTTTCGTTACGGCACCAGGTGCAACGCCATATAGCTTTGCTCCCCTGCAGACTGTTCTAATGTTTTTGGAGAACAAAAATAATGTTTCCTACAAAATCGGATATAAAGTTTTAAGGTAACTGGCAACAGTGATTTCAAGTATTAACAAGACAGCTCAAGTGTCCTTACTCTTAAGCGTGACTTATCTGTAAAGTCCTACACGGATAACAGTTTGATCATCCGATCCACATCCGCAGACTTTGTATCCGCATCCAAACTGGAAACACAATATTCTTAAATTATTGTATCCACTTCCGATTCATATACCTTGTCTCTGCATCCGAGCTGCATCTGCGAAAGTCGGAACCGTATCCAACCCGCAATCCGCACATTCATGTTAAATCGTAATAAAAAGCGTGAATAAAAAAAAACCCAAAACGTCTGGATGGTACTTTATTAACAGTTTGCTTATCTTTATACGAAGGACTCTTCGAGTTGGAATACAGTGAAACTCATTCTATCATGTTCTGTTTTATCATATTTTGGATTATAAGCGATCATCCTTCCAGAGACGCTGCGTGTCGCTGAATGGACGACTGCAGTTATGAAACTGTCATCGGAGTCTGCGACATTCTGCTCAGAAGATGCGCCCAAATGGAAGAACATTTTAATTTTTTTTTGCCTTGTAACACTTATTTTAAGCACACGCATATTTTCTAAACATGAAAATTAATCAAGGACAGACTATCATTTTATTTATGTCAAACCATCAAAAAATAGGAAAAAAAATCCCATCACTCACTGCAGCGTAGTACTCGTATATACGTGGTAAACGCGAGTGCACTACTGGGAAAATATCACAATAACGACGGTAACACCTCCTACCAGTTTAAGTATTAAACACTGACCCGCAACTGCACCCTAAAGAAAAGGAAGGAGAAATGGAGGAAAAACCGATTTTCCTTTCTGTCGCCAACGGAAGGTGAGGAAGTTTCTCCCGTTCCTCCGTTTCACCGATTCTCATGCGGCACCGTCTGGTGGTGTTTGAGAAAGGAATGCAAACTTCCTCCATGTTAGTGGCAGCAGCGGCGGTCCAACTGTTGACGGCAGGGACGGCAACTCGAGTCTTGGTAGCTTCTTAGATACTTGGAGTTATTAAAATGGTGTGTCGAATTTAGATCACATTATAGAGGGTTTTAGGGCACCTTTTTGCATCTCGGACTGGTATACTCTAAGAAAGGAAATTTCATTTTTGCTTCCTTCTGAACGCACCGTTGCTGCCTTTCCGTGACTTCACATAGCGCGCCCAGTCACCGGTCAGGCGCACCTTTTATCAGAAGTTCGAAAGGAGGAAATTTTCTTCATTTTCTTTCTTCATTTTCTCTCGCTGACGAAACTGGAACCAGCGCTTGCCTGTGCCTCTCGGGGCTTACAGGAAAAAGAGTGGTTCAATTTACCATTATGTTGAATAACCTGAGACTGCTGAACTCTTCCTTTTTTTTTCCCAACAATAACGAGCGAAGCATTCTAGCACAAATAAAAAAACATCTGACAACACTGGGCCATCGCCACGACATGGCGGGGCTGCGTAACTTCAGGGAAGCAAGGTTCGGCTGGTTTTGTTTCCCTTCCACTGGAAAAGTGTGTTGGGGTGCGTCTCGTCGTGTGTGTTGCGTATCGTGGCTTGTGCCGAGCGGAATCAATTGTAACTTGGACTCTACTTTAAAACTGGTTTATTTAGTTTGAGCTTACAGATAGGGTACCGTGTTTTCGGTGTTTATTTTTTTTTCGAATTTGGGGGTATTTTTTTACGGGTTTATTTTTTCATACAGATTCTGCGTTTTTTGCATAAATTGGATAAGTTATAACAAATTTACACACAAAAAAAAAAAAATCTGTGGGAAATATTAAGCCCCCTTCAATTCGAGGGGAAAAAAATAAACACTGAGAACACAGAACCCTAGTTATAGATTATTGAATGACCCTCATGCCCTGATGTCCACCACACCTTTACCCCAAAGGTTTGTTGCTTTATTCTTGAGCGTCCCTTTTTTTATTAAGCTATATTCAGCCTAAACAAAAGCACCCTATATTCTAACTTCCTCAGCCAGCTCACAGCCTTCACTTGGTACCATAGATCTATACGGAAGCTTTACGATATAGTTGAACCTCGATTTAACGAAGTCACCGGGACCAGCTAATTATTTCGTTAAATCGGGAAATTCGTAAAATCGGGTTTCGTTAAATCGAGGTTCAACTGTACAGTAAAAGCGCAGAGCTCAGCCAACCAAAAAAGCAAGTAGCAGCTTGCATAAGACACTGGATTTACTTTTATTTAGGAAAACACACACGGGTTGACTATTTCTGCTCCAAAAACATTCTTGGCAAGGTGATAATAAAGAGGCCACTGGAAAGGTAGCAAAATATAGCTATCTTGCACAACCACTATGCGCACCTTTCTCATATATCTTAGCATGTGCAGCAATTTCTGCAATAACTAGTATTAGTATACATGCAGCAGTTCCTCAAAAAGGACTCTCTCTGACTCCAGAGTGTGCCAGAACCCTTTCACACATCCAAGACTTTGATGCATTCTGCTGGCAACCTGTGGGACATTCTGATTACTCACAGGACCGCAATTGACCATTGCACTTCTCCAAGGTGGAGGACTTAAGACTCTCATCCCAGAAGGAATGGTGAAAATGCAAATCAACAGTAGCTTATCTAGATCAAGCTCAAGCATTATCCTAAAAGCAGACACAGCATTGTTATGAAAATAATAAGAGAAACAAAAAAATTTACTAGATATATAGCTAGGGTTCTGGGTTTTCAGATAAATAAAAAAATATCCAAAAAACAGGCACTGGTAAATTTTTCGTCATTTGGATTTATCCGGAAAACTCGAAATTTCAAGGTCACAATGACAAAATTAAAAGCAAAAAAGACAAGTGTTTTACAAATAAACTTCATAAGAGCACGTGGTCACTGGTCCTGAGGAGATCCCACTTAAAGGGACACTGAGAGGGTATTTATGCCCACCAAGGATTTTATTTGTACACGACATATGGGAGCGCAACTACCCAGAACCCAATTTGCGGCTCAAAATTAGTTTTCTTTCCGCCGGAAAACCGCCAATCGAGAACTGGTGGGTTTGAATCGCGCTCACTCTCTTCTCCGTAGTCACGAGCAGTTTTATATGGTTAAGACACAACTACCAAAGATGATCAAGCTCGTGGTTCATCGAAGGCAGCCACTCAATACTAAAATATAAACTAAACTATGATACCCATTTTTTGTGGCGTCTAAAAAACTGCAAATACGTTGATTGAAAAAAAAAAAAGGAAGTTGCACGGCCAGGTGACTTTTGGCAACTTTCTCCTCCTCTATATTTCTTCTTCTTCCCCAGTCCAGTTTCGGTTTCGGTTTCAAGCAGTTGCATTTCTTATTTTATTAACAATATACGTGACACTGTAGCAAAATACTGACTGGGTAATCTTCGGACACCATAATAGATCGCCTGGCAAAAAATTAAAAACAAGCTTTGGGGGTTGTCAGTGTCCCTTTAAGTTTCCTTTAAAATCTCAAACTACTGACAAAAGGGGTTCGCTTTTTAGCTTGTCAAGGTTTCTTCAAGAGAATGTTTCATAGTACCCGGACTTCATTTATTTTGGTTTTGAATTTTTATAAACTGGGTACACGGTAAAATAAACTCAGAATTTCAGACAATTGTGAATCGAACAAAAATAAACTCCGAAAAACACCCTCTGCATTTCGTGAAAAATGAACACGGAAAGCAACTTTTAAGTTTGAAATTGTAACATCACTACACAGTCTCATTTCTGGAATTTGAAGGCATAAGCAACGAAAATACTGAAGACAAGCTGGCAACAAAACTACCAAATCAAAGACTTTCTTGCAGAATGATCCCTGATTTAATAGCATTTATGAATCCTGGCACAACCCAACTGCCTATAACAACCCTTTAGCCAGTCCATTTCTTCTGGAGGCTTTGGAACAATGCAGCGGTTGTAAGTCACGGCTTATTCAATGGCCCACCTCTATTCCATGCTTCACCTTAATGAAGAACACAGCAGAGCTTCTACATGGTTCGGACACAATAGGAAGCAAGAGTCACGGCTCCCGACTCGTGCCATTACTTTAAACGCAGCATAGACTACATCCTGACTTCGCTGCAGGGGTTGAGGCAAAGTACGACAGCAACCGACCTTCTGCACGGTTGATATCCGGTCTCTACTTGGCCGCCAACCGTTCGTGCTGCCGTCCTTCGGCCTCTGGAAGTCCTCCTCCGAGCATCTTGTCCGATTTCTAAAAGCAGAGTCTTAGCTAAGACTGCGTGAAAGCAAGCCTGCCAAGCCTTGGGGCACGAGCTCTTGAGACTCGTCTTAATGTGCCACTTACTCCACTGTGCGACAACCTTGGCAGTGCTTTCTTTTTTCACGGTCTAGCTAAGACTTCGTTACTAGAAAACCGGCCCTCGCTTACCAAAAAAAAGTAAACGACCGTTCGCAAAATCAATGCACAGTCTCTATTGAGCCACCGACCGTTTGTGTGGTCATTCTTCGGCCTCCGGAGGTCGGCCGCAGGGTTCACTCTTTGAGCGTCCAAAGCACTCCGAAAGACGGCAGCCAACCGTTCGCACAGTCGACGTTTGGCTCCCTCTGAGCCACCGACGGTCGGCGAAGCCATCGTATGGCCTCCGAAGGTCGGCCACGGGGGTCACCCCTCGAGCACCTGGAGCAGGAGTTTGAGCAGCCCAACCAGCACGGTCCAGAGCAGGGACTCGTCGGGCAGCTGGCTGCCGGAGTCCTCCCGGCTGGGCTCGGGCGGGTCTTCGCCCCGGGGCTCCTGCTTCTCGGCCATGTAGTTGTAGTCGAAGAAGAGCAGGTTCTCGGCCGAGTCCTCTACGCGCACCTCTAGCTCGTACGTGCTCATTGCGTGCGACGGGTGGCCGTAGATGCCGATGCCCACGGGGCGCTTGAAGTGC
The DNA here is from genome assembly GCF_016920785.2 of Ixodes scapularis. Lineage (NCBI taxonomy): Eukaryota > Metazoa > Arthropoda > Arachnida > Ixodida > Ixodidae > Ixodes > Ixodes scapularis. The sequence continues at coordinate 35,856,727 of NW_024609836.1, read as the reverse complement.
CGCGGCAACTCCAGACGCTCCGAGCCGCATGTCGTCGACTGCGAAGGCCACGCGCCAGAGGGGGGCAAAGATGAGAGTGTGGCTTTACGGTGCCTGGGCTCGCTTGGAGCGGAGTGGCCAAAAACAAACTCTGTTGGCAAATGAGCCCAAGATAGAAGGGCACAGCCCACTCTGGAAACTTATCGGTAGGCACTCACAGAGTGAGAATAGAGGGGCAGAGTGAGAATGGCAGGGCGTGTCATTCGAACGGCCAGCCTTCAGCACGCACTTCATGTCTTCTGCCATGTTTTGGCTACGTGCATGCACTCGAGGTGCATAAAATGCCAAAACGCTGTCGAATGTAGGAAGCATGCACTGGAGACACGACAACTGAAGCTTCTCCCAGCCGTTCTCACTTTGTGAGTAACTATAGACCGCTCTACAAGAGTAAGAGGAGAGAGAGAAACAAGCCTCCCCTACAGCCCACTGGAATTGACCAAACAATGGGCACGGCTTGTACAGTCTTTCTCTCCTATCCTGCCAAATTGGTTGCAACACCCCGTGGAAGACGGACGGCTTATCGTCTGCTGTCAGGATCGAATGCATCCCCTCTCCCCCTTTTACCCCAACGGTTCCGCTGAAATGCCCGTACGTATGTAGAAGGTGCTGCAGACAAACAAAATGGAGCCTCCCAGAGAGCCTTTAGTAGAATGGTCTATCGTGACTACCGAAACCTAACAACCCGTCTCTGCGGTAGTCTGCAGAAAAAGAGCACTCCACCTGGAGGCAGTGGTTGTCCAGGTCGAAGGTGGGCTGCACATTTCGCTCCGCCACGTAGAGGTCCGGGTCTCCAGACACCGGGTGCAGCAGGATGGTGACCGAGCCAGGCTTGGATAGGGTGTAGTAGCTGTAGTTGCCGCCGCCCACCGTGCCTGACACCCGCTCGTGGAACACCGCTCCCGCAGATGCTGCCACGCACAAGAGCAGCAGCAAGAGCCAGCTGCTGCCGTGCGCACGCCCTGCATGCGTGCCACGGTGCGCTTGTCATAACCGGCTATGCGTGATACACCCAAATAAAACTTAGTCTTCTACAGTCCATTGCAACTCAAGAAGGTAGGCCAGAGAGGGGGGAAAACTTTCCAGCGTTCCAGCACAGGGAACGCTGGAAAAGAGGGGGGAAAACTTCTTCCTCTCTTTAGCGTTTTGTCTGCTTCCTCCTCCCTGGTCTTCCTTTCCTTCGCCCTACCTTCCTGAGCTGCAACAAACTATAACACATCACATGCTTGGGGCTGGGAGCCCCGAGGGAAGTTCTGGCGATGCCACGAAAACCATTACGAAAGACGCAACATGTTCTAAAGAGCACAATCTGCACAGAAGACCATACAGCCGAGATGAAATCACATCCACACCAATTAGAGGGTAGATGCAAAGCTAGCTGGCTTTGTCTTTAGCACGGTGGATATCTACTAACTGTGCGAACGCAGACAACTAACGCCGGACACTGGTGTTTGGCATCCGAGTTTGAACAGTTTATGCACCCACCATCATATCAAAAATGATAGAGTTTGGTATAAAAACCAGTTGGTGGTGGCACATTGTGCAGCTGTCTTAAACAATCTCACATGTTCTTCGTGTTCCTTTGACATCAATTTTCTGTCCGAAACTTTGTATTGGACTGACACTGACGTTGTATGTATTCTGGGGTATAACCCGTTTTATATCAACCGCCCTTCAAAACAAGGGGGGAGGCGCTGCTATACTGATAAAAAAAAAAGATATCTGCGAAGTGTTATTCGCCAACAGTTTATCGAACAGCGTTATTGAAATGTTAATCGTGCAATCTGGGCGCAATACCTTTTTTGTTGTATATCGTCCACCTCTTGGTGGACGATATACAACTGGTGACTTCAACATTGATATGAGAACAAACAACCCCATTCAGCAACAAATATTAATTTCACTTCACAGTACAGGTTTCCAGGATGTAATTACTAGTTTTATGTGCATCACAGCTTCTGTTTTAGACCTAATTATTACAAATAACAATGGCACATTTCTGGCAGGTCGTACTGCCACTAATATTTGTGATCATCTTCCATATTTTTGTGCATAAAAAAACAAATCCGCTCAAATCCTGTCAACAAAGTAAGACGTCAGCTCATAACTAAGGAAAGACTCGACATGTTTAGGAATCATATTTCCCGTGTCAATTGGGGCTAGGTTTACAATGCAGGAACTGTTGATGATGCTTATAATAGCTTTCTTGAGCTTTTCACTTCAATTTATAATGACTGCTTTCCCACTGTCGAAATAACACCACGTAAAAATGCGCACAAGCCCTGGGTGACTCGCAGACTTGTTCAGCTTGTCAAGAAAAAATACAAACTATTTGCAGCATTTAAATAAAAACAAGTCTCACTGTGATCATGCAATACAAGTCTTTGTGCAATTGGCTCAACAGTGAAATTAGGTCAGCTAGAATTGCTCACTACAATGATCTTTTTGGTCAACACCTTTCTATTAACTTAAAGAAAAATAGAAGTGCCTCAACCTACTCCTCAATAGAAACATTCAAAACCAAATGATTACAAGTTTAACAGTTAATGGCAATGTACTGTTGGATTCCAATTTGGCTACAGCATTTAATATTTTTTTTTTTGGCAAGTAGGTAACGGTCATTACATTCCTAACATTTTCGGTTTCTTATCTTTATTTTTTGAACCAACAGACGAATTTGAAGTTTCCTCGATTTGTAAAAGCCTAAAAGATATGAATAGCCTTGACTCGCATAACCTGCAGAGTCGCCCGATCAAATGTGCTGCCAACAATTTTACCATGTCTAACACGTATCTAAAATGAAGCCCTTATGACAGGGCCCTTTCCTATGGATATGCAGCTGGCAAGGTTTGCAGTAATTCATAAGAGAGGCGACAGAAATGATCTCGGGCACTATAGGCCCATATCTGTACTTATGTGTTTTCCAAAAGGGTTAGAACGCATAATTTGTTGCCGTTTAAATAACTTTTTATTAAAACACTCTGTGATAGCTAATTGCCAATATGCACTTACTAAAAATAGATCAACGGAATGTGCCTTACTTGTCCAAAAGGAATACATTTTGAAAAATTTTGAATCGCAGCTTCTTACTCTTGGTGTTTTTGTTGACTTTACCAAATCGTTTGATGCCATAAATCACAAAATTCTCTGCGTTAAACTAGAGCATTGGGGTGTATGAGGGAATGACCGAAATCTCGTTAAGTCATATCTAACTAAGCTTGCGGTTTCAATATGTTGTTATGAGTCACTGCCCCTCAAATACCCTTCAAATCTACAATGGCTTCCCTCAGGGTAGTATTTTAGGGCCATTACTATTTAATGTGTATATAAATGATATTTCCAATATTAGCCCTTTACCAAAATATGTTGCCTATGCAGAAGACACTAGCCTTTTTTTTTCTTCTAATATCAAACAACTGATCCTCAGTGAAAACAGTGTATTGACATTATTAATGCAATGGTCATGTCAATTTGTTAAAAATAAACAACAAAAAAAACAACTAAAGCAATAGTTCTCCGCCCTAAAGGAAAGCCTGTAATTAATCCAACGGTCATAGTTTTGAAGGATACTGTAATGGAGTAAGTGGAAAGCTTCTGATCCGTCGGTGTAACTTTTTTGCAACATTAATGTGGCATGCCCATAGGAACGAGCTTTGTGTTGCCCTCTTTAACACAGTTGGAATTACTTCTCGTCATAGGCATGTTTTACCTATGAAAACAAAGCTGACTCTGGAGTATTTTTCCTTTTTCATACCTAATCTATTGTTTCCTTGTTTGGGGAGATACACAGTATCTAATACACAAGAGATCATAATTTTACAAAAAGAAAATGCTTCCTGTTATTAAAATATCCCATACGATTCCCCTACTAGGCAGACTCTCCTACAGTTTAAAACTGTGCCTGTAAATAATTTATTTAAATATAGATTTGCCCGTTTGTCAAACAAAAAAAAATTATGAACAATGGAAAGAAAAGGTCCTTTTTTACCTACCCAGATGCAGAACAAATTATGGCTTTGCTACGCTGAGTTATATATTGCCTAAACTTTTAAATTCTCCCTCGCATGATTTTTTTAAACCAGAAGTCTTTTTCTAGTCTCCATAACTATTTTTTGCAACTTACTATTGTTTCCACTGTAAGTAAAATCTGTATAGTGCAACAATTTAGCGGGGAAAATTTTCTGCTAAATTTAGCGGGAAATTTTTTCCACTAAATTTAGCGAGAAAATTTTTCTGCGAAATGCAGCAGGGAAATTTTTTCTCCTAAATTTAGAGGGGAAATTTTTTCGCTAAATTTAGCGGGGAAATTTTCACACTAACTTTAGCGGCAAAAATGTTTCGCTATAATTAGAGGGGAATTTTTTCTGCTCAATTTAATGTGGTATTTTTTCTGCTAAATCTAGAGGGGAAATTTTTCCAATAAATTTAGCGGGGAATTTTTTCTGCTAGATTTAGCGGGAAAATTTTCTCACTAAATGTAGCGGGGAAATTTTTCCGCTAAATTTAGCGGGGAAATTTACCCATAATGCAACACACGGTAAAGTCACAAGTGACGTTACTGGTGACCCTCATGATGTCACATGTGACGTCATCATAGGGAACGTACTGGAAGCAGGTGCCTAAGAGCTGCGCTCTAAAAAAAAAATGTGCCAGCGGGCCAGATTAGATGCCAAAGTTTTAGAGCTGGTTCGCACGTCTGCGCCAGTTGCGTCCACAGCAACCGAAATGATGGCAAAGCCTCGGACACCGGCACGACCGTGGATCGTGCCTGCTACACGAAGTTACTTCTTGCTAGCTTGCCATGTTATGTATGGCAAACAGTTACCCCAATGAATTAGCCCTTGCTGTCGTTTCGGTCGTTCTGAACACAACCGACACGACCGTCTGAGCCAATCCTTATTCAAAGTGATTTTCGAAACTTTTCAATATGAAAATGTCCCCTGGCTAAACCCACAAATGGGTCCAGAAAATAAATTATAACTTCTGAATATGACAACTGGTTCTGAGACTCTAGCATCTTGTTCGGACCACTAGCACTACATTTCAATGTAGATTAGGCGTTTGGCAATGCATAAGTCATTTTTGGGGCTAAAAAAAAAAAAAAGAACATAGTAATTTTTTTTTTTTTTTTTTGGGGGGGGGGGGGGGGGGGGGGTATGTGCTGCAGATATAGGAACACATTTATTGCGAGGCTTGTTCTATGCAGATGCTGGTTCACAACAACTCCTTTTTGAAAAAGCAGTCAAGTTTTTCCAAAAGATTGCTTATACAACAAAAACTTCTGTCTGTGATGTTGATTCATGGTGGTTGCATCTTCTTGGCACATGCCCTGTCTTCGTTTTAGTGTGAACCCCAGAGCTGCCTGTAAGTAGTAACGATTACCAAAAAGTACCAGGCTGGCATTATAAGTGTCCCTTTTGTGAACCTCACTGCTGAAATGTCAAGCTCTTCAAATCGAATGACTATCCCGAGATTGAGAATGAATGGAGGTACGCAGGTAAGCAGACATCATAAAATTGTATAAGTGTTTTGTATAGATTGGCTGTCAGTATTTCAAGCAACAAGACATCAGTAGTTTCCTTTAGACTAGGATCATCAAATTTCACTCCAGCAAGCCCTTCTCAGCCAGACTGGTCAGCACCGAAGCTTCAGTCGTCTACCAGCTGACGTGCACGTCAGGTCAAGTAAATGTCTATAGTAAATGTCTTGGAGAGGCATGGATGCTTCATCATGTGGCAGGGCTCGTTTTCACACCCTGAAGCAGTGCTTTGCTGGGTTAGAATTCCTATATACAAGGTCTGTCCATCTAGCCTTTCACTTAGCCAGACGTAGGAACCTTAACCTGTTCGTTTCCCAGTGTTCGGTAAAGTACATTTGAAAAGTACCTCAAGTAAAGTACAAGGTAAATTAGAGGTTAAGTATTTCAAGTAAAGTAGTAAATACACTGGGTGCAATGTACTCCAAGTGAAGTACTATAAGTAGAATGTACTTTCAAAACAGTACAGGTACTTTTTTAACACAATCTTTCATGATGCCCTTTCATTCCCCTATACAGTGTTTTGTTTAGAACTGACACGCATTACCCGGAGGTAATCGGGGATGCATCAGTCATTTTTCGAAAATGGCGGCGAATACTGGATAAAGTCAAGATGCTATAGAGTAGTTGTTTCACTCCTGCTGGCAAACTATTTAACACAATCAACTTATAAGGCACTTTTTTGTATCGGTCTTATAGACAGAGAATTGACTGATTGACGTCTTGAAAGAGGATAGCGTGTTGTCGCATGACTATGCGCCATTTTTTTCATAGATGTTCTTGAACCCTTATAGTCAACCTCAGAAATTGTACTGGGAAAGCCAAGGACGCAAGCAAGCGTTCCTTGAGAGAGCGTAATTTCACCCTTTCCTCGGAAAGTACCAGCAAAAATGCTTAAAGTAGAAGTACATACTCAAAGATTGTACTTCAAGTAAAGTACATTAAGTACAATGTGTTTCAAATACTTCCCAACAGTGTCGTTTTCTACCGCCCTAGCAATACTTTTCATTTCGGAGCACCACTTTAAACTGCCAGCGAGAACTCTGACGGCTGAACCACACATTTGCATTTGAGTGTGATTAACTGCGTTGCAACAACTTACAAGAAGTAAAGCCCCTTCAGGTTTCAAAAGTAGCACAAGGTGCACCGATGCACAAGGCACATGCAACGTGCAGCCCTCGGGAAGATCATGGCGGCACAGTGCAGCACCGAGCTACATTTCAGACACCATGAATTTCCCAGAAGTGGCGTGGGGCACGTGCCTTGAGCATTTCTACAACAATGAATGGCGCCACTTTTCCCAGGATAGAGGGGTTTTAACGACGAGATCACGCTAGCGCCATCTAACCAGTGACCCAGAAACACTTCTATTCTGTTTTATTAATGCAAACTTTTTTTTTACAGCGGAGCTGTTAAGGGCTAGCTTCCCCAGGATCATGTCGGTCCACACCGAAATGTTGACACAACACTCTGGTTGTCACCGTCGCTCATAGATGGCGGTAGCTGTCCAGAGCTGTACCTTCAGTCCAATTAAAAGCAGATAAAAAAAATTCCAAAGCTACTGATAGATGGCGCCAGTGTAATGTCACAACTCACAAGTGACGTCACAAAAACGAGCAGGTAGCAGAGAAAAAGAATTGGAAAGAACAAAAAGCGAGGGAACTTTGTTCAGCTACAACAGAGTGCGTATGACAGCACAAAGTGGAGCTTCCCAGTGGTCTGAAAAGCAGAATTTAAACAGTTCATTGCGTTCAGGCCTGTTCACACATGCAGCGGAGCGCTACAAGCACAGCGCTGACCTCGCAGTAAGCGCGTGCTGACGGGAGCGCGTTCACCAGCTTTGTATCGCACCGTCAAAAGTGTGAGCAGCGCTACATCAGCGCTTCGCTGCATGTGAGAACCGGCCTTTAGTCCACGATTTTGATGCTTACTTCGCACATGACTCGGGTGTTCAACTTCGATTTTATCCACATGTGGCTTAGCCGGCAATTTGAAAGACGCCTACCGCAAGACCATTTACCGCCGACACTACTGTTCAGTCGACAAGCCACTGAGTCGATTAATGATTCGCGGAGTGCAAAGATTGTTTTCCCTGAGAGTCTCGAGCGGGCATTACCGTTGAAGAGCCAGCAGTCCATGTTTCTGCTGGATCAGCTGGCAAGGTGTCGATCATTTTAGCGACTCATCGCGACGCTGGCAGTGGACTCTTGCCGGGTTGCCGCTGGTAAAACGCCCGGTCATCGAAACGCTCACCACGGAACTGCTGCAAGAAAACAACCGGCCGTCACGGTACACAGCACGATGCAGCTCGTTGCACAGAAACACGGTGTATCGCACGAAATAAACACGGCAAAATTATCCGGCAAATACGATGAGTAGACAATTTATCAAAAGTGGCATATTCGTAACATTGGGCGGTGACTCGCGCCATTGTGGTTTGGTGGTAATAAAAGAACTCGTCATTTTTTGTAACAAAAGTATTATTATAAAAATAATAAAAAAATAATTTATAAGTTCAACTTATTTTATTTTACTATGCCAATTTAAAACTATTTTATGTTTACCACAAACACCAGAGGACAGAAGCTAAAGACCTAATCACCGCTTAACTCCATTGGAAAGATTGGAAACAACCCTGATCACCCTGATTGAATGTTGCCCGTTGCTGCGGTAACCAAAGGCGACGCTGAACGCTCGAGATCCTGCGTGTTGCTGTGTGCGTCTTGGCGTGCGCGTTTCGAGGTTCCAGGAGGTTTCAAGCAGCATACTTTTTTTCTGGTTATGGCCGTGAAGTATCCCGCTGTGCAAAGTATAACTGTGTAACAGTAGCGCTCATCTAGCATAAACAGACGCTCCGGACGATCAAACGCGTCCTGTCCTGCGCTCGGCGGCCACGTGCAAAGAGAGGCAATCAGACGGTTGCCCGAAAGCCGTGCCAAGAACGGTGGCAAAATGGCTAAAAGGAAACACTCACCTGTTGCAGCACCCAGGAACAACAAGGTAAAAGGCATTTTCCCCTGAGATGCCTCCTGAGATGTCTTCAATATTTTGAATGCGAAAACATTAACTATATCCCATGGAGCGGGGCCGGCGGTGTCTGAAGCCGCGAAAGAACGCGAAGCAGTGCCCATTCTCCCATTAGCCGCTCTACAACGCTTCTCTTTCTCTCTCTCTCTCACTCTCTCCTCACGAGAGCGCGCGCTCAGCCGTCGCTCTTGTGTCAGGCGTTGCCGAAGCGCAAGACTGCTGTAGGTAAAGAAAGGGAAAGTTCCTCAAGCCTCTTTCCACTTAAACAAAGCAAATGCAGGGGAGGAGGAAACCACTAACTATGGTGATCAGAAAGCTTTAGGGGAGGGGCTTGATCCTGCTTCTCTTGACTTGCAACAGATATATAGAGGGGCCGCTTGAATGGCGCTGCAGTGTGTCCTTTCTATTAGACATGTCCTGTCTGCTTTCTCTCATCTCCGATTTGTAATTATTAATACGATGACTGGGGTGGTACGTCGCCTGCAAGACGCAGTTCTGCACTGAATTTCTGGGTATAACGATGGTTATGTTGTCTAGTGACGTGGAGGCTACGTCGTTTAAACGGAAAATAATAGTTGCTAACGTTATGGCCGCAAGCAGAAGGATAGGAAGCTTACTCTCGCCAGCCCTATCTCCTCGCCGTTTTTCCCGCAACACGAAAGAACCCCCTCCTCGCCGTTTAAAACTAGGAAAGACTAGTTATTCCTACAAATGCAGAAGCTGCACCTTCTTTCTTTCCCTCCCTTGAAGCTTCTGACCTTTGGACTTGAAGTACACAAAGAGTACTGTATACTCTGTTTAACTCTAAGCCGACAGTCGATGCGGTGGGAGCTATGTGGTCGTCAGACCAGTCATACGCCTATCTCTCCCTGTGTGATTACGCTCCCGCCCCCTACGCGCAGAGAGCAGTGTCAGGCGATGAAAGGGAAGTGGTTGATTGATCCAACAAGTGCAAGCTCCAACACTGTGTGCTTTGGGCTGAACAGAGCATAAACTAAAACTCAGGAAAGCCGAGCCACTGTTCTTCTCGCTTGCTGGCTTCGGCTAAGCCCATCAAGCTCCTTGTGTGAAACAGTCCCACACACTTTTGTATTAGCTACTGTGCACCATAATTAATGGCGTAGGGTCGATGGTGGCCACGACTTTATGCCTTATGCTAAGAACTCGCCTAGCATCTGTCTCCGCTGGTCTGGAGATGATAATCTAAGTACATTTGGTGTTATTGGCATGTCATCGTCCTTTTGGTACGGGTTTTGTCACATACCCCCCTTGCGAATTCGTATGCATCATAGTGAACTGGGGCCCATTCTGCTGTTGGTCCCAACCATATTTCAGTGGTGGTGGCTTTCTTCCAGGTCGGGCAAAAGGCGGATGGCATAACACCGAGGAAAAAGAGGAAGAGCACGCAGCGTAATGGTGGAGTGCAGGTGAGTAGCTTTATAAAGAGATGACTGCATACGATATATCTTTTCACATACATAACAGCCACCTCAATCGCTTCGAGAAAAACGGCCGGCCTAAGGATTCCCAGGTTGCGGGTTCGAATCCCGGTTGAGGTGCCCGCAATCCGATGGAGGCTCAATATGGGGAAGATGCTGTGTACTCAAGATTTCGATTGTACATCCAAAAGATCTTCAGGAGGTTGAAATTAATCCTCAGTCCTCCTCTGGGGCATGCCAGATGCCCTTCAACAGTTTGGCACATAAGACCCCAAATTTGACTTTTTCTGACATGCATCACCATGTCGTACCTCTTCACATACATTATAGTATACCATATTATATCGCATCACATTTCCTTCATTCATACCGTATCACCTCACAATGTATAAAATTTTTTACGGAGCATGCAAGTTCCAATCATGGAGATCTGCCGAAGGAGATCGGTGAATGACGTCACCACAGATAATGTGTGCACTCGAAATCGCGAGCTGTGTTGGGACTTTGAGCACATATGCCCTGCTCTCGGTATGACAGTGTAGCTTACTGTTTTGAGTCTGAGCCTATATCTTTGTCTTCTCATTCTATGGTTTCCTCCATGAATTTAAATGATTTCTTCTGCATGGTGCATGAGAAAGTAAGTGCGTAGGTTTCTTTCCTAAACCCTAGATTTTGGAAAACTTCAATTTTCAGAGAAAATGTGGCAGTAGAGAGGGTCTTACGGAGCTTTAAATATTGTTAATCGATGGCCTTATGTTCTACTCCAACAGTGGGGTGCAGTTGTTTTTTGGAGAATGTCAAAAGGTAGACTAACCTCGAATGAAGCTTTTTCAAGGAGCAAATGTAGTTCTGCCAATTTATGGTGGCCCTTTGGAATTCCAATTCATACACTGGGTAAGAGCTCTTTCTGCTCTTTCCGCCCCATATTTTCATCTCATCAGATCGACTTTAATTGTTCTTTAGATAGCCAAAATGGCAAAACAGCATGCAAAGAACAAAGACAGAGAATAAGGGACTAAATAGGACAAGCACTGAGACTCGACTGAACGTTCAATGAAGAACATACCAGCAACAACAATCATCTCAGTCATGGTCAATCACCATGTGTAGAAAAAAAAAATATCTCTTTGCTATGCAGAGTGACTGAAGTTTGGCTGATGTAATGATCACGCCCTTCCATTTTGATAGTGTAAGCCTCTTTAGCTTCTTTGCCCCTTCAAACAATCATGACTTGTTAGAAGAATCTGCTTACATGCCACCTTGATTCTTTAGATGCTGTCACAGAACTAAGTTGCGGTCTCTATGATCAATCAAGTGGCAATTGTAAAAAAAACACAAATACTACTGCACAAGAAATTAAGAACCGAATTTCAGTTTCTTCTTGGTATGCTTAAGTTTCAGTTCAGTTTATTACATTCCACAGTAAAGAATGGGGAGGGGGGGACTGGAGAAGGAAACTGCAACAGTGCAGTTTGTCAAGGCCCCTGAACCCTATGTTAGGCAAATGTGCAGACAAGAAAATTACAAAATTATGTCAAGCAGCAAATAATAAGTCATACATGAAAATATTAGACTTGGAGAGAGAGAGAAAATTGTACATTGCTTTTCTGTTTGTACCTTAAAGACCGACCGCCAGTTCGCGCTTTCCATTTTTCACCCGCTTCCTCCTCTCCCCCCCTTCTACCCTGTCCACAGTTGCCTGTTTCCTCCTCCCCCACGGTGAGGAGGATCTTCTGCCTTGCAGAATCTCGAGTCTGGTCGTCGGCCTTTAAGCAAAATTGCTTTGCTCATTTAAAAAATTCCCCCTATGAGTAATGTTTGCGGAAACATCTGCTGCCCAATGTAATTGACGAAAATCGACTGTCTTAGACATTCCGTCAAACGCAGTGAATAGCATTTTCACTGCAGCGCTTGCTATCAGATTGATGTTTAGTGTGGCATCTGGCGATGAAATTGTGATTGTATAAGGGGACTTGAGTTCATTGCATCTTTTTTTTATATGCCACCACGCATGCAATGTTTTGGTGGAACGCCGCCGCACCTATTGCAGGGGTTGACCAATAAAATAAAACATGGTTCTTTGGCCTGCAAAAACAAACTGTGCATCCCTGAAAGTTGAAACTCCATGAAAATGTGATGCCGGCGGTGCTAAAAAAGAATTCCGAAGTTTGAGAATGCGACGTTACCTAGTTCAAAAGACACAGAGAACCAAATTTCTCTATGAGCCGAGGTCCCGCCTAAGCCTAGTATTAATCGAGCTAAGAAATGACATTGTTAGCACCTGTAACATTTTTCATTAAAAAAAAAAATAATAATAATAAAAACTTGTCAGAAACGACATATTTGTCAACCCTAAGGCCAGAACAACACAGTCTCCAATGCAGCTCAAATTTGTTGGTTCAAGCGTACCAATAAATAGACTTTCCAATGCAGGAAAAAAAAAAGGTAAAGAGGGACCATTAATGCATACACAGGAAACCCACGGAGTGTCTTCTCTCAGTAACCGACGCTACAGCTAGCACCCACAACATAGTTTTCTGGCTCGATGAACATTAGGTTTAGGCGGACCTTGGCGCTTAGAGAAATTTTGTTTTTCTCTCGCGCCTTTCGATCCAGCTAGCGGGGTGTGCTCGAAACCTTCACATTTTATCACCTCCGCCAGCGTCGCATTCTTGGGAGTTCCAGCTTTCTACGATGCACAGTTTATTTATGTGGGCCGAAAAATCAGGTTTCATCTTCTCGATCTACCCCTCCCTTCCCCATACTACAGCCACTGTCGAGATGAAAACGGCAGGGCGTGTTTCTCGAATGCCCGGCCTCCAGCATGCTCTTGTCGTCTTCCAACATGCTTCGACTGCATGTGTATGCTCGAGGCTGCGGAGACGCCGACGCGTTTATCCAAGGTCTCTCATCGGAGACGGGATTCCCAAAACTCCTCCCCGCCATTGTTATCCTGTCATTGACTACTCTGCTTCTATTGTGGAGGGAGGAAGAGAGGGGAGTATCACACTGTTTCACCTTAAGTCCAGAAGCAGCCAACGCCACGAGCCAATGGGATGGCAACAAAAGTGCACAGTCATGGTGTTCATCGTGTTTCTGCATGTGTTCTATCATTGTTGAACCACTTGCAAACAGAACAGGCCCGATGGCTCGCGCATTCAACGCCGCTCAATCGGTCCCGCTGGCTTGTGGCGTCGGCCGCGCCGAAACGAAGCGTGATGCATCGCTTACCCCGCCCTCCCTCCACCTTCGCTATGTCGATCGTGCACGCTATGACGTCGGACCGCAAGAGAGAGGGAGTCGGCTACAGGAGAGAATGTTAGCAATAGAGCTATGCTTTATTGCTGGCACCATCTTTCATGGCTCGCTTTCTAGGGCACGACGAACGCCACTGAGGGAAGTTCGGAGGGTCCCCGTATTAAGCCATCGCTTTGAAGGCGCATTTTGGTCGTAGTCATTTTTCACTCGAGAGTATTGTCCACAAGAAAAGCAAATTGTCGAAGAGGGACGAACCTCTTGCCATGACGTCGTCCTGTCTATTTTCTGTCCCTTCTACGTTTTGATGTTTCTTCTCTACCCCAGTCTCAGGTTAATTCAGCATGGTTAATATTCACCAGCTCGCCTGCACCCTTGCGATTTTTTCTCTTGCAAAGGACCTTCTTGTGGAGAATGGGCCTTCCGGCGGAAGCTCCGGCAAGGGGGGCCCAGCCGCGAGTGACGCCAGACTGGAAGATCCGTTCCCATGGCTGCCTTCCAGGGGAGCCAAGGGTAGCGAGGCGGTCGCTTCTCGCTCTTTCGACTGGCTCATCCAGCCCATCGGGCAGGAGCGCTTCTTCAGGTGTGTCTTCACGCTCGGAACCTGCAAAGGGCCTGTGTTCCAGCAGCGGATTTAAGGAATGGTGGAGGGAAGCCGCCCCCCTAAGCCCCTTAAAGGCAATTTTTAACACAGTGTGTGTTTTATTAATGTTTTCTATGAGGAAATTTATATAAAGAACCGTCAGGAAGGACCATCCGAAAAGAGTGTCAGAAACAAGCGTTACACAATTTGGCGACTTCGCATATCTGCTCTACTACACCAGTTCAACCTCCCCGTTTAATTTAGTGAGGAAAGTGCAGTAGAAGGGTGGGGGAGGGGCAAGGAAGGGAATGGAGACAGACAGTGAAAAGAGGGGCATGATAGGCTGGTTAGGTGATGGATTGGGAAAGGGAGAGAAAGAAAAGGAGAGGAAATTTACAAGATAAAATTAAATAAATAAATGTGTGTGTGTTTTTGAGGGACAGGTTCTGTACCCTTGGTTTCTGTCTAGATCAGGGGTGGCGAAACCGCAGCTCGCGAGCCGCATGCGGCTCTTTGCTGGTTCAAGTGTGGCTCGCAGATCCCTCAAAAGGACCCCCCCCCCCCCCCCCCCCCCCCCGGCCCCTATCCGCGTTTCCCCAGGAAAAAAAGAAGGTATTTCCGGCAGAATAAAGTATGGCCCTCGGTTTCGCTATTTTATTACGTACTACTTTATTACGTATAAATGCACAGCCTTGTGCACTCATATGTACAGTCAGACTCTGAACAAAAATTAAACTTGCCCCCCCCCCCCCCCCCGCGGCGCTTGGAAGTTTCGTGGTTTCGTTTGCGGCTCTTAGGCCGGGTCAGCGTGGCCACCCCTGGTCTAGATGATCAAACTTGTGTGATTTGTTTTAATGATAAAAACAATATACACCAGCTGTTTTTTAGGAAGAACTGTTAAACTTTTGGTGAAATGGCAAATGTTAGATAAACAATCTACAGGGATAGATAGAGAAAACTACTGAATGCAGAAAGCCGAAACTCAGTGAGAGTGTGACGCTAGCGGTGGTGATGAAATGTGAACGATTTGAGCACATGACGTTACCTAGATCAAAAGATGCGAAAGAAAACAAAATTTCTCTACGAGCCAACGTCCACTCACACCTAATATTCACCAAACTGAAATTGGAGATTGTGGGTGTCTGTAGCAATTACGTCAGTGAAAAAAAACCTGTAAACAAGAAAGCGAACAGTGTCGTCTTTCTAACTGACAATATTTTTTTTTCACTGTAATAAATGCTACAGGTGTCACTATCTTTAATTTCAAAAATGATGAATATCAGGCCTAAAATAATGTCGGCTCGTACAGAACTTTTGTTTTTGTTTTGTATCTTTTGATCCAAGTAATGTCACGTGCTCAAACTTTTGTATTCTATCACCACCGCTAGCGTCAACATTATCACCGAGTTGATGCTTTCTGCGATCATAGTTTAGTTATGCGTGCCGAAGATCCGGGTTTTATTTTCTCGATCGAATTCTATACATGAACTCATCTCTGTTACGTCATGGCGCGGTGGTGGCGTGTCGGACGCACTTCTGGTCCGGGGCCGTGGGCGGAAGTGTTTATCTGAGATGTGTATTCCTGCGTTGTTTTGAAAGGAACCAGACAAAAGCCTGCCTTCTTGTCAAAATGCTGCGATTGGGGCTGTACCAAAAGGGTCGAGAAAGGTTTGAAGGTCAGTTTTCATGCGCTCGGTTCGTCCGAGAGTCTGGATATGTGCTGTGAAAAGGGAAAACCAGACGCCGTCGGACTACGATTACTTGGGCAGAAAGCATTTTGGGTTGAATTCACGGATACTTCTGGCCATCAGATTTATTTGTTTTGTTCCAAAATGAACGCCGGAAAACCGTCAAGTTGTACGGACCACCTGCGGACTACGTTCAGTGCGTCTTCAATTTCAAACGGTCGCCTGATTGTTCGAACTGTCGTCTGCTCTTTCAAACGTTTCTGCTTGTCGTCTGCTCTTTTAGAGGACACCGGCCCGTAGACCAAACGTGGGCCCTGTACTTGCGATAAGAAGTAAGTGCAGGCCTCAAAAGACTTAAGTTTTAAGGTTGGTAAGCAGGCTCGTCATAAACAGTAGATACAAGGAGATGTTGCTCATTGTTACCAGTGGCCATCGCCGACTTGTTATGCCTTGCGATTTTCAGTATCGACGTCGACCATCTCGGCTACGGTTCACGCATTTGCAGTCCGAGCGACGTCACTACTGAAAATTCCGAGCGAAATCTCATCATGTGAGTCAGGCTTTAGCGTACATTCCGCGGCATCCACGCGGAATGAATCGCCGCAAGTCAGATTATTCACGCGAAGTTTTGCGGTGTAACGAGCGTCGTCAATTTCGCTGACGCTGCTCAAGTAGTCAGACATCGTTAGGAGGACGTAGAATCAACAATTCCAACGCGAAAAAGAGCGCGGGGACTCACACCGACGCCGACAACATCGCATTTTAATGGTTTGTTTATGGGCGACCGCGAGCTTCTTCCCCACACCCCCATCGCGCATGCGCGGCGCCGGTGGCGTCCGCTAGAGGCGCTCCGGGCGCTCTGGTTTGTTTGTAAACATGAGTTGGTGTATAGATCTGGGTAATGTTGTGATGTCACGTCCATCCATGATGGACGTGACGTCACAACCCTCTGCGGACTCCCCTCCCCCAACCAAGCCCACCACTCACACCTTCCCCCCAAGCCTGGCCTACAAATCCGCCCCTGCTGTGTTCTCCTGCTGCCTTCCACTTTGGCCAGCTTCGTGTTTTTCCTCGCCCTCCTCTGCCTCTTTTTTTCTGAAAATTTTGGCCCCCTTTCACTACGTCTCCCATATTACGAGGCCGTGGTGCTGGGGCCTTACCCTACATGGCGGGACTAAGAGTTTGGAATATGGCTACCTGCTGCAATTGGTCAGCGATTGGTCAGTCGGCGATGTCCCATTCTTGCTTCACCCCACTGTGTAAACTAAGTCCCTGGATTCCTCACGTCATTTGCTGGAGGCCAGACTGGGCTTAGCTGGGACTCGTATTTTTTTTTAACGTAGTAAAACAAAGGACGATGCAGATAAGAACAAAAAAGGGCATGGCACAGCTTTAATTTGAATTCCAAAACAAAGATAAACACATACATAGAAAGATAACATACACATGCTCACAGAACAGACTAGAGACATGGCAATCAAATCTAAGGGTGCTTGATTCTCATATTCTTTGAAGGGGCAGTGCAACATATTCAGTTGGAATGTTTTTCACTTTACACGAGCTTACGGCACTAGCGGGACCCAAGTATACTCGAACGCAACACCCCGACCAAGAAACGTTTTTGTTGCGGTGTAATTTAAATCTCAAAAGCGAGCGTTTTCTTTCAATCTCTCCTTCGCAAAACTTGATGACGTAGCGGGGCGGTCCAGTACCCCCAGTGACGATGTTTGAATGCAGCTCATAGATTGGACCCGAGCGTTGCGCGAGCCCTCGGTTTATGCTTGTTATAATCAATAGCTCGACGAGCATTCAAACATTGGCTTGTGTCCAATCGCTGCGATGACGACAACAGTTGAACCCTAGCAATGTCTGGAACCCAGCCGCGCGCTACTCGTTCTGCACATTGTCTTCAGTGAAATCTGGTGCTGTCAGTAATGCCGTCGAGGAGCTTGGATCTGGTAGACTTGGCACTTCTCGGGAGTTAGGGGATAAAATCTGGTCAATGAACTCGTCTTTGTTGCAGGTTGTGTGGAGGTTTTGGCATTGAAGTTCAGCTTTAATGAGCGTAATGCTCAGGCTCACAAGACTTTGGGTAATGGCAATACTCCAGTTGGTAAACGACATTGTTGGTTAACTGAATGTTATTGAGTGATGAAAAGGACTTAATCGGCTTAGAACTTGATTGGGTGTTCCATGGCATTCTGATTAAAAAAAGGCAGGGAAGGCAGGCTTACTTGGTGGTGAAGTGGCAGACTTAAGATGTCAACTGTGCCATAAGTGAGACTTTGTGGATTAAGAAAAATGCTTAATGAGTGAAAATAAAAGAAAATACTAAAGCGACGGTTGAGTCATGGCAAATCATGGCTGATGGCAATTTTGAGATTGATTGCAAAGGAAACTGAAGTGGCCTCTCCTCAGGACCACTACCCTCTGCTCTCAAGAAATTTATTTGCAAAACACTGTCTTGTTTGCTTTTTATTTTTCCTTCTTGACCTTGAAATTCTGAGTTTTTCCGATAAATTAAATTCAAATTGACATAAATTCTACTGGCTAGCATTTCTTGGGTTCTATCTTAAAATTTTATCTAAAAACACGGAACCCTATGCATATGACTCACATAAAACTTATTGGCGTGTCGTTTTTTTACTCAGATCTCGTGACAGGCACTTCCTCTGTGTTCCTGTTAATTCGCTTTCACAACTCTGATAGTTGGTGCCATGAGTGACTGCATGGGTCCTTTCCTGAACGGCAGGGAGCTGTGGGAGCAGAAGCCCCTGCTTGTGAAGCGGCATCAGCCGGGCTTCTACGGGGACCTGATGAGCTGCCAGCAGTTGGACCGCATCCTCAGGGAGGCAGGTCACCTCGCATTTTTTCCATTTTTATAGCCATGTATGTATTGGATGTGCCCAGTAGATCTTTCGCTGTAAAACGAGCCTGGAAAATCGGCGCCTGCATGCAGAAACCTTAAACTTCCACGGAACATGCATTGAGTTGGTGCATTTTACTTCGTGAAATTTCACGGCGTAGCTCTCTTCCCGTAAAAGATGATACCAACCAGACATGTACATAACGCATTACAAGTAACGAGTTTTTTTTATCGCTCACCAGTCACCTAGCTGTGTTTGGAGATTTGTGTTTTTCCTTTGTCCCTCTTGTTCCCCTTCTCCAGGGATTATTTTCGTCATTCTTGTCCAGCTCGCTTGCACCTTTGCATTTAATTGCATTATAACAATAAGGTTCGTTGGTTGAACCTTCTAGAACCGAGTGTGGACCGAATGTAAACCCAGAGGTTTCCAACGCGGGAAGGCACATAATCCATTGTCAACTTCGAACTTTAGAAGCGGGGAGAACATAATAAGAGGGGAATCCCAGATCCACCAGCTCTTGCTGAAGCACAACACTGCCGTTCCTTCGAGCGCCTCAGTAAATGACTCTTCAGCGTCGCCGGAGATGTATTTTCAAAGAAGCGGGGAAACAAAACTGATGAAAACTTCGAGGTGCAGCTACTGTTTAAGTGCAACGACTACTGAAAAGAAAATAATAAACCATAAAACAAAAACAGTTGTGTATTTGGTTGTCAAAGTAACTTGAAAAATAACTCGTTACTTTTGAGGTAACTCGCACGTTTCTTTTGAGAATCAATAACGAGTAATGTATTTAGTTCCTTTTTGAGCGAGTAACGTGTAACGCTATTTAGTTACTTTTTTGAGTAACGTTTACATGTCTGATAGCAACCCTCTTGCCAAAGTCAATGGCGGGTGTGTTCACAGACAACCGAGTTTGCGACGGACGTGACTTGGGTCGGCTTCCACCAACGCGCTGCGAGCAGACGACGCACTCTGCCGTTGATGCCAAGGACTGAAGTTGGAATGTCCCACACGTCGCATTGTTGCGTGCGATCTTGAGCAATGCTAACGCAGATGAGGCGTGTGAAAAGTGCCTTGTGAGGTTGGGACTTTTGATAATTCGCTCGGCCGCAAAGCATATCGGCTTTTTAACGCATTTACTCCGGGAACTATGGTACCGGTAAAGCCCCAAGCATTCATCTTCCTCCTCTCCCCCTACCGACGCCGCAGAGGCAGCTGTACTTCACGGAGAACGTGGACCTGACGACGTACCGCGGCGGCGTGCGAGAGACGCACAACCCGCCGGGACGCGCCCACGCCGCCGTGGTGTGGGACTCTTTCCAGCAGGGCTGCTCGGTGCGCCTGCTCAACCCCCAGACCTACAGCCGCCAGTTGTGGAGGCTCTGTGCCACCCTGCAGGAGTTCTTCGGCAGCATGGTCGGGGCCAACCTGTGAGTACCGCCACGGTGCCCAAGAACGCGTCTCCGACTTGCATGTGTAGCGTCCTATCCTGCCCGTACACCAAAAGAGGTCCCGAAGTGGCAACAAATGACGTTGCAAAAGCTGGCATGTCCTGCTGTCGGATTTCGCGGTACTTGCGGTTGGGCGTGGAGGTTCTGGAAGAAATTACGGGAGGACACTTAAGCTTTGCCTTTAAGAGTGGAACGCGATGCTTAAATATAAACCCCTGCTTGTTCCCAAGCGATGCAAGTGCGTCTGCGTAACCTGATGGGTTGTGTGTCTTGCTCGCAACTGAAGGGTCGTGGGTTTGAATCCCACCTCCACCTCAAATGTTTCAGATTTTTCCTCTAAGGCAAATGAATTACCGTATTTTCTGGACTACAACTCGCACCCTTGTAGGAGTCGCACATCCGTATATTGAGCAGTTTTTGTGGAAAAGTTGGCATATAAGTCGCACCTCTTTGCACAGCTCACGCGATGAGTTTTTTTTGGTTTACGCGCATCGGTATTGTGAGATCGGAGTTTGCACCATCAGCTGGGTTGCACATACTGTTTGACGTGCAACTTTGACATTTCGACTCGCGAGAAATGCCCATAGCATGGCGCTGTCTGGCGTGGGCAATCAAGTGTTTCGAAGGACATAAAACGCTCAAAATGAGAAGTTAGTCAGCTTTATTTGAGCGAGCACGTGCCGAGAGAACAAAAGTTTAACGAGCTAGACATCGTAAAACAAGCTTTGGATCACTAGGCCTAGCATAGGACAGGTCCCGGAGATGATGCGAGCATAGATGCACAGGCAGGAAGATAAACCTTGACATACTTTTTTTCAGTACCTCTAAAAGATCGGCGTGGCACAACCCTTCCTTTACATGTAGAAACATGGCTGGAGCATGGCAGAAAAAAACTGCTCATCAAACGGAAACTGAGAAAGACGCGTGAAAATGCTCTCTTACATTTTACCTTTCAGTGTTCCTGGACTGAAGCGAAAGAATACGGAACCATGGCTGAATTAGGCAATGTAGATATCATGTTGTAAAAGCTTTATTTTCACTGTCTTGCCTATCCACATTGAGCCGCCTTGGAGAAACCCTAAAATTTCTCGCTTTCTGAGTCGGTTATGAAAAGTGTAAAAAAGTGCGATGACAGCAGTGCCTCCTGGAGGGGGAACACCACCTGTGGCTACGTAGCGACCCGCAGCAGAACGGTCGTCTGCCATGTCCACCGACGCTGCTGCGACACTGCCAGGAATGTGGTAGGCAGCAACATGACACTTCTACGACGCCATTGGGTGGCAATCGAGGGACCGCTGTTTTAGGACGTGGTAAACACACCGGCGAGAGACGCGTGCCAGGCACTAGTGTACCACTTGATGTCTGGAAGGCGCCTTCGACCGATGTCTTTACTGCATCCTTGTACAGGGTCCCTCGATTTCCGCCCAAGAGCGTCGTAAAGCATCACATCGTTGCTTGGAACCATTCTGACAGTGAGACGGCGGTGGAAGAGGGTGGAGCAGACACCTTCTGCTGTAAGTCGCTGCCCGCACCGACAGTGCGTGGGAACTTCGGCAGCAAGGTTATGACCACGGCAGCACTTGCGTACGCCCAAACGTTTTGCCGGAACTTCTACAACCAAGCGCCAGGGTCGCGACATCCAACAGCATGACACGCTGGTTCCTCCCTGCTCTAAATCCTGCCTTAGAAGCCACCCCCAGCTCTAGAGGCCACGCCTGGTCCTGATGCCACCACTGCTCTAAAGCATAGCTTATTTGGTGGCTGTAGTTGTGCCCTCGATCACACATGCTTTCTTTCTCGTTTCCCGACTGATGCCAGACTGTGGCCCTTTCCCCAGGTACCTGACACCGGCGGGTTCCCAGGGGTTTGCCCCCCACTACGACGACATCGAGGCCTTTGTGCTGCAGCTGGAAGGACAGAAGCTCTGGCGGGTGTACGCTCCCAGGTAGCGGGATTCACTCCAAATCTTGCCATCCCTGTGGAACAGACCTTTTTCGAGTAACGAGCGCCGTCTGGGGGCCTGTCTGCTAACTACAAATGAAGGGCAACCCAGCATTTATCCACCCGTCAGGACAGATTGGCACAGTGCTGTTGTACCAGTCTTTATTGCTTTTTATGCTCTATACTACTGATGCTCAAAAGAAAAAATTTTAAAAAGAAAATATGTTCAAAGATAGGTGCCGATGACAATGGTCGTGGGGGACAGTGCCCCCTGCAAGTGGCGACAGTGGAAAGCAAGGCCACGGGAGAGTGTACACGCATGCAGAGGCTTACTGGAAAATGGTTGACTTGCACTAGAGAGGTGCAAATGCTATTGGAGCATGGGTAGAAGCGCATTGCGGCAACTGTGCCATTGTGTGCCAATCCACTTTCGCTGCACTATCCTGCTCCCAAGCATAAATGTTGCGCTAAAATTAGCCAAAAAAGAATTTTTTTTTTAGGTGCCGGGAAGACATTGCAGGCACCTACAGGCTCAGGCTTGCATCGTTGGCCAGTTTTTCGTGTGACGTTGCCGAAGAAATGTAGATGGCATATTACATAAGGTATTTACTAAGATTACTTATTTACTAATATCCCAACAAATGGCCCCCCCCTTCAAAAAAGAAAAAACAAGATAATCATTTCTTTTTTTTTTTGGCACGATATGCTATTTTCTTTTAAATACTGAAGGATGGCCCCCTCCTTCTAATCATGTTGTTCAGATGAATGATGACGTCGTCGTAAATACGGTTAAGCAGCTATGGTGGAACATAGGTGAACATTGCTGACTGGGAAGTATTCATCTTTGCTTCATTGCCCCTCACCACGATAACAAGTTTAAAAGAAAAACATAACCTAAAAATAGTGTTTTTTCAACTTTTCTAATTGTACTCCGAAAGATAGCCCACTTCTTTTCACCTAATTTGCTCTTGATTTTAGGGAGGCTATCTCGTGACATTGTGGTAACCACCCTCCACGGTGCTTATTCGTTCTTGGCCGAAGTATTCGCTACTTCATTGAATATTTGATTGCGGCTAAATATTTTAATAGCAAATTCGCGGATCGAATACTAATTGAATATTAAAATAATCAATTCATATTTGAAGTTTAGAATATTCATACACCCCTGGTTTGCATCTATGCTGTGCTTGGAAAATTGAATACTAATTGAATATTAAAATATTCAATTCATATTTGAAGTTTAGAATATTTATACACCCCTGGTTTGCATCTATGCTGTGCTTGGAAAATCGAATACTAATAGAATATTAAAATATTCAATTCATATTTGAAGTTTAGAATATTTATACACCCCTGGTTTAGATCTATGCTGTGCTTGGAAAGCACTTCACAAGCTGGGGTTGTTACACTGCATCATCCCTTGCCTCATTCGTTCCAGGGACCCCAGTGAGGAGCTACCCCGGTTCTCCAGCGGTAAGTGTTGTTGCCAGACTGGGCAGCGTCTGCGAGGCGCTTGTGGCCGAGGATGCTTCGTCCTCTCGACAGGCAACTTCACAAAGGAGGAAGTTGGGGAGCCCCTGCTGACAACCTTGCTGGAGCCTGGGGACTTGCTCTACTTCCCCAGGGGATTCATACACCAGGTACGGGGTACGGTGCCTGGCATGGCTTGGCTTACGGCTTGACCACTCTTTTTGTTTGGACTCTTCAGAGTCAGATTTGCTGTGTATGAATCCACACGGTCCCCAGGGCCGGCTTGCCGATCAATGTGGGTATCTCTCCTCGCAGTTAACTCGCCCACAAAAGAAATTTTGGGTTCGCGTGGCCAGCTCCGTAGGGAGGAAGTGCCTAGCGTTACAGCCAATTCCGCCCAGGAGATGTAAACCTTGCCCATTGTTTCCTTCAGTTATTGATTCACACGACTTTCCCCAGAGATAATTTTATACGCCGCTACTACAGTGCACGAATACGGTTCATTTCATTTATGTTTCAAGCCTCTTCACCCTTTTTTTGCGCTCAAAATCGGACTTTGATATTCGAAGCGAAGACGGGTTTTAAGGCGCTAGAACGCTAGATACCTTTAGTTTCTAGTCCCCACAGAGCCAGTCACACGACCTCAAAATCCTTCCTGCGGATTTTGAGGTCACGTGACTGGCTCTGGGGAGTAATGCCACAGCCAGTCACGCCTGTGGCATTACTCCCCTTTTAAAAAACACATCGTTTAGATTCTAAACAAACAAAACAATAGCAGCATTAATCAGTAATAATAAACAATCTGAAGGAATAAAAATATACTGTGTTCAGGCTCTATCGGATGTAGTACAGAGGGGCGTGGCAGGTGGCATGATGAAGACCACATCAGTCGGACAACACCTCATAGTTCAGGTCCCCAAAACAACAAACAATCTCGTAAGGTCCAAAGTAGTATTTCGGGAGCTTCTCACCGAGACTGCAGCACCGAATCGGAGTCCACACCCACACATTGTCGTCGGGCTGAAAGTGGACATCGCGATGGCAGGGGAACTTTTATCCCTTGCCGGTGCCAAGATATTGGCCGAGCATTGTCGTCATCATCAATTGGCATGTAAATGTAGCAAAGCATTGAGCGTAGCTGTCATTTTCCTGCCTCGAACTAGCTGGAACGGCATCTGTATATACTGCTCAAAATTTTATGCTGAAGAACGGCTCTGCAGAATTTTAGTTGAAGAAGTAGAAACAGTTTAATAGCACGACCAAACAAGTTGGTCGGAAAAAACAGTTTTCGTTGAAGCCGGTCGTTTCGCTTTTCGTTAATAGATTTCAGCATCACCAACAAAGCTGTCGGACCATAGGAGCATATTCAAAGGCGCAACATAAACATTACTCCAGTGTTTAAGAAAATCACAACTCAGCACACGCATGTTCGTCAGTTCACAAAATGAGCATGCGTGCTCCACGTGCTCAAGCCCTGTAAATCGCACCAGCCAGAAGCTCGTTTCTGGAATGGTCTGTAAGGGGCACTGTCAATGTTTACAGGTTTTGGCACGGACCCACCACTCACTCCATCTCTCAGAGAATCTACCATCTGCCAAAATATTTCCCGCCTCGATCCAATCAAACAGAAGTCAAAAAACCGAAAAACCCACCGTCCCCATCTATTCACAAGCCATAATTCTACCCCACCACCTTCGTGCACCACTTTCTCGTTCGTGGCCCCCCACCATACTTTTTTTATAAAAAAAAAAAAAAAAAAAAATGTCCTCGATGCGCGTTGCACAACTGCTTTGTTCAGTGTCTGTGGTTGCATAATGCTTTATCCTTTAGTAGGGACCTCAGCATAAGTGAAGGAATCTGTAGCTTCAGTCCAGCGTTGATGACGGAACACACCGTCGCTTCATAGGTGACGTAGTAACTTCGAATCTTTGTAACAATTGAGTTGCAATTCCAGGGCCTTAACGCAAGTTGTATTATTTGCCCTTACATTTTTTTTTTTTTTTTCAATTTGGGTTGTTTTGCTGCTTTTTGTTTTTCAAAGATACATTGGGGGGGGGGGTTCATACACCAACTCATGTTTACAAACAAACCAGAGCGCTCCTAATGGCACACCACCGGCGGCAAGCATGCGCGACAGGTTTTGGGCAAGAAACATTGTTTCCTGAATTGACAAGCCATTGAAATCTGATTTTGATAACGTCGGCGTGAGGCAAAGTGCACTTTTTCGAGGTAGAGCTGTTGATTCTGTGTCTTCAGAGCAATGTCCAACTACTTTAGTGGTCCAAGCAAAAATAATGAGGCTCGTTGTACTCGAAAACTTTGTGTAAATAATCTGGCGTGCAACGATCATTCAGCGCGAACGCCGCAAAATGGACGCTAAAGCCCGATTTGCAAGTTGAGAATCTGCTCACTATTTACAGTCGTGACATCATTCGGGTTGCAAAAGCGTGGACGGTAGTTGCAATGCAGATTGTCGATACCGAAAATCGCATGCAGAATCGGACCAAGTAAATCAGGCATAACAGGTTTGTGATGGCCACTGGTAAGCAATGATCAACACCTCCTTGTATCTACTGTTTACACCGAGCCTACTTACCCCGAACAACTTTCAAACTTAAAAGTCTTGAGGCCTGCACTTCTCATCACAACGTTTGGTCTACTGGCCGCTGTCGTTTGAACGAGCAGACGACAGTTTGGACGATCGGACGGCCGTTTGAATGTGAAGGTGCACTGAACATAATCCGCGGGTGGTCCAGACAACTTGACGGTTTTCCCGCTTTCGTATTAAAACAAAACAAATAAATTTCACAACCACAAGTATCCGTGAACTCAACCCAAAGTGCTTCCCGCACAAGCAATTCTGGTCCGACGGCGTCTGGTTTCCCTTTTCACGGCACCTATTTACAATCTCAGACGATCCGAGCAGGCAGAAAACAGATAAAAACTGATCTCCACACTTTCCCGGCTTTTTTGGTACAGCCCCAATCGCGGTGTTTTGAGAGGGAAGGTTTTAGTCCGGTTTCTTCCAAAACCACACAGGAATGCCCGTCCCGTTTGGTGACTTTCGCCCACAGCCCTGCGACCAACATGCCACCACCATGGCGTGACGTAACTGAGTTGAGTTGGTGTATAGGCATCTATTTTCGTTGTAAACAGCATCAACATCTATCGGGGTTTCTGCTGCAGAAAACAGTTTGTGGGCATGGGATTTTC
This sequence comes from Ixodes scapularis, assembly GCF_016920785.2. Lineage (NCBI taxonomy): Eukaryota > Metazoa > Arthropoda > Arachnida > Ixodida > Ixodidae > Ixodes > Ixodes scapularis. Next base: position 35,830,221 of record NW_024609836.1, on the reverse strand, counting down.
CAACCTCTAGGGAACACGACCTGAATCCTTGGAGGACGTCCTGGTCCGATGAGAAACAAGATGAGGGTTTCGCTCTCAAAGAAAAAAGCGGCCTCGCTGACAGTTCGGCGAGGGCTGCGTGTTGGATCATCACAGAATAAGGCAGTAGATAAATCATTCTTCCTGCAAAGCTTTGGTCTTTTTTTTTATTAATTTTCAACCACCGGTGCGGTGCTTAATTTCTGGGGTTTATCAGTACATGTCAAGAACACAGAACCCTAGCCACAATGAAGTCAGGAGCAGAACCCAGGGATCCTGAATTTAATTCCCACCCCTGTCCATTTCAATTCATATAAGCATCGTACCGGTTTGCGGTCGTGTGTCACTACTGCGCAGTGCACGTTAAATAGCTCAGGCTAGTGGTTGCACCGCACTGACTAAACTGCTCATCTAGAGCTGAGACACCAGACGCTCATTGGGGCTGACTAACTTGCTTACTGATTACCAGCTGAACGTTAGGAAAGTACCGGTATGTGAAAAGCTTTGTAAGCAAGTACGTCAAAATCCTGAGAAGAATCAAACAACTCAAAAGAAGCCCCCAACGCCTTTCGCAGTGGTTCCGTATGTTCACGGCATTACTCATCGATTAAAAAAGATCGCCGGCCGACAAGGCGTCCACGTTGTGTGCTCCGCCCCCAACAAGGCCTACGCCATGTGCCGTAGGGTGAACCAGAAAACCGCCCAGAACGGGACGATGACCTGCAGCACTGCGCATCGAACACCCTACGCCCCATGCGAAAAAGGAGTGGTTTACAAGATCCCTATGTCATGTGGCAAAAGCTACATAGGACAGACGGGGAGGTGCATCAACGACCGCACCAGGGAACATGCAGCCTCTGTGACCGCACTAACGTCGGCGGGCCACCTCTCGGCACATTGTCGGGCCTGCAAATGTGCTCCTGATTTCACAAGCGTCACCGTTTTAGCAAAACACCAAAAGCAGCTTGGAAGGGAGCTCCTTGAGGCGTTGGCCATTGAGGAGCGTCAGTGTTGCCTCCATTGCGCTCTTGCCCAAAGAGAAAATGTATCTGAAGAGAGCGGCACCTCGGATGAACCAAGTTGGGACCCTGTGACTCCAAGATCCGACCGAGAAAAACGAGGGTGACACCACCGGAAATATAAAAGACAAAAAGAAAGACATTTTTCAAGATCCGAAAGTCGAAGAAGACAAAAACTCCACGGATCATGAGAGAAAAAAAGGAAGTTTCTGTCTAAGCTCCGACTGAAGTAGTAGAAGCTACCCTTTTGGGATGGGGAAAGTCGAAGAGGTGGAGAACACCACGGTCCGTGAGAAGAAAAAGGAAGTTTAAGTATAAGCTTTGAAAGAAGAAGAAGAAGCTACCCTTTTAAGGATTGGGTTGAGGAAAAGGAAGTGTATATAAAAAAGGGTTGATAGTCCAGCAGTGTGTTTCTTTCTCTCTCTCTTCGTCGCTTTCCTAACGTTCAGCTGGTAATCAGTAAGCATGGATAACCAACCGGCTCAGCTACAGGCCATCACTACGGCTGACTAACTTCAGGCTCTATAAACTTGCACACGACACAATAAGTCAGAGCATTGCCAGGCAGGTCGAAAATTTGGAAGATTGTGCTCCTACACTCTTAACTATTTTTCCTACTCCAGGAGAAAACAGATGGACCCATACCGAAGAGGCTGTGGGTTCAACTGCTTTTCTCAGTAACCCGTACGTGCCTTCCCGCTAAACTTCTCGATTAATTGAATTGAATTCCGCATTCCCCGCAGGCATGCACGGGCGAGACCAGCCACTCGCTTCACCTGACCCTATCCACCTGCCAGCGTAACACGTGGGGGGACCTGCTCGAAAAGGTGAGGCATCCTCGGCCCCTCGTGGATAGCGCAGTTGGAAACCCGGAAGCCGAGGTTTCGGTACGGTGCCTGGAAATAATCTTCGACCGGCATGAAGTGGTTTCAAAGTGACAATGTATTGCATCGCGAGAGCCGGCACGTCGTGCCGTCGGATGTCACGCTTCCAGTGACTGGCTGTAGGACTTCCGCAAAAAAGACGGGCAAACATGAGCGTCACTGTCGTTGCATCGTCCCTACTCCCATAGCTTCCGTGAACTGTCAAGCTGGAAAGTAATGCGGCGCATTCACTTCCACCGTCGTGTCACCGCCAGGATTGTGGCAGGCAGCAGCGTGTCGCGAGTGCAATGTCGTCGGCTGGAAATCGAGGAACTGCAGATTAGGAAGCGGTAAATGCTCCTGTTGGTAGATGTCGGCGCACATTGATTCGGGTGCCCTGGGAACGGCATCTGAATGGCCATTGGATAGAAAGAAGGTGGTCTCAATGCGGGCTTCGGTTTGGACCAAGCCGATATAAAATGGCTCGTCGTAGTCAAGAAAGTAACCTGTTGCAGTCTGATGAGAAAAAGAATTGGTTTTGAGAGATCAGTTTGGACCTTTAATTGTTCTTTTCTTTTTGTGACTTTTACATTAAAAGACGGGTGGCGAGGAGTGTGATCGCGTGACCCCTGGCTCAATCGCCATTGGCCGAGCGTGTTGCGTCTTGACCATGACCATTATTGGTGAAAGGGCAAGGGTGTCGCCGCTGTACTCATTCTCTCCAGGCACCAGAGGCACCTGCGATAAATGCGCGCATGCTCCATTCGTTTTCAGGAATGCAACAGTCGCCCGGTCCAAGTTCAGTACAGCTGATGCTGTATGAATTAAATGGTAATTAATTACGTAAACGTTAATTGATTCTCGGGATAAAGTCGGGAGACAAAATGTGCACCGGAAAAACAGGTATAGGGAGTGTCCCGGCAGAAGATTTGCACAATGTTTTTTACTGCAAAAGGAAAAAAAAAAAAAAAAGCATTGTTGAATGTTTATTTTTTGACCGAATGTAGCGCCAGCAGTCTGAACGAGATGGCAAAGTTCTAACCGTTGTCTCATTCAAAGATTAGAAGTGATTGTCCTAAATTATCAATGGGAAAATTATGGTCGATAGAGCACTCGAAGACATGGAGCTGAATGGTGCTAGTTAGCAAAAACAGGCCCTGTTTTTCCACTGAAATTTTTACAAAATCAATTCATAACTTGTGAAATCTTGTGAAAAAAAAAATATATCCTGTTAATTTTTTGGGGGACATGCTGTATTGTCTTTTGTAAATGATCAATTATTAATAAGAATTACTTCATACTCTGGCTCAGTTTCGCAGTTGGTAAGCCCAGTAAATTTAGCAGCAACGTGGTAGTTTTTGCAACTCTCTTTCATAACATTATTCTCACCTCATGGAAACTAGCCCTATAAACAGATTCTGCATTAAAACACCATTTATAAAATATCCAAGCTTTAATAATTTGTGTACTTCAAAGATCAACTTCGCTTCATTTTATTTTTTAAAGAATGCAGTCCTCTTCAGTATCACGTAGGAAGACCAGACGTTGAATGTTACGACATAGTTCTGTTTAATTGTTTCTTAAATGGTCCAGCAAACTTTGCAACTAGCAAGGTTGCTGAAATCGGCTGACTCGAGCAGGCAAATTGAGGCACAACCAACAGCGCAGTTGACGCTATGGCGTGGGCGTACCCAACATTAAGCTAAATGTCATCACCATTGCCCCCTTTCATTTGTTTTTACTTCTTTGGGCAAGCGTAACGGATGACGTCAGCAATGTTTTCTCACGGCGCTCAGCGGTGTTCACATGATTGGCGTAACGCGCCTAACGCAGCGCGCTTTATGGGAGCCGTCCGGCCGCCCCACCGTGGTCCCCCCATTACCGCTATCTCCCGCATCCATCTGCCATCATCATCTTACGGTTTGTGATTATTGTTTCTCGGAGTTTCGTCCACACTACAGACTCTGCATGCGCAGGCTTGTGCTGCAGTTGTGCGGATGTCATTGAATGTCGTAGACATTAAACGCGATAAAGAATGTGGTGCAGACGACACTTGCATCTGGCACACGCCTGCCCCGATCCTGCCCGTCGTTGCGTAGAGGATCACGTGACATCTTGTACCACGTGATGGCCATGTTCTTGGCTGCCCGAGGTCAATGTTGCTGGACGAGGCGAAGTTTCGGTTTCGATTTCTGCTAGTGTTTAAAATCGGATTTAAGAATATACCATTTTTCGCAAAGCAAATGACGTAGTGTCTTTTACTAGGGCTTTTTAATGCGAAACCACTCATTGTCACAAAATCTTCGGAACTGAGCAGAGTTGCCCTTTAAATGCGGGTAAACTAGGTTTCGTCGGTGGCGCGAAAAATTGACGAGTAAACCTCTTTGGTCTAGGCCCTGCCCACGGCACTCCAGCTGGCGTTGGAAGAAGACGTGGACTTCCGCAGATCACTCCCGAGAGACTACCCCAGCGTCATGGGAGTGGCGAATGCAGACTTGGTGAGCAGTCCCCTAACGCCTTTTGAGACAGTTAAAGCAACCGAAGCCTCTGGCACCGTAGCAGCTGCCTTGAAATACTGAACACGGGCCCACGCCACAATAGGCGGCCACCCTCTACATTTGAAAAATAAGCAAAGGACATATGAAGTGCCCACCCCAGACTTCTGAGCCTATCTAGCTTACCAAGATACTTCTCCGGATGAGCCGCTTTTTAAGAACATTGCTGCAAAGTGGTAAAGCTTGACGCATGTGCATGGCGGGTAGATTTTACTACTTTATGCCGACGTGCGCACGTTGGGCTTCACCCCTTCTCACCGACGCAAAGCGGCGAAGCTTAACATGCGTGCACCAGTGCGAAGCGGTGAAGCCCGCCGAACTTTGTGCCCTCTATCCATTTCTGCCCTCAGGCCTAACCAGCTTTTTTAAACTATCTCCAAAGTGTGGATAAGAACTTGCTCGATATTTACGGTAAGCTGCATTTCACAAGTTTTCAGCGTAGCAAGAAAAACGGGACGCTTGGCTCGTAGCACTCGGTGCTGTACTAGCAGATGACAATTGGACAACAGTGTGTTCGGAGTTTTTGTTGTGTTGTCCCTCTTTTTACGTGTCTTCCTCTTCCTTCCACGTCTGAGGTTCTGTTATGTGAAATATTTGCCAGTATGCCTGCACGCTTACCCTTCTTTCATAATTAGATTGTTGGTGTGAGACATAAAATCCTGGCACCGTAAAATACCAAGCTGGCTCCCACTTAAAAGTCGGATCTGGACAAAAGGGGATGGGTGCTTTTTAGGTTCAAGAGTGAAAAGTAGAATGGACACATGGTAAAGTAGGGCTCTGCTTGGCCCCTGTTTGTTTCGACAGAACGGTTGGGAGCAGTATAAGCATCGGCTGGCACCGCCAATTTTTTAAGTGGCCACTGCTCTTGTCAAGCTTCACCACTTCACACCGGTGCACACAAATGAAGCTTCGTCGCTTTGCACCAGCATGCTCATAGAAGTAACTGACGCAGAGGAGCATCTTGACTGCTTCAAAAAGACTGAAGTTATTGGGTTGATACATTTCGTTTCACCTTACGACAAACCATGGAGGACGCTATAAGCCGTCGAAACCAGTCCCATGTCATGCAAGTGTCATTGTAAGGCGAACTGGAGCACGGTTTTCTCCCACTATTGTTTTCAGCGAACTTTTGGGTATGGTGTTACTCTCGCACCCGTACCAGTGACGACTCGCTACCATAACAGTCTGCAACCCACCGTTCAGGCAAATCCCCGGCGGGAGGCTTTCCTGGCGAAGATGCGCGGCCTGTTCGAGCGCCTCTGGGACTTTCTGCCCGTGGACGCGGCGGCAGACCAGATGGTCAAGGCACACCTGCATGAGGCACTGCCTCCCCTCTTGTCCCAGCGTGAGTGCCAAAGGTCTTAGATTTTCTCTTTCAGGGCCAAAGAAGCCAAGTGTTTCTCCAGAACTGCTCGGTAAAGCGCCGGCACAAAGGTCCCGGGGAAGACCGCTCCAGTCGCCTTTCTAACCTCGGATGATAGACCTTTCCGGGAAATGCCGGAAGTCCTCGCGGCGAGGAGGATTGTGGGTTTTTTGAGGTACGCTCGTGCCGACTCGAACGCTTTGTATATCCTGGAAGCGGTGCGATTTATTCTCTCTTATCATTGGTAGCTCTGACCCTGCAAAAAATAATGCGAACACAAAAGGTAGTCATCACATCTCTTTTCCTTTCCTTCTGCCTTCTCTGCATTCGGACATCACAAAATGTTAAAGCGGAGTGAACTTCGTGTTCGCTTCTTGGATAGTCTCGCGTGTCGACATCGGAACATCGCAATGCGTCAAGCAGACGGTGGGGGCACCATATTTCCAGGAAGGTCAAGGATTTTTTGCCAGTGCTCGTTGAGGGCAATGGGTGTTGTGCTGTTACAATTCTTAATCGCTGCAAAAGCCAATCTGAGTAAGGTATTGTGATAGCTGCTGGGGCCTCTTCCAGGACAGAGAAGGGGACAGCATTTGGATAGTAAAGAAAGTTACATCCCACAGGATTTTCCGTAAATATTGCTCGCTGCTAAAATGCATCTTTATGTCCGATTTGCAATGATGAGTGCATTTCCCAACAAGACATTCGAAGTCTCTCCCAAAATAAGCTTTGAAAAACAGGAGTCCTCAAATGTGTTATCATTGAGACCTGCCAGCACTTGACTCTTAAACCAGCTGAATCGTAGTCACCGTAGCCATAGACCGGGCAGAGCAAAACTGCCCCCATGCTTCCACCTATACGTCCAACGTCATGTCCTAGCTATTCGAAGTAGTAAACATGTGTCACAGAATTTTTAGTTTCGCAATAACCTGAAACTCAATTCTGAATGGCAGCTTGTTGCTGTTCAGAAAATATTAGGCATGTGCAAATAGTGAATTTTGAGTTTGAAGCGAATTTCATAGTTTTTCCAAGATTTTCCCAATTGCGCATCATGCTTAAACGAAAATTCGGTTGAACTCGTGGAGGTTGTTCCCCACCTTCCACTGGTCCACTTTTAAGCCCTGTATTGCTCAACAATTTTAATACAACTATTTCTATGAACTGTGTCATGTAAACAACAATTTGTCACAGCTCTCCTAATTGAAGAGATTTATTAGTCTCCTTGCTCTATTGGGGAGGAGGACAGACCGTGACGCCCCAAGCGGTTAACTTTACAACTGCACGGATGGGGACAACAAATACAATGACTCAGCGCTCGGCCGACATAACCGAACGCGGCGTCAGCGTTCGGCTGGAGTTCGTGTTCTCCGGTGAGGGGGAGGAGGGGCTCTTTTGTTTCCACTACGGCCTGCATGAACAATGCAGCATGCACGGTCCCAGCTTAGCACAAAAGCCGAAGTGGGTCAAGCTCGCATCCTCTGAGGATAAATCCGGCACTTAACGTTGCTTTGCGATTGTTAGTATTTTTTACATTAAACTGTGCCCCGCGCTCTATTGTAGAAGATGACATGGACATGCCCATAAGGCCTGTCGGCATGTGCACAGGCCTTGTGTAGAGTAAACACCGAGCGTGGGGAAAACAAACGGGTCAGGGCGCCCCCTATAGTTCGATCTCCTGCCCAATAGAAATATTATTTCTCTAAATTCATATTTGACAAAAAAAAAAAAAAAAGAAGCACAAATGATGAATGTGGGTTGTCAAGATGTTGCTGCCCGACATATAATTTTGCACAATTGCAGCAGCTTAGAGCCCAGTTGAGTGCGCTTCTTACCGAGTACCTGTGCAGTACAGGGAAGCAATGCCCGCGAGCTCCGCGGGTATTGCTTCCCTGCAGTGTACAGGTACTCGACGAGAAGCGCACTCAACGGGGCTAATCTGCCAAGATCAACGCTTCGATAAATATGAATATTGCAGTTCATCTCGAAGCAAATATGAATAGCACATTATTCAAATCTGCTATTAGAAAATCTAAATATTTGCACTGCACTAGAAGATATATCTTCTTAAAAATGTTTGAATTGATGCCGGAGTGCTAGGTGATTGCTTGGGGGAATTACTGTGTTTACTCGAGCAATGAGGGCATTCAACAGGGAGCAGCTATAAGGACCAACCCATTTGACATGCCTTTCAAGATTGAATAGAAACATAAATACCTAAATTTGGCATGCAAACATCATTTTGCGATAAGTTTTATGTCTATCTTTTTGGAGTTCAAATAAGGTGTAATGAAATATTAAAAGTACATAATGGAAATATGGTTACCGTGCATGTCCTGTCTTAAACCAGCCTGTTTGTCGTCTGCGCACTGGTCTGCGCGATCGCTCCCAGATGGCTCACTAAATGGAAATGCGTCGAATGCTATAGTAGAGACTGGCGACGAGCAGGGTAATCACGACAAGTGTTACTTTTATCTAAATATAATGAATGATGACCGTCGGGAGTAAGCTCGCAAACCAGCGTGCAGATGAAGAACATCTGGTATAGGGCATAGGAAATGCACGGTTGCCATTTTTTCTTAATTTTTAATATATCACATCCTCCGAGCGCAGCCCTAAAAAAAAATTTACATAATCTTTTTGCAGAACAACGTTTGTTTCAGGTATGTCTAGAATTCTAATTGTGCAAGGCGTTCCTGATGTGCTGGTCCTTATGGCCAATAATAGGGGTCTACAGAAGTAGGCCAATGACTTAAAGGGGCGGTGCAACGATTTTATGATTAAAACAATTTGCATCTCATCATTTTTGCGTTGTTTATCGTATCCCAGAGGATAGAGAAAACACTTCCTTTATTAAAAATGTTGCGATTCCGCTGCATAATCGCAAAGCAAAAGTCGAGCTTTTTCCCCCACCTGCAGCCCCAAGTGGCAGCCGAAGGAACTACGGCGGAAAGATTACGTGACCTCGCTCGGCTCTAAGCTGCAGCATAGCGCCCGCTAATGTACGCAGAGAGAGGGAGGGGAAGCGTCCTCCGAGATAGCACACGGGAAGCTACACGGCACTCCGAATGACGTCACTGGGAGTGCGACCAGGTGTGACCCTGAAGAATGGGAGTGAGTTGAGGGGTGCCCGAAATGCCAATCTTCATCTTTTTTTTACGCAACAACTAGGACACGCAGGCGAAATCGGTTTTCTGTTCTTTACTTCAGAAGTGTCAGGGGGCAACTTCCAGAAATCTTTGACCGATGTTCGAAAATTGTTGCACCGCCCCTTTAAGGAAAAAAGATGTCTTCACCTGAAAATGCTATCAGCACCGGTTTCACATTGATGGAGAATTGTTTTCTAGACATTGTTATTTACCAAGTTACTTAAGGAGAATGGAATGAATGGCTGTTTGCATGCTCTGCGGGAAAGTAGACTCGCTGGCCTTGTATATAAACAGCGCATCTAGTGCTCGAGTAGATACGGTGAAACGCCCGATGTACAACTGGATGCACAGGTTTGCAGTGAGGCGGGAAAGCATAGAATGCGTCGTCTCCAAGTTGGATGGGCGAATGTACAAGTCTTGACATGGTATTCACAGCGAAGCAAACATAATAAAGTGTAGGGTGCACCCTGTGGATCTTGCCCCGTAAAACAAGGCATAAAGATCAGCACAGCCCCTACACGTAGCTTTCACTGAATGCGCATTGAAGGAACTTCAATGCGCATTTAATCTCTGCCCATAGAAATGTTATTTTGTGTGCCTGTTATCGTCTGCCTAATGCGTCCACAAATTTTTATTCTGCCTTGCATGATGCGTTATGCACAATTACATCTAGGTTTCCTTTTGCACCTTTATTTTTACTTGGCGATTTCAATTTGCCCCTAATCGACTGGTCAGGAGCATTCCCAACTACCACTTGTAATTCTGCAACTTACTCTGAATTCCTCAATCTTTGCTTGGATTTTTCGTTAACACAACTTGTTGCTGAACCTACTCGAGTCACTGTGTCTTCGGCCACTGTACTAGATCTCATTTTATCCTCTGACCCTAACCTTGCCTCTTCGATATCCTACTTACCGGGTATCAGCGATCACTCCATTTTACATTTCTCGTTACTTACACCGGTGTCTGATGCTAGTAAGTCAACAAAACATTTCTTTGACTATAGTAAAGCGAATTTCGGGGCTATAAATAACGAATTAGCTGGCTTCCTTGACGAATTCCTTCCTAATTTTTCTGAACGCTCAGTTGAAAGCAATTGGTCAATATTTAAAAATAAATTAGTGTCTCTAATTAACTTATTCATTCCATATAGGTCCATTAAAACAAATTCTTTGTCTCCATGGTTTAATGTAACGCTTAAGCGCCTTAACAACAAAAAGAAACGTTTGTTTCGTTCTGCAAAACTTTCTTGTAGTGACGCACGTTGGGAAATCTATCATGCAGCTGAGGATGCGTATAAACTAGCTATCAAGGACGCTAAACTAACATTTTTTAATGTGACCTTACCCTCCATGTTACTGACCAGTCCTAAACAGTTTTGGCGTATTATGAATAGAAACAAAACGAACGATATATCGCTCACTAATGATGGTGTTGTTATTCCAAATGACCAGTGTGCCTCCATCTTAAATGACATTTTTGTAAAAGCGTTTTGTGTAGATGATGATTGCTCCCACCCTGTGTACCCTAATTATAACTTTTTGCCCATGGATCCTCTTGTGATTGACTATGACGGAATTGTAAATTTGATTGATAACTTAAAAACATCTTCGTCTTTTGGAGTAGACAATGTCACCTCCACACTCCTTAAGAATACTAAAAATTATATCGCAATTTACCTTTTTAAGATTTTTGAGCAATCTCTTGCATCTGGTGTATTGCCTGAAGAGTGGAAAATAGGGAAGGTGATTCCACTCCATAAACAGGGCGATAAACAGAGTCCTCTTAACTATCGCCCCATTTCCTTAATCAGCACACCTTGTAAAATTTTAGAACACATAATTTTCACTCATTTGGTTAACTACTTGGACTCTAATTCCTTCTTTTCTCCATCCCAACATGGTTTTCGTAAATCCCTTTCATGTGAGACCCAACTACTGACCTTCACTAATGATGTACTTTCCATACTTGACCGTGGATCCCAGATTGACTGTGTTTTTTAGATTTCTGCAAAGCTTTCGACAAAGTTCCTCATAAACGTTTACTCTTTAAACTCAGTCAACTCAATCTCGGTCCTAACGTGCTGTCTTGGATTACATGTTTTTTAACTAATCGTTCTCAGTTCGTTCATGCTAACAATGTAAATTCTTCTATCAAACCTGTTACTTCTGGTGTACCGCAAGGGTCTGTTTTGGGGCCCCTGTTGTTTTTAATTTACGTAAATGACTTGCCACTGTGTGTATCATCATCGATTAGCCTCTTTGCTGATGATTGTGTAATTTATCGAGAAGTCACTAATACTACTGCATCGATCTTGTTCAAAATGACTTACAAGCTGTGGCTGATTGGTGTGATTTGTGGCAAATGTAAAGCGATGACTATCTCCCGTCGAATTACTATATCTCCTACTTACTCAATCGTTGAAATTCCTCTTGAAACTGTACCATGCTATAAGTACCTTGGGGTGCACATCACTTCTAAAATGTCATGGAAAACTCATGCTGACCACATTATCGCCAACGCTAACTCCATGCTTGGTTACCTAAAGAGAAACTTTAGGTTAGCCCCAGTGTCCCTAAAACTACTAATGTATAAAACCCTTGTCCGTTCCAAACTAGACTATGCAGCAGCAATCTGGGATCCTGTTCTCTCAACTCTCGTGACTGATCTTGAAGCCCTACAGAATCGCGGTGCCCGTTTTATATTTACTAACTATCATCGCACATCTAGTGTCTCAACTATGAAAACTAATTTATCACTTCCTGCTCTTTCATTACGCCGAAAAATATCTCGTTTGTGTCTTTTTTATAAAATTTATTATTCCAATACTTTGCTAAAAAACAAACTAATGTTAAATCCTCTTTTCATCTCGCCGCGCGTAGATCGTCAATTTAAAGTCGGAATTCCTCATTGCATTACCTCAGCCTATTATAACTCTTTTATTCCAAGGACATCTTCAGAGTGGAATTGCCTTCCCGCGCAATTAGTAAACATACCATCCTTTGAGTTGTTTAAAAGGGCGTTGACTACTTACCTATGTTAATATTTCTCTTTGTTTGTTTGCCTTGTTTTATACATTTCCTAAATTGTCTACACATTTTTTTTTTTACATTTTTCATGCTTGGCTTTTAGTGTTTGTATAGTGTTTGTGTTCCAAATTTGTCTTGTACCACTCCCCTCTGTAATGCCCCAGGGCCTTGAGGGTACTTAAATAAATAAATAAATAAAAGTGTTCATTTTTACCTCGCAAAATTTCTGGGCGTAGTTCTCTTCCTGTAAGAAATTAGACAAACAAACTTGCCAATGTCAACAGCGGGCGTTTTTACACTCAATCGTGTCGGTGATGAACGTCACTTGTGGCGTGATCTCCCAATAAGCGCAGCGAGCAGACGACGCACCCCGTCGTCTACTCGCCGCTCCTAATGAGAGATGGCACCACAAGTTACATTCATCGCCATTTCGGTCGTTTGCAAACACGTCCGTCATTCATTTTGGCAAGTTTGTTGGCCTCATTTTTTACAGGAAGAAATTTACACCTCGAAATGTCATGAGGTAAAATCCACTACCTCAATGCATGTTCGGTGAAACTTTGAGCTTCCTATGCGCCGGTACGAATCGGCTTGTTTTAAGGCGAAAGATTCGCCAGGCATACACCATATATGTGCACAGTCCAAAAGTTCCTTCTATTGGTTGACGGTGGCTGGAACGTTGGCATTTTGCGTCGCTTCGTTGCAGAGGAGCGCGAGTGCAGCGTCCACGGAGGAGAGCGCTGGCACGAGGGACGAGTCGTAGACGTGCAGGAACTGGAGCCGGACACGGCCGTGCGGCTGGTGCGACGCAACGCCGTGCGGTGAGCTTTCTTTCCTCTTCTCTGGCAGAATGCGGAAGCAGGGCACGTGGTGGAGGCCCACCCACACTCTCGCACTCGCTCACGACAGAGTTCTCACAATCTTTTACAAGAAAATAGACTGCCACGCCAGCGCCATCTATGTGGCGATCCTGGAGCTGCATTTTACTAGAGTGGCGATTTTGTGGTCTTTACGAGATCAAATGTGCATGCTGGGTATGAGAGTAGGTCATTTATAACATTGTCGAGAGTGGTTTTTTTTTGCCATAAAGGAAAGAATGATATCGGAAGAAAAATAGGAAATATACGCACACTTCGAGTGTTCCACGGCAACCTTACAGATAGCATCAGTGTGCTTTCTCGTCATAAAATATTTAAAAAGGTTTTAAGGCATTTTTGGCTCTGAGCAGTCCAGAGTGTGTCAACCGGTTTTAAGGCAATGACCGAGTCCCACGAAGACACTGGCAGTCTCTACCTCCGACTCTATTGCTGCAGAAGCTTGTTCCCAAGCGTGGGATTTGCACCTTCCACGTCTGACAACGGGGAAATCGGGTAATCTGTCTGCCATTTTGCACCGTCGATGCACAAGGTGTTGGTGATGTGTCGCTCGGCGACGAGGCTTAAGACGGCGGTGGCACTTCGGGTTGTTGCAAAGGCGGGTAAATTCATTAACCAAACTCTTCCGAGCTGGACATACTGCAACGAATTTAATTGCGACATTCACGATTGTGCTAGAAGATTGAAAGTGTCAATTACCTGCCGTCCCCGCGTGCGGCGCCACCATCCTCTTGAGGTCCTGGCACGTGCCTCGGCTGCACCGCTGCAATACGTAAAGTGTGCAACTAATGTTGCCACGGATTTTTCGCACGACGGAGGTGAACCCATTTTTCCAATGTCACTTGAACGGCGCAGCGGTTCATTTTGCTGGTTCCCATTCCACTTCCTTTTCTCTAATAAGCGACACAACGAGATTGCTGCGTGCCTTGGGCACGGGGAGCGGGACCTTTGGTCCGGAGGTGCGGTTTGATAGAAAACCAAAACTTAAAAATGCATCCAAGTTTAGCATCGTTTTCGGAATGCCGTAAAATGCTGCGCATGCCTCACGTTTTTGTAGAGTGCGCAGATTTAGTGGTTTTCGATGATGCCCAGAAAGTTTCGGTGTCCATACCTTTCAATTTAACCATTACAAAGTTAATTCCTCTAAAATAATTAAGAACCTAATTATACCGCACATTATTCATTTTTCTAAATAGGCCCTTTGGCAGGGACCAAAACAACTACGTCAACCTTTTTTACATGCGATGCACATTTTTCGCCCAAGCGATTTGGCCGGCATTTCCCATGTACACCTTTCCAAGAAAGACCCCAAGGACAAGAGAATGTTTTCCAAACTTAGTCGCAGAGTTTGAAGCTGTTTTCTCCCCACCATCACTGCTCACCCTAACCGAGTGGGCTGTGGTTTCGTCAGCAGCAGTGCCAGCCTATGTAGGCAGAGCACTGCTGCCAACGAAACAATAATTTTTTTTTCTCTATTTTGGATTTCATTGCATATATCCACAAACACACGACTCTGGCACGACACCACAGCCGCGGCGCGGCTGTCAATGAGGCTTATGTGCAAAGGCTGCACTTCGTGCCACTCTGGTCCCTGCAGTGCCCACTCTCAGGGGGGCAAACACGGACCCGTTTGTAAACAGCAAGTTGGTCTATACCTTCTTGGGGCCATTGAGAAAGCACCGTATCATCTTTGGGAGTAAAAACAAACAGCTGCAAGCCATTTTTGTCGAGTATGCGCGTGACGAAAACATTTTTATTTTATGCTAATTTTTCACGCTGCCACCGGCTCAGCCGTGCCAGTTGACAGTGTTCTTAACTGCTGAAAATAATTGATGAAAGAGGAGTAGGAAAGGCATGGGTATTCGCCGCGCACAGATGACATATTTACCGGCGCATACAACAGTCCTCTCACATAAAATACGGCGAGTCTCTTCATTCGAACAATATATTGTGCACACTGCACGATGCTGCATCATTTAAATGTTTTTTTTTTTTTGGGGGAAACATCTTAAATAATACGGTAGATCCAGTCACATGTGTCGACGTACAAGTCACTTCACGACGCTCAGATGAAATCCAAGAGGAACTCGCTTCATTTCATTTATTGTACCCTCAAGGCCTGAAGGCATTCAAGAGTGGGAGAGCAACAAGAAAAGGTTAAACCAATAACAAAATATAAATTTGGCACACTCAATAACAAAAAGCTTATCGCAAAAGAAACATATTAGGCACTCTCGTGAGCAAAAAGATTGCTGATGGCACATTTGAAAAGCTTAATGTTCGTGATTGGCAGCTACCGATCCGGGAAGGTGGTTTTAATCCTGGGATGTACAAGGAACGAAAGATGAATAAAACATTGCCGTGATAGAACTTGGGACACCCACTTTATGTTGATGATCAAGACAAGAGAAGACATAAAATGGACGTGAGATTGGTATGTCGCGTAGTAAAGAATTATGGTAATAAACTTTATGAAACAAAGAAAGGCGAGAAACTCTTCAACGTAGGGATAATGATGACAATGAGAGGGTTCTTTTACATAAAGTTGACGCTGGCAGTGCAGTGGTAGTTACTTAGGATAAAAGGAACAGACCTGTTCTGAATTGCTTGTAATGTAGATGTAAGAGTTGCTTGTCTGGGGTCCCAGACAGAAGCTGTATATTCTAACTTGGGGTGAATAAAGTTTTGTAAACAATTATCTTAAAGACCGACGACCAGTTCGCACCTTCCACTTTTCCCTCGCCTCCTCCTCTCCCCCCTTTCTAACCTGTCCACCATTGCGTTTCCTCCTCCCCCATGGTGAGGAGGATCTTCTGCCTTGCAGAATCTCGACCCTGCTCGTCGAACTTTAAGCGAAACGGGGGTTAATGAAAAATTGCCTTTGATATAGCCTAACATGCGGTTAGCACTAGCGGAAATGTGCTGAATATCAGTTGACCATGACAAGTTAGAAGTTATATGTAGGCCTAAATATTTATGACGATACTGGCACTAATGGAGCATTATTTAGGGGGTAGTTAGAATAGTCACAAGACTCATAGACCATGCATTGCACCATTAGTAGACAGTGTTAACGTCCGATTGGAGTTTAGAAGTATCATTATGGTCTAGAATTTCTTGTAAATAACACAGTCATCAGCAAACAAACAGAGAGATGAGACAGACATTAGTGGGCAGGTCGTTAATGTATTAAAAATATTAGGGGTCTTAAGACTGATCCCTGTGGAACACTGGAAGCAACAGTAACGGAAGATGAGTTACTATTATTGACAACAACAAATTGTGACTTTTCAATTAGGAAACATCTATCCATACAAGAGCATTAGCATCTATGTTAAGTTTGGAAAGTTTTAGTAGCGACAATTTGTGAGAGACTTTATCAAAGGCCTTTGCAAAATCCAGAAAAATACAGTCCGCCTGGGATCCTCGGTGTAGAATGCTATGAAGATCATGAGTGAATGACAATAGCTGCGTCTCACATGAAAATATTTTTGTTGAGCAGTGCTGAAGAAGTTGTCGGATTCTAAAAGGCTAGAGAAGATGACATGTTCGAGAAGTTTACAGGGAACACGACTTATAGAACTCGAAGCACAATTGGAGAAAGCTGGCTTTTTGCACAGCACCTAACGAACAGATCCATTCCGTCTCCTGTGCCAACCCAACGAGCTATATTTGGAAAAGTTCAAGGACTTCTTGGGCGATTATCTCGGCGGAGAACAGTCCTCTTTGTTATCACTGTTCGCAACATCACGGACTGTCTAATGTCGTTCCCTTCATTCATTTTTCTGGAATGCCGAGCAAAAACACTCGAATGGGAAGCACTCAGGCTGCGAGGACTGGTTCTCATGGTGGAAGATAATGCAGAAGAGATAGGTATGGTAGCACAGATTGTGGAAATAAAATGGGAAATTGCAAGAAAGGCCGGAACACTCGGAATGTGCAACACGGCTGGAGAGCTGCGCCAAGCAGGTTTCAATGGCCCAAGAAGGTGGCAGACACTTTCCGTCTACAAGGGGTTCGTGAGATTCGCACCAGTTGCATCATTGTGGGCAACAGGGCAGCCAGCTTAAGAGCGCTTTCTGGAACGGCGCACATCAGCCGCCGGTACGCACCGTAAAATCCCGAGCAGGCACCCGCCCAAAAATCTGGAGATGATAGTAAAAAGCAAGGAGACGGGCGCCCCTTCGATCGACGACGCATAAAAACGCGTCCTTTGCGTATTTTCCGAACGTGACGAAATCGAGGAGTGGGCACTTGCTGCGGAACAGGCAGATGCTCCGTGTTTTATGGCATTACGTTTTACCAATCTGTTTGTTGCGCCATTACTACACGAGGGAACGTAACTAGTGGATCTTTGTATGCCATCGCGTTTCGGGAAGCATTCTCTAGGAATGCTAGTCTGTTGTTGTCATCCGCAGTTTAGGAAACACGGGTCGTGGATGGTCTCGGGCATCTCACCATTGCTCCGCGGCCAATGGGATCGTGCCGTCTGCCGACGGGAGCGCCGAAGAACAAATCGCGAAGCGAGAAGACAACAAGCGATGCCTTGCACATTTGTGGTTTATTCACTTAGTGAAAAGTACTAATGACATTTCCTCACCACTTTTCGTTGTCACAATGTACAAAATAATTTCGCGTTTGTTTTTTTGTGGCCGGAATACACACAGCGCACGCACGAGACATTCTCCGTTCAATGCGTCTTAATACGAACCGACCACACAGAGCGAGGGGCTCGCTGCCGGAAGAACTTGCGCGACATTGTGCGTCGAAAATGCCAACCATTAAATACGGACGACTTCACACGCCCGATGACCGTAAAAGAATGGGCAAAAGTTCATGGGGCTGTCAGCCTGAATATTCAAGTAGGGTAGTAGAGGTCGATGTTAGACTACAGTTGAACTTGGAAGAATTAACCGACAGGCTGCGTAGCACCTGCTTGAGAAAAGCGAAAAAAAGGCAAGAAAGCAAATTTCTGCATGGCAGAAAAAAAATATTTTGTGGGTCTGGTTTTAAATAATGCCTTTAATTGGCGGTGTTGCATTGGGGATACAGCATCTTTTCATTCAATTTTTATCAGTCACATTTTACCATTAAGTAGTAAGCAAAAGACAGAGAGATGTGTCTTGCACAACAAAATCATAGGTGTGCCTGTGTGTAGTATGTAAAAAAAAACATGCAGTCTCTCCTTTTTCAGGAGGAGGGGGGCACTTTTCGTCAGTTTTTTATGTATTAAAAATATTATAAAAATAGTTGTCGGCAGGGATGACTCGAGTGAATTTCACCATATCTCTGAGCACACTCGACGCTAGAAGCGGACTAAGTCAACTAAACAGCACGAGAAGCACAACATCACTGTTTGCGAGTTTTCTAGATGCACCATATTTACTTGCATAATGAATACTTTTTTTTCCCCAAAAAATTGACCCATGCGCTGGGTAAAATTTTTGCATTTACACACTTTGCGCAAATGTCATTTCAGGTGCCAATACGACATAACAGGGTACTGTGGCACGTCTCCACTGACTGAGGCGTGCCCATGGCTGGTCGTGGGCGCGCCACAGTAATCGTGCTTTATAAATTGCAAACCTTTTTTAGAGCGCTTTTGGCATGCCTTTTGCCGAAGAAAAAGCTCCCTAAGAACGGTCGCGTCGCTCACTGTGCTGAGTGCGGACTCAGCACAGAGAGCGTCGCGGCTGTTCTTGGGCCTAACCACTTTCACAATCACAGACGACGGCGTGTTTGTTGTCATCAATGCATCCGATGGATAAAACACGTCCGGGGCTGGGTAATTCCCCGACCGCAGCTTTGCTAGGCGTGCACGCTGCTCGGTTTCACGGCTGATCACTTCTGCAACCGTGCAATTGCAGCTATTACGAGACAGGCCTGGCCCCTTGGAGGCAAAAGAAAATTGGCGGGTTTGGGGGCTAGCCGGCTAGCTAATAAGTTGGGTGCAGTTCAAGACTTGCGGAGCCAAAAATTAAAAATGTGTTCATTGCACGAGAAAAAAAAATCCAAATATTGATGGCTGTTGTGAGGGATGCATTTATTATGCGAGTAAATACTGTATATTTTTTCTTCCTTATCCAACTAACTGCAGATGCAGAACCCATAAACTAGAAGACATGCATACCCATGGTCTGCGACCATGGGTATGCATGCATGTCTTCTTGTCCATCGGTTCTGAAACTCTTTGGTCGCAAGGAGTTACGCCTTCTCCTTGTAATGCCTTCCCTCTCTAATGTTTTTTTGGGCTCCGAGAGAAGAATGAATAAAAACGAACCCCCAGCTGAGAATGGCAGTCGAGAAGCCTTTCCCCATGTCGGCATTGACGGGAGAAGGCAGTGCAGAAGCCTACAAACCTTGTAAACAATAGCACACATACCAGGGAAGTAGTACATCAGGGGGCGTTTCAGACCTGCTAAGATCTGAACCGCGAAAAGTTGGGAGCTCGATCCCACGAGAGGACACTCTGGGGGAACACCCGGTTTGAGAACCCGTGTTTTATATGTACCGCGAAACCCAGAGAATGCACTCACTCAAAATTTGGAGCATGTAAAAACTGGAGCATGGGTGCTCCTTAGATCAACAATATGTAAAGATATGTCCTTTATGTATTTTCCAAATGTTACCAAATTGGGGGGTGGGGGGGGGGGGGGTGGGCGCTTATTGTGCAATGGGAGGATGTTTAGTATATTACGGTAGTCGCCGATGGGAGAAGTGTCAATCGTTTTGCCTCCAGCGCGAGTTTCCTGCCTTCGATAAAGCTTTGGCATATCACGAGTGTCGAGCAGCCAAAGCACGGTGCGAGGCAACCGGTGCGTGTTGGAGGCTGGGTTTCAAAAAGGGGCACCCCGCCCCTCTCACCTTGTCGGGTGACTATTGTCTTCGACAGCACTCCGGCCTAAAGTGAGACGAAGCGTAGACCTACTTTGGGTTGAGAAGCGGGAAGACCCTTTGTCACACACAAACAGTTCCGGGGCACCAACAAGCCTCACAATAGTGTGCGCTGGTCTTTTTATATCTTTGGAGTCCATGATACACGTTATGACGCAGCTCGTGACACGTGTCGTGCTCATAGAGTCTTCTGCCTGCAGGTTGGTGGTGGAAGAAGACAGCGTCCGCCTCTACCACTCGTTGGACAACAGCCGCGTGTACCAGGAACGCGACCCCCAGTGGGTCGAACTGGACGCGGAGCGTGCCCCCGCGGTGGAAGCCCTCCTCCACGCCTACCCGGGCTACCTCCGCATCCAAGAGCTGCCCCTGGAGGGCCCCACCGAGTGCATGGAGCTGGCCTCCCTGCTGTACGACCGCGGACTGCTGCTGACGCGGGAGCCGCTCGATCCCGTCGATTACGACGACGACGACTAGGGCGTCCTCTCGTTCGTCGGTCATGTGCACTGCAAGAGCCACCAGGGGTCGCTGACCGCGACGACTACTATGGTCCGCTGCGGGTCAAGAAAACCAGGACAGGCACCTCCCACAAAGCCTCCACTGTTTTCACTTCAGCAGAGCGAATGCTGCAAAGAAAAGTGGAGAGGAGGAAACAACCAATCACGGTGACCAAGAAGCGTTATGGGAGAGGTTTGTTCCGCTTTTCTTAACCCGCAACGGGCCATTGTTGGTTGCATGCACGGAGTTTGTCAGCCACCCAATGACTACAACGACCCCTTTTTCGATGGGTTTCTCAGTTCGTCGGCGACTGAATTTTTTTTGCGGCGTGGCCCCGCTTGCGACTTGGACCCCTTCTTCTTCTCCATGTCGAGCTTGGGTGCCTCGGTCCGAGTGTGCCAAACCAGGACCTGCGGGAAGGGTACCGCTCTGTAGCATGCTCTCGAGGGGCAGAATTAAACCATGTACAAGTGAGACACGAAGGCGGTCACAGCTGGTGGGAAGGACTTGGAAGGAAACCCTCGTCAACGCCTCGGAATGACAGCCGGCGTTTTGCCGTAACACTCAACTCGTGCAGCTTCCTCAGCTCTTTGAGCAAAACGTCGGCTGCCACTCTCAAAAGGAAGTTGTACACGATTTCAGCGCACGCTAGCGTCAAATTTAGTGCTTGCGTTAGCACACGCTACGTTAGAGTTTTATAATAGCGTTCCTCCGCCGCAACCGAAACGCCCAAGCATCTCGCGCTTGCAATGCGACCAAGATACAGTAGCAAGTTTTATTTCACGCACAAAATGCTCTGTTTCTGGGTCGAGAGTAACATTTTAGATTTGTTTAGATATCATGTCTGCTTGCGTCACCTTGGCGAGAGGGCTCTCATGTACTGGCTTTTGCCAAAAAACGTCTGCGCGTCGCAAGCAGCAAGTTGCCGGCGATCGTTGCCCACCTTGCTGGACCTTCCAAATCGTTTGTTACATGTGCCTCCTGTGGGAGCGCAATGTCGTCCTGTATGGAAAACCGCAGCCGCACGGATGTCGCTGACGTTGCACTTACGGGAGCCGCTATTTTCTAAAACTGCTCGTCTTGGCTTTAGCCAACTTCTCGTGAACCACGAATCGGCCTTGGAGAAACGCACTCTTTGGTTATGCACGCAATTTCGGAAGCATGGCGCACACAAAGTGGCAGCAAGCTATTTTGGAACTCCCTAAGAACCCAAAAGGGGACATCTTTGAAGCCCCTGAGTAACAGCTCATGTTTTGCCAAGATTCAGCTTCTGAAGCTGAAGCTGAGTCTTAGAGAGCTTCCGAGAGGTTCCTTTGCAAAACGTGGGCGTGCAGCAAACTACGAAGAGATTAAATGTGTTTCATTTCTGTTGTTACGAATACCTAAATGTTTTATTACACTGAAAACTGCTTTCCAAAAGTTTTGCGTGTCGTCGTCTTTGCTGAAAATTTGCTCATGAAGGGAATCAATGGAACATGTCTACTGAAGACTTATAAAACCTGTTGCTCCAAACTAACCTCAATCAGCAAAGCTTCAAGACTTTCTAAAAATAGGATGATTGAGAAATAAAAACACTCTTCGGGAACAAACTGCCAGCCATGACAGATGTCAGGGATTGAGAAAAGCATACTGATTTGCTCACTAATTTTGCTAATTAACTTTTAACTAGCACAGCTTAGTGGCCAGTGTCGAAGGCAAGTTGGTAGCTTGAAGGAAAACAATCTTACTTGTTCTTAAAACAGAGAAAGTCCCTATTCCCCGCAACGCAAGAAAATCTTATGCTTTCTTTGCGGAAAACCGCACATTGCAGGAAATGCACTATCATACTCATTTCTGCAGAAAAAACTTGAGTTCCTTGCGCCGTAGGGCCAAGGAGGACTTTCTCTTTGTTCTAAACAGGAACACGGGATCATTTTTTCTTCGAGCTACAAATTCGCCTTGGTACTGGCCGCCCAACTGTGCTCGAGATCGATGCAACAAATGCATGTCTTTCGATTACCTCAGCTCAACTAGCCTTGCGGTACAGCACCATGGGAAAGGATGTGGGTTCAGTAACAGCTTTCTCGGTGAGCTCTGCTGGGCCAGGTTAACGGCGTAGGTGCAATACAGCAAACAAGTTTGTCCACTCGTTGTGTAGAGATACAGTGACACCACGGCACCGAGCTCCCACTGGAAGACGGGGTGAGTATACACCAAGGCCTTTGTGTCTACTCACTGCATCCTCCAATCGGAGCGAGTACGTCCATCCGCTCCTTGCACGGAGGGTGCAGGGGATAGCTACTGTGTCGTCTGCTCGTTGTGGCAGTGGCTACCCTGGGCATTTTCTATGGCTTTAAGAATTCTACCGGTTCCTAATGAACGAGGACTTAGCCCTTGAGAAAAAGGAGATGAAATAGCTTGAAGGGTACATTGTTTGTGCCAACTAATAGACGTTCTAGTACAACGAAGGAGGAACTCACAGCCGAGGCATCGTATGCCACCCACCGAAGAGAACGGTGTCTGCTGGGGTGGAGCTTCGTTGTGCAAGTGGCCATTCCCCTGACCTTTGTGAACCTCCTCCTACATCAACACCAATCTAGACAGAAGGCCTTTGCACTGGTCCCCCTCTACAGTTCCAACTGTCGCGCTAGTTGTCCAGCCACCGCTGGTTAGTGGCTGTGCCAACAAGATGATGCAAAACCAAGCTTGATCATACTGACAAGGACTGGTAAGCACAGAATGCGATGGGCCCTCCAGGGGAGAAGGGAAGGGCATCTGAATGGCACCGCCCACTGAAGATTCGCTGCCATTTCTGACGCATGCCGTGAGATGGCACAACACAACAGGAAAGGCTGCAAAGCGTGCGACCGTGCCTTCACAGGTCACATGTACGAGTTCGCGTTTGCATTCTTGAAACTTGCGGCCCTAGATGGCTCAGTTGACAAAGCACTTTGCTCACAATCTCGAGCTGGTGAGTGCAAATCCTGCCGGGGGACAGAAGTCTTTTTATACAGTTCCCTATGTGCATAATGCTTTTTGGAGTACGTTTCTCTTTACAGCCAAACGTTACCGAACTCCATGATAATTGGCCAATAAAACATGGTGCGTTTATATAATAACAAATATTAAAAAGAGAGTGAACCAACAGTCATCGGACCTTTCGTGTGACCTCGCGGAACAGTAAACGGGCCTTGTCAGTATCTACATCTTATTTCACTATTTACTCTCAGCTTTACCAAAGGTACAGGGATGAGAGCGTAACACAAGCAGTTGGGGAGGAGGGGAAGGAAACATTTCCCCCAAACCTGGACCCTTTTGTTCCCATTGGAAACTACTGGCTTGTCACTCAAAATTCATACAAAAGGGGCTTTTCTCTCCCTGCATCCACAGTGTCGTGTGCGACTAGCGAGATAGAACTGGAGTTGCTCCCATGTGCAGAAAGCACTTTTGTACCTCTCTTACACACGAAGGGATCCACCTTGGTTGACTTGCTCACCATAAATCTCTAGTTCCGACTTGGAATAACTGTTTGCTTCTTGTTCAATGCTTACGCAGAAACTGAGCCTACACAACATAAACCGAGTAGAATAAGGTCGCTCTAATGCGGACCATCGCTACGGTGTCCGCAGCGCGTCCCTAACTGGTGTGTCTCTGGCATCCCGATTTGCTTCCGCGGACCGTGAAGATGGAAAGCGACCTGCAGCGCAACTGCCGTCCACCGCATCCACCACCACTCCCATACTACTGCCAGCATCGTGGCCGGCGACGGCATGACGCTTCTATAGCATCGTCAAGCGGAAATCGAGGGACCCCTTTTTTCGGATGTGGTAGACGCACAGGTCAAAGACGCATTCCAGGCACAATACCACTATGGGTGGCAGTGCTCCCTTGTCCACACCCACCTGCGAGCAGTTGCGAGCCTTGGGCTCGAGCTCGTGCAATCCCGCCACCAGGCGTCCCAGCAGGTGGGACTCCTGCATGCCCCTTGGCAGCCCCAGCCGGAACTGGGCCTGGGGACGCCCCAGAAGCAGCCTCAGGGACACCGCAAAGCCCGCCATGTCCACCGGAAAGGGCCTGCAGCAAAGGGCCAAGCGAGACTTCAAAGAGGAGTCGATGCCGGTTCGTGCATTTGCGTGCGGGTGTGCTTGAGTCGTTGCGCTCGATCACGACCGCTTACGAGAGAATGCCCTGGCACACTGGTACCATCTGCCACCTGGAACTGTGTGCATTGCTAGACCACGGTGCAAGATACTCTTTATGTGAAAACGTACGGCACTGCAAACGCGGTCAACCCAGATAGTCTTATTCGCTCGTGCCTGAGTAGCCAATACCGACTGTCTCCGCATCTCCGCTGGCCGAACGTAGAACTGATGAAAAAAGAAACAAAAACAAAAATGGCTCGTTGCCATGGCACCCGGGCACACGTGCTTTCACCTTGGTGCGTCTGCTCCGACCTTGCGGATGCTGGCTCGAACGCTGCGCCAGAGATCTCTCCGCTTCAATGCAATCATAAAACTGTTCTTGCCGTCGCTGAGGTGCGAAGCTCAAGTCGACGATGAGGCTGCGTCTAAACAACACGGGTCGCCTCGTGCTGAGTTCCCCGCGATGTGGCACACCCAGAATATGACCATATAAACAAGCGTGCCTCCTACAGACAAGCTTGGGAAACCGGACCCGCGATGGGCAACCGCTATCTGACCATTAGAGTCATCTGGTCGCACCGTTTGCAACCAAGGTGAGGAGAGGACTTTGTCTGGCAGCTACGATGCGCACAGTGTCTGCACCTATACACATATTGCATCGTGCACTAAACTGAAGGTTTTGCAATATTTTCTATTTATTTATTTATTCATATTACCCCTAAAGGCCCTCGTGAGAGGGTATTACATAGGGGGGTACATAAATCGTTCCAATAGGAACTAGTGCACATTGAACAACATATCAGAATACTAGAAAACAATCAATACACTTAATAATAAAAAGAAAATAAAGGATACACTCAAAAACGAATAAAAAAAAAACATACACTCACTCATCACACTGCAATAAAGCTGAGTCAAGGTAAAAACAAAATAGTACACATATGCTCTGCACGTTCCGGAAAAGATGAAACAACAATGTAAAACAGCAAAAGTTAGATGGCATCAGTATTTTGAATTTATTCTTGAAACTTCGTGGTGTCTTTTTCTGAGGCAATGTGCGATGGTAGATTATTCCAATCGATTGTGGTACGTGGAATGAATGACCGGGAAAAGGCAGATGACTTACAGGTTATGCGTTTAACTTTGTAGGGGTGATCGCGGCGTGGAAAAATAACGGCAGGTGGCTCGAAGAAATCACCGTGAAGTGACGCGTGGTGGTAAAGTTTATGGAAAAGAGATAGGCGTGAAAGTTTGCGACGATGGAGTAGTTCGGGTAGCTTTGCTCGGCGTTTTAGTGCTGTGACGCTGGAATGACGTGAATAATCTGAAAATATCAAGCGAGCGGCACGATTTTGCAGTGATTCAATGTCGTTTATGATGTAAGCATGTTCGGGATCCCAAATGGCTGATGCATATTCTAATTTTGGACGTATTAGTGTGGAAAAGGCAAGTTTGCGTATGTTAGGAGGAGCCTGTTTAAGGTTACGCTTGAGAAATCCGAAAGAGCGGTTAGCAGCCGCCAGGGTGAGCTTTATATGGTAGTGCCATGACAGATCAGGTTGCAAATGAATTCCAAGATATTTATAAGTGGAGACGAGGTCAACAGTATTATTATTTAACACATAGGAGGTAGGAATCCGGGATACGTGATTAGTAAAAGACATAAACTTTGTTTTAGAGCAATTTAGGGTCATTAGCCAGGAAGAGCACCATGCATTAATAGCATTTAGATCAGTTTGCAAAGCTTTCTGGTCATTGACAGAGGAAATTATTCGGTAAATTACACAATCGTCAGCAAAAATTCTAATTCGGGATGAGACACAGGATGGCAAGTCATTAATGTAGACTAGAAATAGTAGTGGACCTAGTACGCTACCCTGTGGGACTCCCGAGGTTACTGGTTTGAAGGAAGAGTTACAATTGTTAGCGGACGTGAACTGTTTTCTAGACGAAAGGAAATCTTTTACCCATGCCAAAATGTTAGGGTGAATCTTAAGCCTGGACAGTTTGGTTAGAAGCCGGTGATGAGGGACACGTTTAAAAGCTTTAGAAAAGTCGAGGAAAACAGCATCAACCTGGGATCCACCGTCAAGAGCTGAATGTATGTCATAAATGAAGCCGGCGAGCTGCGTGTCACATGAGTATCCTCGGCGAAAACCATGCTGATATTTATGTATGATATGATCTTCCAGGTAGTTAATTACTTGTGTGTGTATTATATGTTCAAGAAGTTTACAAATGGTACTGGTTAACGAGATGGGACGATAGTTTAATGGCGATGAGCGTTCACCAGACTTGAAGATGGGAATTACTTTTGCGATTCGCCAGTCATGTGGGATGCAACCTAACGATAACATTTGTGAAAAAAGGGCTGACAGTATGGGACAGATGCTAGCTGATATATTCTTTAGTATCTTATTATTAATATCTTATTATTAAAGCCGACATGATCAGAAGCAGTAGAAATTTTGAGTTTATTT
This sequence comes from Ixodes scapularis, assembly GCF_016920785.2. Taxonomy (NCBI): domain Eukaryota; kingdom Metazoa; phylum Arthropoda; class Arachnida; order Ixodida; family Ixodidae; genus Ixodes; species Ixodes scapularis. The sequence goes on along the minus strand of NW_024609836.1, from coordinate 35,803,366 downwards.
AGTAAGGAGTATATACCCGCTTCAGTTATTATTATTTCTGGCAAGCTGATATCAGGAATATCAACCGATATCAACTTCGATATCAACTTCTTGCGCTATCTACGAGGAATGCTTATCACATTTTGAGAATCCCTGTAACCCACAGTAAAAGCATAGTGCCTAAAGATTACACAAATATAAATGAAGTTCGAAAATTTTTCAGGGCTCACCAACAAATAATGCAAGTGCGTTCTCTCGTCGCATGTAATTGCGAAGAAACGCAACACACTCGAGCACTACCAAGCATATTGTGCAAACCAGCTTTGGATGCCAGTGAGAAGTGAAAGGGCCTGCAGCAAAAGGTCGCAGTTGGAGACCAGGGAGACGGTAAATTCGCACTGTGGTGTAAGATGGGCCTCTAGTCAAAGAGGTTCTCAACCGAACCCTTTTAGGGTACTAACCAGTGATGGACCAAACTGCTGAACTTTAGATGAAGCAAAGTTCGACACATGCCAAACTTTTTAAGAAAAGCTCGGCCAAGATTTGGCAACAATTTGGCAAACGCCTGCGCTCGCGCAAGAACGCGACGGAGTCGTGGATTGCAAATGGACGCTGTGTGGTCGTGTGGTTACCATAATACAGTCCAGGACTACCAGTGGTTACGGCGAGGTGCAAAGTAGGTGACATGGTAACTATGTTTATTAGCCTTTGTAAGTGTGGTTCTCTTCAATATTGTCTGCTTCAAGAACAAAAGATTGACCAGAGATTGACGCAGTCCACTGTGTAAGTGACAAATGGGCGCGTTGAGTTTGTGCTCTGGGGCGCGAGAGTTTGGTCGTTTGACGTTCCGTTCACTAAATGCACAGGGGCGTCGTAAAGTGTGGGAGCGCCGCCGGAGACTGTCCATGTACCGGATATTTGTCGGAGCGCGAGTGACTTTGTGCTCCGTGACATCACGCTCGCCAACAAGATGGCTGCGCTGACCGAAACGTTGAGATGAAGGGCGCTCCCGGACTGCTACCTCTTTTCAGTTGAAGAGTGCTTAATCCAGCAGGTAAAAACAGTTTGATTTGAAAGCTAAGACAGCAATAAGTGTTCCGGAAAAGGTTTGTTCATGCATCTCGCCTAAAAAGAATTCATTTACTGAACGGTAGCGTGCCGATAACACAGCGACAGAAAAGTTGTCAAGATGAGAAGACAGCTGGATCGCTACCCGTTTTAGAATGCTTACCCCAGCGAATAAAGGTACTTGGATTGGAAAACCAAAACATCAGTTAGTGTTGCGGCAAAGGATTGATCATGCATCTTGCCTGAAAACGAATTGACGTGTGAAAACGAAGTGGTGTGCCGGTATCGGCGTAGCACATCGACGGGTTTCGCCTCGCGCTGCAAAACGGAACCACGGAGCATCTGACAAGTTTAACAGTTTCCTGCATCGACAAGCGAGTTCAAGAATGTTGTCTTTCATTTGAATCTGAACAGCATGCATGTCAATAGGTAAATAGATATTGGTCAAGGTAACTTTTCGTATATATGCTCGAAGCGAGTCTTCGAACCTTTCACAAATATTAAAGCATTCATAGAAACTTTCTAACATCACAGTCTTTATTTTTTTATACTTGCACTTTGCCACTCCACAGAGGCCTTAATTAATTTATCTTCGAAATATTTTCGGCTTCTGCGACCTGTATCCACGAGATGCCAGGAGCGTCGCAGTAGGAGTAAAGGAACGCTTGATGCGGTACATTGTGGATAAAAGTGATTTTCATTCGAATTTTTTCAGGGATGCGACAACGTCAAAAAGTCAAATTGGACATTTAGTGTTTCTACAGCGTAAAGTCGGTCTGCCAGGGTGGGGCGACACTGGTTTACACCGTAGATGAGCAATTTTGCCAGTGCAGTATGAATGCTAACCTAGGGTCTTTAACGTGCTCACGCAGTAGTGATACACAACCGCAGGCTGGTATGATGCTCATCCAGATGAAAACGGGCAGGGGTGGGGCTCGAACCCAGAATCCCTGGATTCTGCAGCGCGAGCTTTCGCTCCACTTGCGTCGAGCTGGGTGTGCGCTTTAGCCCACTCGGCCACCGATTCCCCCAGATGCAACGAGGTAGTTGCAACATTGACTGACAAGGACTTTAAAGCACTCCTAGCCATTATAGCAATCCTGTTTTTGGCTATCAAGTGGTTTGTGCCAAAACAAAACCAATATTGCTTTTTAATTAGCATTATTTCGCGGTTTTCATCCATCCGCATAGAACTAAACACAGAACTATCAAGCTCAAAGTTGCACATCCGACATTGCTAACTTTTCCATCTTCCGAAACGTCCGTGCACGTCCTAACATTAGGAACCGGCACTTTAAAAGTTAAAAACGAGGCATTTCGAATACGGGAGGCACACTTTTGGGCAAAGCTAAAGTGACTCGAATAAAAAAAACATGCATATTTACAATTGCATTGTTATCTATTCTGGTGAAGGCTCAGCAGCAGTTGCATTCATTTTCGCACTCGAAATCGTGACTTGCAGAGAAAGTAAAAGCACAGTGTTACTGCCTTTATTCTTTTTTATATGTACACACTTGCAGGCTTGCGCTGATCAGGCCTCAAAACCGAAACTCGCGTAACGTGATTGTGTCCGCTACCCAACTGCGTTGTAACACCACTTCTGCAGAAAGTCGCTGTATCAGCCGCTGCAGCAGTAGTCTCTGTACCAGCAGACACACAAAAATGACACCGATACAATTATTTTGAAGAATATCACCTTATTTAGCAATAGCTGCGTCAATACGCATTTAAAGAAGCCTAAAATCTTTTTTTTCACGAATAAACAAAATATCAACTTTTAGGTCTGTCAAAAATGTATCTTTGCCAAATCCTTAGAAAAGTTTGTCCCAATATTCGGTGCCAAATCCCAAGATCTGGCGCCAAATTTTTTATTCGACAAAAGTTTGATCCATCACTACTGGTACTACATACCGTAAAATACCGGGCAAGCGCCCACTCAAAATTTTGAGAGTATCATGAAAAAATGGGGGATGGGCGCTTGTCCGGTCATGAATTCTACATATCAATGTACTTTGCATATTTTCTCAGATTTTATGAATTTGGGTATGGGCGCTTAATGTGGTATGGGCGGATGCACAGTATTCTGCGGCACATGTTCTGAAAATTAAAATAAAAAATGTAAGTAAGATTTACCGCTTCATCTTGTGCTGACCCAGAACATGGCTCCCACTGGACTGTTTGTGAGGTGGCTTTTCTCTTTGGGAACCAGACTTTTATCTCATTAGTACTGGAACGTTTTCCAAGTAGTATTTCTGCCACATGCACACTCTTTGGAACTGTGGGCAATCAAATGGCCATGTTTCGTGTTCTTCAACGGACATGGCCGTTTCCCCATGTCCGTTCTTCAACGTACATAAGGAAAAATAAACCTAGAAAAAAAAAAAAAAAAGACTCTAAGGAAAATTAGCTCCGAAAACAGGGAACCTCAATTAATAAGCAGACATGCCTTGCCTGCAGTGGCGCAAAACTAGTAGCTATAGTAGGTATTATCGACAGTAGAAGATGAATCTAGCTATCAATAGTAAAAGAAACTACCAATAGTACTATCAAGAGCTGATCATTCAAAAGCTATTTATCATACTAATGATAGTATTCTATTAATAGTATACTATCAATAGACTACAGCAAAACTTTTAATAGTATAATACTGATTCTTAACTATCAATATATATATATAATATACAAATACAATGTATACAAAATCGATTGACAATTGATAGTATTGATAGTCAATTGAGAGCCAATAATCGATAATTGACTATCAATACATTTTAATACTATTGATAGTTTTAGGAAAGCGATTGATTTTTTAAAAACTATAGATAGTACTGAGTCAATTTATCGAGATTTGCATCACTACCTGCCTGCCTATCAAAACAGTTGCTGCCAACAGAAGACTGTGGCATTTGACGAAACAGTGCCTCGCGTAACGCACCATCATTTCTGTCCCCTGTGGTGGCAGAGCACCGCAAAGCAGCGAGACTGCGACCACACATCCCTGACAAACAACCCTCGAGTGCTTCAGAATTTACCGAGTTTACCGCATGACGACCACCGTGAAGCCTCTCTGCCCAACACGGCAACTCTTCACGGAGGGAGAGCGGCGATCCTCACCGGTGTGGCTTCCAGACGGCGTTCCAGCTGACCACCCGTCCGTCCCTCACCAGCGGCTTCTCCACAACTAGGCCCCCGACCAGACCCACGGGCCAGACCGAGACGGTGCGGGTGTCACGCATCTGCATTGAAATACCCATATATTAGACATACGTATTGTACTGCGGCTATACCTCACACTGCCAACAGAAAAACTGATAATAAAATAAATAAAAAAAAACATGGGAACTTTATTTAATTGTATTTCTTAGCACAGTGACTCACAAATGGGGATCTGCGGACCCCTTGGGGTTCCTGAAGGCCACCTTGAAGTCGCTGATGCCCTCAACCTTCGGTCAAGCCGAGTAATAGATCTTATTTTTTTATTACTGATGCTGGCTGGGAGCTAAATAGACCGAACCCCGTGGGCCAAGTGAGCAGGGCTGATTATTCTCCATTTTGGAGCTTCAAAGTTGGTCTGCACGCATTTAGTTTTCTTTATTTACCCATTTGTCATTGTAATAGCTTAACAGCTCTAATAGTTGTACAATGGTCGTAACAGTTCGGGGAGGGGTAACTGAACGGCCAGGTTGTAATGTCGCGACACTACCAAGTGGCAAAGCCGACAACCACGCTAGCTTTTATGTAGCCTTGGCCGTGACGAAAACGTGGCGCGTCTCGGGAGCTCTCGAGACGCGTTACAACCTGGCCGTTTTAGTTACCCCTCCCCAGAGTTGAATAGGCGCAGGAAAGACGGGGAATCCGGTTCGACAGCTTGCAGCCATACTGGCACTGAGCAGCTCTCCATATAAAATAGGAGCTAGAATTTCGTTGCAGTATCCATTTGAGGGTGGGCTTTGCCTAGAGAAGTACTTTCTGTTTTGTGCAAAAAAAACTAATTTTGAGGAATGTAATTATTAGGTTCACCAACTTGCTTTCAGTGCTTCGGTGTTACACAAAAGATAGGTAGACATCTGGACACTTTGAACACATTTTTTCTACCTTGGCGATTCTTCTGCCCTTGCTAACACGAGCGTGCAAGCGCAACCAAAGCATCGCGGAAAGCAGCGAGCTGGCACTGAAGGCGGAGCTTTTCTCAGCGGTTGCATCACACGCTTTGCTCGCTTTCCGAAGCTACAAACAACAAAGTTGGGACAGTCGGGGCTTGCCAACAATGGGTAAAATAGGCAAGAAGTTGTGTGCTGGCCCCACCTAGGAACAATGAATAAAAGCTTTGGCACTAAACTTTGAATTCTGACGAGATTCGCAGTTCATTGAACTTTCAAGATGGCAGGTTCGGAAGTTTAATACTTTTCAAACTTTTCAAGAAACAAATTCAAAAGTTTGAAAATCGTCAAATTTTTTCATTTAGTAAGTTTAAAGGTTTGTTAATCGCGAATTTCTTAACGCACTAAGTTAGAAATAATTGAATCTTCAAATATAAGAAGTTCAGAAATTCGAAATAATACAATTTATAAACGCAAAAAGTTTGCCAAAGCGAAACTTCTCGAACCTTTCGAACCCCCCAGTTCGACCTTCGAACCTTAGGTTCGAAAAAAGTTTGCTGCATCTCTAGATATTGCTGCAAGTGCTTTTCGGTTTTAACCAAGTTTATGTTTTTGATACTGGCAGATGTTTATTGGCATTCTTTGGCTTAAATTCGGAAAGACCAAGCCCCAGCTGTCACGTCTCAACTCTACCGGGCTCACATACTCCATTTGGGCACATCTCGAACTACTTCCTTCATCTGTCAAGGCCACCATCAGTATGGCACAGATGCCATACCACACACAATAACAGCGGCCAATGTGGCCAGACTGAACTTTAGGATGGCTCTATTGTCAGAACATGAACATGATTTGGGACATGCGGTGGGGGTGCAAAGGAATGCAAAGAGAACCCAAAGGATGCACGAAGGCGGGTCAAGGTGCAAGATATACAGTGAAACCCGTTTAGAACGAACCCACGTACAACGAGTTATTGTCGATATCGAACTCACAAAAAATTTAAATAAAAATGCATGTAAAAAGTACTTTTTATAACGAACAACATATTGGCTATATCGAACTTTTTCCGCCCGGGAAGGCTTCGAAAAACGCGCAACGTCTTCTAGCCTGTCCCTTCCGACCCCCCCCCCCCCCCCCTTCCAAAAAAAAAAGTAGGAAAAAAGAAAAATTCCAAAAGCTCAAGCTGCGAACAAAATTGAGTGAATAGAAGCAGTTCAGAAGGGGAGAAAGCTAAAAAAAAAAACACTGCACGCACGCGCAGAAAAAGAAATTCCTCTCAAAGCGGTAGCATTCTGCACGGGGTTGCAAGGCAGAAGCGAAGAGATGAGAGGAAAAGAGAAGCTCTCACCTTGCAACGAACGAATTGTGGAAGTTTGTTTAAATGATTTTTTGCTATATTTAACTATTTTCTATATCGAACTGATCGTGGCGTTTCTTGCTGTTTGTTATAAACGGGTTTGACTGTACGCAGGAGCGGACACTGCGCGCGTCGCAGCTGCCAGATAAAGTCCTCTCGTCGCCTTAGTTGCAAGCGGCACTATCGGATGACTGTTCTTCAAGTGGCAAGTGGTAGCCTATTGCAGGCTCGGTTTGCCTTGCTTTTTTATGGGAGACACGCTTGTTTTTTAAGTTGTTTTCTAGGGTGTGCCACGTCATGTAGAACATGGCACTTGCGCTACACCTGTTGCTTAGACACAGCATCGCCAATGACCCTGGTTTCGTGCCTTGACGGCAGCAAGAACAATTTTATGAACGTGTTGAAACGAAGAGATCTCCGGCGCATATTTCAAGCCAGCATCCGTCGAGGTCGGAGCAGACACACCGAGGGGAAAGCGCACACAACCGAGTGCCACAGCAGTGAGACTTTTTTTTTTTTAATGTTTTATTTATTTATTTTTAGTTGTGCTGTATGGCCACCGAAGACGCCGCCGGCATAGGCCTCTCGGGCGTGTCAATAGGACTTTATCTGGTCGATCGCGCCGCAGCTCTCGCCGCACTGCGTGTCCTCGCTTAAAGAGTGTCTATTTGAAAAAACTCAACTTGCTCGTCTTGTCCTTTTTCACAAAATGTACTATTCCTTTTCTAATTTTCGAAAAACCAACTGTCACCCGCCATTTAACATCTCCATACGTCATGACCATAGTCTAAAAATTAAACCTCTATTTGCGAGAACTAATAAATTCCAAAATTCCCCACTTTCTATTGCTATTACTAACTGGAATTCCCTTCCTGCATCCATAATACGTGAATCTAACCCGAAGACATTCCATGAACTCTGCACACACCTGAAAAGTGTTTATCTTTAACGTGTTTATTTGTTAATACTTTTTCTACATGTGATGTTTTGATAACTGTCCTATTAGTTGGTAGTTTTGCATTTTCCTATTATTTACCTTGTCTTCACTCTTGTGCTATCTGCATAATATGTCGTTTGATTCCCCCTCATGCAATGCATTTCATTTGAAATGCCTTAAAGGTACAATAAGCTGAACTGAACGTGGTACGAGCACACACGCACCTCTTCGAAGAGGCGAAGGTCGTAGGTGTTGTCGTCGTCTGCAAAGAACACGACGCCTGGGGACCCCCTCGGGAGGGTGTCCCTCAGCCACTGTAGTGCCCGGTTGCGCTGGAGCACCCCCTTTGGGCGAAGCCAGCTGGGCTGCCCCGGAGCCAGCACCTGCTCGGGGGGAGTGGCCGCGTGCAGGTGCGTATGCGCGACGCCGCTGCGTCGCAGGAGGTCGCCGACGAGCTCTGTCCGCTCTTTCCCGTCTTCCACGACGATCCAGTGCAGCTGGGGGACCTGGTGGACGAGAGAGCCGCTGGCAGATGGCACGGGTATCATCGTCATTCCAGAGTATCTGTATGTGCTCTGCAGGGTATCGCGGCAATCTCGAATTTTTGACTAAAAGTATTGCAGAGAAGTGACCATCGCTGTTGCAGGAGACACGAGGGGTGCAACGACATGAGGCAGTGGTTCACCGCACATGCGCCGCTGTGCATCTCCCGACTCCCTGAGAAACGCGTGCGCGCAGCATCATCAGTTGTCTGCTTGTACAGGCTCGCCTTGAAACGGTGCATGTGTTATAAAAAAGAATACAACTGTACGCGTCTCAGTGGCACACACAATGAACTAAGGTTTAAGAGCCTTCACGCTCCTGAGACTTCAGTACAAGATCTACATTTCGCGAATGCGGAGCAAAAAAATATGTCCTGCCCCAAACCCGGCGCTCCGCCAGGCCGCTTCACCGCAAGCGCCATAGTCAAATGTGGCATGTCTGACCCCTTCTCCTCCAATGACGAGTTGGCGGCGAAAGGCGGGCAATACCCTGGCTCCACCATTCAGTTACTTTGTATTGTCCTTGCACTACTCCGGGGACATGGCAACTCCGTAAATGTTCCAAAGCCAGGTGGCATGAGCTACTGCCCGACACAAAGGTCACAGCCACTAGCTGCCATTCGTCCATTTATTCACTCACCAGGCGGAAGGTGTGGGAAAGCCTGGTGAGCTCCGCCTCTTGGACGTGCCGGCTGTATGTCGGGGTTATGGCGTAGATCGTGGGCAGCGTTTGGCCTCCGTCTGCCAGCTTGTGCAGGGCTGACAAGCAGACCCCGCTGGGTCCGGATGTTCCTAGCTTTGCTCTCTGCACAACGAATGTGGTGGTGCTCGTTAGCCTACCAAACAATACTTTATTGAGGAACAGTGCCGTTTGCTGGGCGGGTTGGTGCTGAATTTGAGAACAGATAATAGCGCTCAGTGGTGTCCAGTTCTCCTCCTTTACGAGCGCTACCATCTATTCTAAAGCTCGTCCAGGAGCATTGTAATAGCAAACTTGAATCATTTCGTTGAAATGACGTACAATGTTTTAGGAAACGTGCAAACTTCCAGGAGTATAAATGTTACTCTCGACAAGTTACTGAGTTACAGGTACTTGAGCTGAACTGTGATGAAGTTAAAACACATACTTATGTTTTCAAATGTAACATACAGTTACTGACAAGGTAAGAATGCTGTGTCTTTTGAATGACTTCCAGCACGCGCTCGTTGCCTTTCACTATGCTTTGGCTGCACATGTATGACCGAGGCTCGTAAGACGGCGAAACATTATCGAAGGTAGAAAGTTTGTGCTGGAGCCAGGTCAACTGGAATTTCTCTCTGGCGTTTTCGTGCTGTCAGTAGCTTGGCTACATCGTCCTGTAAAACTACATAAAATTAAAGCTGTGGAAGCTGCAATAGGTTAACTCACTACTCGATTTCCAATGTTGGAAAAAATGGCAGTTCAGTCGCTAAGATTAAACAGCGCACAAAACGTTGGAGGAAGAGAAAAGTAGTATTGATGTACCAACTAGCTCAAATTACCACTTTACTATGGCAGTTCAATCACCATTTGCATTCTGCATAAAACTACAATTAAGTTCAGAGGCATGACAACGTGTGTACAGTGCTTATTATCGGAACGCTGAGCTGTATAAACCACAACCCTGAATCACGTACGTAGAAGCAAGTGCTCAAAATGCTTGCAATACATACTATGTGTATGAGTTGAAAGAATTGAAATAATACCCTCACTTGTCACAGGATAGACATCGATAATGTGCCTTCCCATAAGTTCTAGGAAGCACAAAAAGATGAAGTCAATTTTTGGTGTTTACATGCCAAATTAAGAAAGGGCATCTGGAGCGCCCCACCAGAAGGTTGAGGACGAGGTAATTTGGGCCCCGTGGGGACCTCTTGACGTGCGACCGAAATATTAGTTGCGTATAGTACCTTGTCCACAACAGGTCTTTAAAATGCGAACACCTCAGCCAGGATTAGAATCCGACCTGTACGGCGACGCTTCACCTTAGAGCCACTGAAAGTTGACGGGGAAGCAAAACACAACAACGCCAAGGCCAGAGGTAAAAAGGGTCTATACCTCACCATTCACATACCTTTAGTTACCAGTGATAAACAATGGTCAGTAAAGGAATGCCCCCTCGCTATAAAGTCGTACAACAGAACTGTGCGTGAAGCCTTATGCGATTAAAGGGGCGGTGCCACAGTTTTTCTATTTTCAGCAAATACAGTTAGAATCAATCCTTGACACGAATAACCTATAAAACACGTGCTAGCTTTCTCTTGCAGACAACGGCAGCTAGCCCTAAAAAAAAACTGTAAAAAAATTAGCAGTGCCCCATAACTCGCGGCGAGACTGAGCGGCCACGTGATCTGGTGCCGATCAAGTGCCAACAATGTTCCTTGTAGCCATGCACTGGGGTTGGCAAGGCACAGGACACGCACTGAGCTCCAGACATTGTTAGGGTTTGGCTATTCCCGTCATGGCAGCCACTGGACACGAGCCAGTAGCCGAATGCTCATCAAGGCATCAAGTGCTCACTCCATGTTGTGTCCAGCCTATAGGCCCCATTTGAATGACGTCACCATGGGTAATCCCCGTGGCTATGTCAACACTGCGATCCCTGGGACAATGTCATTGAGTTTTACGAAGTAGAGACTTGAAGAAAAAGTCAGCCTTTATCCTTGAAACATTACACTGAGACAAAGGAGCTTCTTGGTCGGTGACGTAACATTCCGAGAGTTTTCAGGTCACTAACACCAGTAAGCTTGTGTCTTGTGAGCAACATCCCGACCCAATATCAATGCATGGCCCCTTTAAATGTTACGAGACCAACAGCACCAACGTGACAGGTAGTGTTCCACAGCTATGACCCCTGCAAGCAACTTACAATGAAGTGCACGCAACGCTCTCTCCAGTACCTCTCAGTTTCACGTGATGGGACCAGGCATCGCTCCGTCGTCACTGTAAATGGCAAAGAATGATGTAATGAGCTTGATAAACAGTCATCAGAATGAAAATGGGCAGTAGTAACCTTGCTATGAAAGTTCTGGGAAAGTTCTATGGCACAGGAAGTTACGACTGTATCCATGCAGATAAGATAGACAGATTTTATGGCGATATATACGTGGCCTGAACGTGCCATCACACATGCTGGTGGTAATTCTAGGTCATACCTACTTGTTCTTGCCAAGAAAAGCAACTTCAGCGGTGCAAAACATAGGATCTTGCACTGAAAAACGAGCCGAAAAAACAGGCGTCTGCACATAGCTCAAACTTTCACCGAATGTGCATTGAGGCGGTCAGTTTTACCTTCTCAAATTTCAAGGCATGGTGTAGTTCTCTTTCTGAACAAATTAGACCGACAAACTTGCCGAAGTCAATGGCAGACATATTTTCAAACAACCAAATTAGCAATGAATATAGCTTGTGGCGCTATCTCCAATGAGGCACATCCAGCAGACAACAGAGTGCGTCTTCTGCTTGCTTCGCCTATGCGGAGCGCAACTTCGTCTGCTTCTTTTGCAGGGGTTGTGGATGCGTCAGAAGGACGATCTCTGATTGGTTCTGAATGAAGGATAGTGGGTAGACCTCAAGGCAGCTTGCTTTGAGGTCTACCTACTATACTTCAATCAGAGCCACTCGGAGCTCGGCATCTTTCTGACATCATCAAAACTCCTGCGCAAGAAGCAGACGACTTGCTCTCAACATTGAAGGATGGCAGCACAAGTTAGTCATTGCTAATTTGGTCGTCTGCAAACACATCCATCGTTGATTTTGGCAAGTTTGCTACTCTCATTCTTCACAGAAAAAAAACTATGCTTTCAAATTTCACGAGATAAAACTGACCTATGAAACGCACACTTGGTGAAAATTTCAGCTCTCCAAGTGCCGGGGTCGGTTTTTCAGGCTTGTTTTACAGCATAAGATCCACCACGCGCAGAAAGTATGTGCTGAGCAGTAAGAACACACACAATGGAGGCTGATGTGACGTCCTTTTTGAGCAAGTCGGCCCTGGCACCAGGCCCCATAGCAAACCTTGCTATCGACCACATAGGTGTCAGACGAAAGGTGTGTACCATGTGTACAGCTTCCTACCCCACGGCCTCCCTCCTTAACCCTTCCCCTACCATGGACGGCCTGAGTTCGTCCACACTGTTTGTCCCCCCGAAGACGAGCTGGGCTTGTCCCCGTTGATTCAGGCTCCAATACGCTACCATGGACGAACTGGGCTAGTCCACGTGTTTCTAGTGAGCTTTGCCGTGAATAGATGGCGCTTCACGGAAAATAAAAACCTGGTAAATTTCTGAATTTGGCAGAAAATTGTTCTAACACAAGCAATAGGGGATTTAAAAATAGTGACGTCAACTTCTGGTCGCTGCGTTCTTAGTGACGATCTTGCCTCAAAATTGGGGCGAAAACGAAGATGTTGTGGCGTCTCTTCAGATTCAGAAGACGAGGAAATGAATCTTTCATCGAACGGCGAGAGGAATGCAACTGAGTTATTGGATTTGAGCTCCGACGACTCCGATTTTGATGAGGACATCATGTCGACATGGACTAGAATCAATGTAGAAAATTCCTCTTCAGCCCCACCACGTTTTGCATTCACTTTGCGTGCAATGTGATGTGAATTGTCTGCAGTACCGCTACACCTAGCCTGAACGTCCATGTGCAAGGTGATGTGAACTGTCTGCGACAATGCAGTGAAGCGGAACTTCAGTCCTTTTTTCTTTTGCAGTGTGTTCAAAGATTTCTCATATAATAAATATTTTGGCGTTTGTTTTTTGCCTTTGTATTGCATATTAAATTTATAGGCCACATAAAAAATTCGGTATTTTCAAATAGTCTTTTTCAAAAGTTTTGCAGTAGGCAAAGGGTTAAAGGAGCTGTGCAACAGTTTCAGTGCTTTGCTTAAATAATTTGAGAGTTGGTGTCTCGACCTTTCTGAATTAAAGAACAAAAAACCGCTTTTCTGCATGTCCTAGTTTTTATTTTAAAAATGGACAAAGATTGAGGTTTTTGGCACCTCTCAACTCCTTCACCATCTTCCGAGTCACGTGCGCTGTGACATCAATGGGGCTCACGCGGGATCCGGTGAAGCTCTCTCTCTAGAGCCATAAGTAGGGTGTGCACTTTCCGGTGTTTATTTGTGAGAAAAATCGGCGGATGTTTTTCGGTGTTAATTTATTTTCGAAACACCGGTGTATTTCGGTGGAACGTCTCACGACAAGGCTAAAATCGGTGATTATCGGTGGAAAGAAAATGCGATTGATCACAGACAGAGAGCTCCAATTTTATTCACATATTTCATACACTTCTCGAGGAAGCATATATTTCTCGCACTTGGTTATTATAGTAGATGCAAGCATACTTCGAGAGGCTTGCATCCGTCATGGCAGCACGTTCCTTGTGGTTCACAACCCGCAATTTTGAAAACGCACGCTCCACATTTGCGCTGGACACAGGAAATCCCAAAATGTCCAGCGAGGCTTGGGACAGTAGTGGCCAGTCAGGTAAATGAAGTTTCCAAAATAACACTGGATAAATGGTGCTAGTTACAGCATACTGGCGGTAACAAAGAAACTCCGATTCTAGGTCACTCAGCTAGCTCTCGTCTCAGAGGACCAGCCGATAGATACTTTCATAAGGCACAAATCCCTCTGGCAGCTCCACGTTTATACACGGATTAACAATTGGCACGCGGAACCAGAACGACGATTCATCCATGAAATTTGTAGCGTAGTCATCCTGGGCTTTCCGCTTACTTCCCATCCTGGTGGCCTTCTACTCCGCTTGACGACGAAGGGAAGCAAGTCTCACGTTGAGAAAACCCGTAGACGCGGGATGGACGCGCCTTCTCAAACATGTCTGCAAGTTTTTTTGGAGAACGGTCCTTTTATATACGGCGAGAAACTCCCCCGCCAACAAAACCCTTTTTCCGTTTCCCCAAAAGCTCATGGAAACTAAACAGATAACAAGGAACGCATCTCAGTTCTGAAAGGTCAGTAGCCCTGTACGACGACACGGATGTTGGCAGTGTCTTCCAGGAACCACAGCAACCTCTGAGTACATGGCTTGCACCGACATTACTTGGCCAGACCCAGTAGGGAAAGGGCACGTGAGAACGTACCCTCCACTGCGTTAATTTTTCCACAAAAGGGGGCCATGGGCGACACAACGGGGGAAAGGCGTGTGAGAGCTTATCTTCCACTGCGTTCACTAGACGCTTTGGACCCCCGGAAAGGAGGGCGGACTGACGCCACGTGCAAACCATGTATAGACACTTGAAGAATGCGGGATCCACGAGATAACATGTTTGACGAACCTCTACGGGGAAAGGGTTTCGCTAGGTGGGAAACGTGCAACGACCGGTGTTTTTCGGTTTTAACCAGGGCGAAAATATCCAACCACCGGTGTTTTTCGGTTTTAACCGATTTTGTAATTTCGTCACCGACGGATGTTTATCGGTGTTTTCCGGTTAAAACCGGAAAATACACACCCTAGCCATAAGTGAGCAGCGAGAACTCATCCGCTCGCGACCGCGTGACCACGTGCTGGCAGGCGCAGCGCAAACAATATGGTGAAACAAGGAAAGCCTCATCCACGTCCGGCCATACCCGTCTGGCTCTGTCCCCCTCCCCCTCCGGATTCTGGCAGCTGTTCGCGGTAGCAGATAGAGCAGATGGTTTTGTGGACCTAGGATAGATGGCGCCACTAAAACTACATATAATAAAAGTTTTATCGATGATACCAGGTTTTTAACGCATTTATATTTATGTTGGAACGACAAGATTTATAGAAAAGTCACCTTTTATCAAGCAGGTATTCGCACAACTTGCTATTTGCTCTTTCTACAAGACCGCCATTGACGTCATGCCGCCTGCTTCTCATGGCCGCCGCTCGCAGCTGCAGGTCGGGGAATATTCTAATTTTTGCCTCGCGATTACGCGGCAGAATCGCAACATTTCGAAGGAAGGAGGTGTGTTTTCTGTCCCTTGTGACAAGTTGAACAATGTCAAAAGTAGAAGATGCCAATTCTTTCAACGTTAAAATCGTTGCGCAGCTCCGTGGAGGTTTCTGAGGTCGCCTAAATTTGACAATAACTCACTCTGTGGGCTCCAAGCATCCTAGATATTTAAAAATGATAACGATGCGCGGCCGATTTCCTATTAAAATAAAAGATTGAACACGCCTAGGTCGTCTCTGGTGATGGAGGGAGCGTTGCCCCAACAGCCAGGGCAACATGTGACCATTGAAAATGTGACATTTTGTTAAGATTGGAAATACTGTTATTACAAAATATGTATGCTCTTTTAGGTAATAAAAAAAAAAGTAGTCGAAAATTTTTTATTTTTTGCGGAGGGAACATATTATTGCAGCAATCCATAATATTGCAGTAATCCACAATATTGTACAATGCGCAGCTTTTCTTGTTTTTTCTTTGCGGGAGTGATGTGTTTCAACAACAGCTCTCGAGCACGTGCTCGCTGGGTTAAATCGTAGTCCAGGCTGTATGGGCAACAAGCAGCACGCATTCGAGATATCACTCCGCAGTTCCACCAGTCGGAGGCACGAGGATCCATCTCTTGCTATTGGCAGACAGTGGTCCTGGTTTTGGAACATGCTCCTCCCATTGCCGGAGATGAGCTCGGTGTGTTGCACTCTTTGATTGCTTTCTCAATAGGGACATTGGCCTCGTATCGTCATAATTTAGGGATCCAGGATACTTAGAGCCAGCAGAGGGACTCAGAGCCATATATGGAGATAGTTTGGTCAATGGGAGGCGCGGGCAGAGCCAGGGCGTGCACAAGAAGCTGGCAGAAGGCGTGACATGCTCTCTTGGCTAACCAGAAGCCAAAAATAATCCCCTAGCAGTGGTAGTGAGAAACAATTTTAATAAGTGCATAAGAGTTAAATGGAGTACCTCTTTATGGTTGAAAGTATAGTAGTACACGTGATGTTTCAATTATTATCATGCGAAAAAATGCAAGAATCGCATGTGCCGCTCAAACTCTCTTTTTGCTCGCTCGGAGTCTGACTGCTCGGACGGCATTTTCCCGGCCCTTGGCCCCTGGCATACGGACCACGTCGATCGTTTTCCTAGAATTTGACGTTGCATGACCGTGATAAAAAAAATCACGTGCACTACATGTTCAGTCACCGAGAGTTACTCCGACGCGCTTATTAATTATTTTTAGAGTAAAGCTATACGCACTCCGGAGTGCGCTTCGCGCGGAAATGGCTATACGCACTCCTCCGAGAGATCATGCCGCTCGGGCCACCCTTTTCGAACGGCGCGTGAATCACTGGGGCGCTCGTTAACACAGCCCCCCGCCTGCGTTCACGCCGCTTCGCGGCGACAGTATCGGCTGCTAATTACAAAGCGTAACCAGTACACGCCGCTTCGCGGCGTCCAGCCGGCAATCCAAGCCCCGCTGTCCCCGATCGCACCTCCGGAAAGGGAGTCCGATACCATTTAGTTCTGCAAAGTTTCTCGACAACATTCAATTTTTTTTTTTTTTTTTTTACTGTTCATCGCAAAAAAGGAAATGTCGTAAATATCGCCAAATGCCTCGACAAAAAATGTTTGAGAAAGAAAAAAAAAAAAGAAAGTAGGCCCACGGGGGATCGAACACGCGTCCACTTGCGTATGAAGCGGACACCCTAACCCCTATGCC
The DNA here is from genome assembly GCF_016920785.2 of Ixodes scapularis. Lineage (NCBI taxonomy): Eukaryota > Metazoa > Arthropoda > Arachnida > Ixodida > Ixodidae > Ixodes > Ixodes scapularis. The sequence continues at coordinate 35,786,704 of NW_024609836.1, read as the reverse complement.
ATGGCACCGCTTAGGATACTCGTTGTGTCCACTCTTTTTATACGAGAAAAGCGGAGTGCGTATAGCCATTTCCGTCCGAAGCGCACTCCGGAGTGCGTATAGCTTTACTCTTATTTTTATCGCGACCATCGCCAGGGCATTATTCGCGGCTTCTGGCTGGCCACATTCGAATCTGTGAACACGCCTCCCTGGAACACGCCCAGCCCGCTCTGGGCCAATGGCGCCTCCTCATTTGCCTCCTATACCTCCCAATGAATGGCCAACCTCTCTCAATATACGGCTCTGGAGTAAGATTGCCATAAGGCAGGACACCTTTAACGGCCTTGTCTATAGTCGGTGACAGGTCAAGAACGAAATGGAAGCCTCTCCCACCCCCTTCCAAATCAGCGGAGCGAACGGTGGAGAGGAGGTCGCGTCCTCTCCAGCGCTCGCTCTACTAAAGTGGAAAGAGATGGGAGGAGCTTCCACTTCGTTCTTGACCTGTCACTCTCGTTTATTATGAGAAGTTCAGCGAACTGGGGCTATGAACATTCCAGTTTTGTATGCACCTCTCCTTTCGTGATTAGATGCCCAATCAGATCACGGACCGAACCTCGCTCAAAACGTCAGACCCACCGAGCAGTACGACGAGCCACAGCAGAGCGCCCACACATGCCGTCGCTGTCAGGAGCCGTGTGGGTCGGAGTCGACAGCGCGTGAACATCGCACACGAGGAACTGCTGTCATCGGGCGAGTCCGTTCGCTAATTAAAACCACGCTCAATGCCACCGGTCTCTGGGCCCACACGCAGTTGGATCAGCTGGATGCTTCGGAGGATATTCAAAGCACAGATTCAAAGGAAAAGCCGAAGAGCTACGATTGAGGCAGCAAACGTGCAAACGGTGCAAGTACAACCGGCCAGAGGGCGCAAGCTCCGCTTTACAAGTTATAATCATCATCGACTGCCTTCTATTTTTGTGATCTTTGTCTAGTTTTTTTTTCTCTTTTCTAACTAAATTCTAATTATTTAGGTTTTATATTATATTCTTAGAAGTTTATGTTTCATTTAATTCCGTTTAAGCATGCATTGTAATGCGGCGAAACGGCTGCTGCATCGCTATCACCGATCACTAGCGCCCGCTGCGCCGCCGCTGGAAAATCTGGCAAAAAAATCACGGAAAACGAACGAGCAAAACGGCAAAACGCTCCAACCTAAATGACCTAAACGCCTAAACAACCTAAACGCGATCAAGAATGCGGCCGACTGACGTACACTGAAACCTAAGATCACCGCTACAACGACATCGGCTCACCCAGCCTCCCAGCGTTGGGCAAAACCAGCAATATCATTGAGCGCACGAAACCTGCCAAACCCACGGAACCATCCACAGCAAGATCACAGCACCGCAAAACTGGCAACTCAAGACATCGAGCCATCCCACGAAGCGCTCTCGTTGAAGTCGCTGCTCGTACTCGCGAAATCGTGATCTGCGGCAAGTGCGGCCTGGATTAGTTCACACAACTTGTTCGAGAAGCTCGATGGCGGACCCGAACGTGTCGCACCACCACGTGAAGCAGGAGAGCGGCGCCAGCAGCCCCGGAGAGCCGAGCAGCAACGGCAGCGCGGGCGGCGGCGGCGGCGGCCGCGGCAGCCCCTCGGGCCAGTCGCTGTCCGAGCTCCTGCTGCAGCTCGAAGACTACAGCCCGACGCTGCCGGACGCCGTGACGGCGCACTACCTGAACACGGCGGGCTTCGAGGCGAGCGACCCGCGGGTCGTGCGCCTCGTCTCGCTCGCGGCCCAGAAGTTCCTGTCGGACATCACCAACGACGCGCTGCAGCACTGCAAGATGCGCGGCGCGGGACAGAGCAAGAAGGCGAGCAAGGACAAGCGATACACGCTCACCATGGAGGATCTGAGTCCCGCCCTGCACGAGTACGGCATCAACGTCAAGAAGCCCCACTACTTCGTCTGAAACGACCCGCGCCCGCCGACCAGCATGGACCGCGGATGGTCTGGGAAGATCCTTCGGTGCCAGGGATCATCCCTGCGATGCCCCAGATTATCCTTTCGGTGCTTCTGTCTTAGCCCGCGTTTGTTGTTGTGTTTGTGGGTATGCTCCTTAAGATGACTGCGGGTGTGTCCAGTGTGTCAACGAATGCTTCGTTGACCATTCGGCCCCCTTTTCTTTCTCTTTTGTCTCGTTTAACTCTGGGTTATCCCAGTGCCTGCGGGCGTGGAATTGATTTCGGTTAGTGTCGCGAGTTTTTTTGTTGAGAAAGCTCGTGCTACGTCTAAAACCTCGCGGAGGTTGCAGCTGTAGCGCCAGTGCCTTTTGAGTAAATGCCCACTCGGATGGAACGTACCCTTCTTTCCTGTTGATTTTCCGCGCTACAAGTGACGCGTGGACAAACAGAATATTCACCAGCACTGGAGAACGATATTGCATGCAGGCTGTGTGTGTATCCACGATGAAAACCAGCGACTGAAGGAGCTACCTAAAAAGGCTGGCAGATTTGTATTTGTCCGTCCTCGGTCATCAGTATCCATGGCTTAATAATTTCTCGGTCCCTGCTCCCTGTTGTGCGTGCATGCCCAGGGCATGGCACCCTGCCGAATTCTCTGGAGCCGCCTCAGAAATATTCAGGCGACAAATGTTCATTCATCGCCTCGTGCCACCTTGCCATTCCCTCGTTGAGAAAGTGCTCGGTTCGTGCATAAATAAGCAGTACTTTTTCGGCCTGCACCTATCTGAAACCTGCATGCACCAGTAAGCAACCGGTAGTCGCGTTTTCTCCTTGGAACCCTTAGATCGCCAAACGAAATGGGGTTGAATCTGCTTCATCTAGAGCGAAGTGCAGTATACAGACTTCATACCGACATTGAATACGAGCTAACCTCAGTTTGTAGCAAGCGGAGTACCGACAGTAGCCTGAAGCGCAACCTTCACGGTTGGGTTCTGTTGTACTGATTGCAGTTCCTACTGCTGCTCGCTCTGAGTGAGCTCTCCAGTGTCGGACTCTTTTGTAAGAGGCATTGCGTTTAGCGTCCTCTCCCAACCATGTATTGAAACTGGTCCCAAAGTGGCAACAAATGACGTTGCAAAAGCCCGAGTGTCGGGCTGTCGGATGTGGCACTCTTGGCAATTCGTTGTTGAAGTTCCGTAAAAAGCACAAGCGAATGCAAGTGTCGTCGTCACGGCGTCCAAATTTCTGGCTGCCAGAGCTACCATAGACTGTCAAGCTGGACAGATCACCTTTTTGGACCCGGTAAAACCAAGCCGCCTCGGTGGCTTTGAGTCAAGGTGCCAGCCTACGGATCCCCAGTTGGCGGGTTCAAAACCCAGCCGAGGTGCCAGCAATCCAACGGAGGCTTATTGCGGAAAAGGCACTGTGAAACCGAGATTTCTTTGCTGCACATCAAAGGATCCCTGGGCCCTGGACAGTCGAAATTAATCCTTGGTCCTCCGCCGCGGCATGCCAGACGGTCTTGGCCGGTTTTCACACGTGAAACCCCCAAATTTGACTTTGTTGGACCCGGTAAACACGCCAGTCAGAGACGCATTCAGGGCACTGCACTTCAGAGCAACGACGTTTCAGCCATCAGATGGATGGATGGATGCTAGCGGCATTATAACGTGTGGTAGCTTGCGCCACCTAGTCTAGTTCTTTGAATCATTAGCTTCGTTCGATTTTCCTGCCGCGGTGCAGAAAAGTGTAGGGCGGTGTACTTCCAGTATGTGTATTGAGATGGACTGAAAGTACATTGCCCTACACTTTTCTGCATCAATACACGAGGTGCATGTAGAACCAAATATAACAACTGTAGCCAGTGATTTGAAGCTTTATCTGAAATAGCAGGAAACGGTTCTCTGTCTTCTCGAAATGTTAAAACAGTCCGCGACAGAGCAAAGCGACATGGTTTGAGCTTTCTGGCACGATGTCTAAGCCTCGGGAAGTCGCATTTTTGAATTTCAACAATTGCCAATTGTGCCCACCCTGCACTAGGCACCAAGATGGCGGCACCCACGAGAAAATCGGGGAATAGAGTGTGGATAGTTTAAGCATAGCTTAGTTAGTGACTCTAGCTGTACCTTCAACCGCAAAACTGCCAGTGTAGCGACAGGAGACGTACCGGTTGCAGGACATTTGAGGTTCATATTTGGCAGAAAGTTGCACGACACCAAAAAATTGCAGCGACCTACGTAGAGGGTGCGAACGCTGTAATGTCCTTGCCTCAAAGTCTGCGAAAGTTGATATACGCAATCGATTCAGGGAGTGTGACGCACCACATGCTTGACGAAACCCAAGAGGCTTAGGTGTTTGTCCAAAACAAAGTTTGGCATAATTGGCAACAATAATTTTATCCAATAAGAGGGCCAAAGCATTGTTACTCTGAAACACAGCTTATCTACACTTGTGGCATTGTATTGCAGGTGCAAAAGTGCTTCCCGCTGTAGCAGAGATGAAGCACCTCGTCGTACGACCAAATTTAAGCCTATTTTGTGCTACGCAAGTGGAAAAGGCAAGGAGTGTCTTTCGAATGCCCAGCCCCCGGCACGCACTCTATGCCTTTTGCCGTACCCTGGCTGTGCACTCGAGACGCCGAACCTTTGTCGTAGGTAGAGGTAAGACAACCAAAGTTCCTCCCTGGCATCGTTGCATTGTCAGCGACCTATAGGGGTTGCGCCGCTCTCAACAAATGTGGCGACAGAAAACAAGTTGTGGCATGCCACGCGCCAGCGCGTCTCACGGCGCTCGGATTTAAGCGGGCAAGTGTTGGCTTTGAAATGGTTTGCCCCAATTTTTGTTCGCTACGTTCAAAAGCTGCAGTGGTGTGTTGGCGTAAGCAAGCTTCCAGAGGCTTGGCCTCCTTCGGGGTTGGAGAGAGAAGGACTAGCTAGGTACTGTCCTATTGCGCCAACAAACATTTATAAGCGCGCAATGTCTCGTGTGCGCGGTTCTGTAGGTTGCGGTTCGAGCGACCTAGGCAATGCACCGAATCGATGTTAACGACAAAGTCGCCCAGGCAAATGTTTGCCCTACACAACACGAGAAGTGATCCAAGGTGCACCTAATTTATTAGGCAGTTATAAGTCGCGTTTTTTCTTGCGGCCCCGTTATTGCTGTTATTTTCGACACTGCAAACATAAGTTTGAAGTTCAGTGGGATTTTCACGGGCCAAGCCTGGTAGGGAAGTAGTGGCAAAAGGCATTTCTGCCTGACCGGACCTCTACCACCCGCTCTTTACTGAAGTGTAAAAAGGTGGCACGGCATACAGCTTTGTAGCATTAGTTTCTGCTTCAATATGCATGTCTGTGTAAGCGAAATACATTTCATGCAACACAGTCAACAAAATTTACATTTCACACAGCACAATAAACGAAGAATGCTCAGCAGTCTTTTTGTATTCACGTCCTGTGGAGGACCCAGGGTAACCGATACAACTTTCCTCGCATTGGTGGCCATCGCGCCGAACTGCGACAACATGCAGTCGCGGAAGTCGCAAGACGAGCAGAAATCGTGAAAGGACCCTTTCGGCTAGTTCAGCGTTTTTCCATTAGTGCAGTCCGTTTTGCTGGGGTCGCGAGTAGCGTAGCGTGTGTAGGTACATGAGCACGGGCGAACGAGACGTAAAACGAAGCCACGTGTGCTTGCAGCAGTGCGGAGCTGCGGCACCGTGGAAACTGCGCTAACCTGGAGAGTGCAGCACAAAATAGTCGACTCCCAGCACAAGTAGAGGACAAGAGCCAACAACTCGTATGAATGGGAGAAGATGCTTTATATTCTGTTGCTCCCCGTGACGCTGGCGGCAAAGCCGGGCCCACAGGGTTGTGGCGACATCGGAACGCTGAGCTGCGCTTGAAGGATAGTGGGTAGACCTCAAGGCAGCTTGCTTCAAGGTCCATTCACTATCCTTCAATCGTAGCAAATCGGCGGTTGGCATCGTCTTGATGTCACGGTAACTCCCGCGCAAACAGACTGCATTGATTCCCCGCTATTACACAAGTGTTCCGAGAACGCCATTGGACTGCAGATTCGTCAACTCCGTCCTTCATTGTCGAGGAAAATGGCATCCGCTTCCCTCCCCGACAATGTCAAGCGACGCCTCCCAAGTAACAAACCCTCAGCGGTGGATTCTCCGTCGCTAAAGAAGGCCACTGTAAGGCAAACGGGATCTGAGCGCAGCATTCGGCTGGAACTCGCATTCAATCGGCGGGGGCCTCAGCCGAACACCGATGCAGCACTCGTGCGTAATCCGCGCACGGCCCTCTTTGATGACGCGGGAAAATTCGGCACTGTAGGTCGGTTCACACATCTGCACTTGGCTGCAACCGAACACTCTGCGCAGCCTAGTGGTTCCTCGCGATCGCTTATGAGCAGACAACATGGCGGTGCCCTCCGTCGGGTGGCCGTGGAAGACCCACGATTTCCTTACATTGTCTCCTTTTTTTAGGGCGGAACTGTTAAGGGCTAGGTTCCCCAGGATCATGTCCACCAGCAAAGAAATTGTGACACCGAACTCTGGACAGCTACTGCCATCTATGAGCGACGGCAGCTACGAGACAACTGGTTTCCGCCGTCGCTTAAAGATGGCGGCAACCTTTCTTCGGAGGGAGAAGAGCGGTTTGGAACGAGCGGCGATGGTGCGCAGCAGCACGAATGGATCCAAAATTGCTGCGAGGCCGCTATCGCCTAGAGTTACACTGCGTCGAACGCTTCGGATTTCCTTGCGAAAAAAGAGCAGATCCCTCGCCTGGAAAGCCACCGCTGAGAACAGAAGCTACCAGCTCCGCTGCTCTTCCTTCTTCACCAGAGTGGAAAGGCTGAAAGTTTTTTTTCCTGCACCGTTCTTCCACTATGGGCTCAAAAAACTGTTGAGAA